>NW_026781440.1:0-315297 GCF_030144855.1 Hypanus sabinus | reverse complement strand
AACACACTCAAATAGATTTGTTAAGCATGACCTACCACGCGCAAAGCCGTGTTGACTCTTCCTAATAAGTCCCCGTCTATCTAAATACTTGCAGGTCTCGTCTCTTAACGCTCCTTTCAATAAATTACCTACTACTGACGTCAAACTCACCGGCCTATAATTTCCCGGGGTCAGGTTGTGTGCGTGCTTTTCGACAACTCTGCAAAATCTCCCTAAGAATCCTGCCGAGTAACTCACCTACCCCTGACGTGAGGTTGGCCTATGTTTTTCTAGAGTACACACCATGCTTCTAAATTTACAAATACATTTATTATTGGCTTTCTAGAATCTTGCTTGTGGGTAGGGAGAACCCAAATGCATTGGTCAAATCCGCAGTATACCCATCTCCCCCCTCTCAATAATGTGCAGTAAATCCCGTCAGGCGCTAGAAACATATTCCGCTTAATGCTCTTTAAGAGACCCAATATAACCTCCTTAACGGCCACATGCTTGTACAAAATGAAAGGACGTTTTGTATCTCCTCATGGTTTTGTATGCTTGCAGGATGGTGGAGGTTTGGTCATACACACCGACGGCGGGGAGAAAGATCCTTCCGCGCATGTGCAAAGCGGCAGGGGTATATTCGGGCCAATTCCTGCCCCCGGGGAGATGGGTCAAACGCAGGCTCTTGTTTTCTCACTATTTATCTATTTATTCATTCATTCCTTCAGAAATCTATTTATTTATTTGTTTGTTTACTTGTGTTTAATTTACTGTCATTTTGCATCATTTCCCGAGACTGACGCGGGAGAAAAAAACAACCTGCAGAACACAGCAATTTTAAAGCTCAGTCATAATGTTAAACCTGACCGGTAATGTTTTCAGGAGATGAGCGTTGCAAGTCTTTTTTTTTTCATACTCATAGTGGAGAGTGTCTGGAATGAATTTCAGGGCCGATGGCGGAGACAGAGGCGATGGAGGATATTAGAACCCACAGGAATATAAGGTAAATGCAGGGATGTGGGCATTGTGTGGGAAGTCGGGATTGGTTCGGCTCGGCATGAAATTTCCAGTTCAATTGTTTCTGAAGACGCAGTGATCGGAAAGGCCTGTTCCCGTTCTGTCCCTTTCCGGTTTGGTGAGACCACAGCTGGAGAACGTGTGACTCGCCCGACGCAGAAAGGGCCTAATTAACCTAGACAGGCGCCCTAAGGATTCAGGTATTTTGTTGACCGGACGGGAGGACTCGAGTCAGGAGGAGACTGGATAGTGACTGTGCTCTGATCCCAAATATGAGCGTTGTCCAGCAATGGTTCTCCCCTCTGTCGCAACAAATCCCACAGTCATGAAACATTTGTGAGTTAATGTAAACTGAGGAAAATGACACAAGCTGTTCGTAAGTGGAAATGCTCCAGATCATTCACAAACTCCATCATAGAATTGTTGAGTTTACTTTACGAGGCGTTGCCTGACAGGTTGACGAAAGTCTTGAGCGACTGGCTTTTGTTTATTTGGAATCAAAGTAAAGGTCTCCGGTTTTTGTTATAAACTGAAATGTCACGGACATGTTCTACTCGCAAAATCCTACGAGGCTGCGTTGACTGCCCACTCATCACAGAAATCAGACCCAGCACTACAACCTCACGGTGCACTATGTCCCGACTGCAAAACTACGAAAATGCAAGTGAATTGTCCACCTTCCCCATCTCCAGCCCATCATTGACGGTGGGTAGAAATTACAAACAAGACAGGTCACTCATGAAGGAGAATAAGAACCCAGGCTGGCCAAATTCTATAGCTCAGCTGCCCCAGCACACTTCCTGGCATCATCTTCACACACACACACACAATCTCGCTTGTTGTCCCAATCACCCCAAGCCCATGCGAGTACCGCACCCGCTTCCCCACTTCTCTCAGCCAATGTCTCACAGCTCCCCCTCCCATCCACATCCATTTCTCACTCAATCTGTATGCACGTTCCTTTATCCGCTTCTGCTCCACACCCCTGCTACTCCTGATGTCCAGGAGCTGCCGGTCGATGGGACACTCCTCCCGGAATTAACACATGAGAGATCAGGCGTTGAATGTGAGGATCTGGGGCCCGGACTGGAGACACTGCTGCCGCCTCCAGACTCCGCTCAGTGCGCGGCTTGAGTAATGAACTGACTCACCGAGGTGATGGGATATTTCACCGCGCCGATCACTTGCTCCCTGAATTTAGATTGACTGACGGCGTAAATAAATGTGTTTGTGCAGCAGCTCAAATTCTTCAGCAAGTATCCGACGAGGTAAATGATCGTTTCAGAATCATTGAAATTGAATCGTAATCCTTTGATCTCATAATACAGGAAATTTACAACGTCATCCACAGGAGTATGAGACAATCCTACTGCTAGTATTAAAATAAACGGATATTTATCAAATAGTCTTACCTAGAAAGGGGCACGAAACAGGGCTGTCCATGGTCACCACTACTCCTTGTGTTATATCTGGAACCATTAGCTCAATACATCGGACAAATTGAAGATATCAGGGGAATTACTATTAAATGGACGTAGCATAAGTTGGCTTGTTATGCGGATGACATTTTGGTCTATCTAGGGCAACGAACATACTCTTTGCCTAAATTGATGCAATCCTTTGATTAATATGGTCAATTATTAGGATACAAGATCAACATAGATAAAACCCAATTACTTTCATATTACTATAGCCCACCAAGAGAAATTGAATGTCGATACCCCTGGGCATGGCACACAGAGTCTTTCAAATATTTGGGCAGCATTATGCCAAAAGATTTGGCAAAATTATCAGAATGTAATTATCAGCCTTTATATATTAAAAAAGTAAGGAAGATGTGGCAAGATGGAACCTGATCCCTTTTTATCAGATTCAGTTCAAGGATTGAGTCTATTAAAATGAATGTACTGACCCGGCTGTTATATCTCTTTCAGACCCTTCCAATAGAGATTAATCCAAATCAATTCAATGAATGGAACAAAATGCTATCAAGGTATATTTGGCAGGGTAAAAGGCCTGGAGTTCGTCTCAAAACATTGCAATTAGCAAAGGAAAAGGGGGGATGGGGCCTACCTTCCCTTAGAGATTATTATTTTGCAGCATAGTTTAGAGCTGTGATATGTTGGTGCAACCCATCATATGACGCTCAATCAAAATGCAAATCATTATCATATTTTTTGGGACTGCCCTGTTATCAAAACTATTGGAGGGGGGATACACAATGCCCTACAAGACATCTTTTAATGTGAAATACCCTTAGAGAGTATAACCATATATTTTGGATATATACCTCAAGACTGGTTGAAAAAAGATAAATATTTAATGAATATAATATTGGTGGCTGGTAAAAAGACTCTTACTAGGAGATGGTTATCACAGGAGAGCCCAGCTTTAAACTCCTGGATGGAAGTTACAATGACATTTACAAAATGGAGAACATAACAGCATCTGTTAATCATAAGCTGGAAAAATGTGATTCATGCTGGGGAAAATGGTGTAACTACATAATGCCTCATAGGCCTGATATTATACTCACAAATCAATGAATGTGTTGTAAAAAAAAAAGATTACTTCCTACTTGTACCAAATTCTTTCCTTTTGCTCGTTTTTCCTTTCCACGCTTTTTTATGTGTATACCTCAGAAAAATGCTTTGTGGAGATTTGTGATATTTATGATTATAAGATATATATGTACAATGTCTGAAATACATCATATGGAAATGTATTTTTGATGATGAACTTCAATAAAAAAATAAATTACAAAAACAAACAATGGAACCACATGGGAAATACGCCAATGCTCCGGCACCATCCCCATTTATAATGACATTTGAAATAATTTTGTCAGAGCCCTTGCTATTTCTACACTAAATTCCATCAAAGTCCTAGGGAATATCCTGTCAGGATCCGGAGACTATTATATTCTTTAAAAGCGCTAGTACTTCTTTTTTAACCATTATAGTTTCTGTAACTACACTACTTGTTTCCCCTACTTCATACAATGCAATATCCTTCCCCTAAGTTAATACCGAAGAAACGAAATTGTTCAAAATCTCCCCCATCGCTTTCGGCTCCACACATAGCTCTCCACTCTGATGCTCTGAGGGACCAATTTTATCCCTTACTATCCTTTTGCTATTAATATAAATGTAGCAACCCTTTGGATTTATTTTCACCTTACCTGTCAAGGAAACATCATATCTTCCTTTAGCTTTTCTAATTTATTTTTTAAGATTCTTTTTACATTCTTTATATGCCTGGAGCACTTCAGTTACTTCATGCTGCCAATATTTAATGCAGATCTCTCTCTTTTTCCGAACCAAGTTTCCAATATCCCTTGAAAACCGTGACTCTCTCAAACTTTTAACCTTTCCTTTCAACCTAACAGGAACATAAAGATTCTGTACACTCAAAATTTCACCTTTAAATGACCTCAATTTCTCTATTACATCCTTCCCATGAAACAAATTGTCCCAATCCACTCCTTCTAAATCCTTTCACATCCTCTCAAAGTTAGTCTTTCTCCAACCAAAACTCTCAATCCTGGGTCAAGTCCTATGCTTCTCCATAATTATATTGAAACTAATGGCATTGTGATCAGTGGACCCGAAGTGATCGGCAACACGTACGTCAATCAACTGACCTACTTCATTCCCTAACCGGAGATCCAACGCTGCCCCTTCTCTAGTTGGTACTTCTATGTATTGATGCAAAAACTATCCTGCACACATTTTACAAACTCCAAACCATCCTGCCCTTTGACAGAATGGGCTTCCCAGTCTATGTGTGGAAAATTAAAATCTCTCACAATCACAACCTTGTGCTTACTACATATATCTGCTATCTCCTTACAAATTTGCTCCCCCAATTCTCGCACCCCATTAAGTTGTATATAATACACCCCTATATGTGTTACTACACCTTTCCCATTCCTCAATTCCACTTAAATAGTCTCCCTAGACGAGCCCTCTAATCTAACCTGCCAAAGCACCGCTGTAATATTTTCTCTGACAAGCAACGCAACACCTCCCCCTCTTGCCCCTCCGATTCTATCACACCTGAAGCAACGAAGGCCAGGAATCAGTAGTTGCCAATCACACCCGTCCTGCCGCCATGTTTCATTAATAGCTACAACATCATATTTCACGTATCAGTCCATGCTCTAAGCTCATCCACCTTTCGTACAATGCTCGTGGCATTAAAATAAATGCATTTAAGAAATTCTCTACCCCATACTGTCTGTTTATCCCTAACGATGCAATCAACTTTACTATCTTCTTTTTCTTTTTTCTCCCCTCCATCTTCTGTCTGAGCGCTCCCCTTCTCTATCACCTGCCTATCCTCCCTCACACACTGTCTGCAAACTTTCTCTATTTGTGCACTAACCTCTTCTCTCCTAGTCTGTTCAATTTGATTCCCACCTCCCAGCCATTCCATTTTAAAGTCTCTCCAGTAGCCTTAGCAAATCTCCCCGCCAGTATATTGGTCCCCATAGGATCCAAGTGCAACCCTTCCTTTTTGTACAGGTCATACCTGCCCCAAAAGAGGTTCCAATGATCCAGAAAATTGAATCCCTTCCTCGTGCCCCAATCCCTCAGCCACGCATTTATCCGCCACCTCATTCCTTTCCTATTTCTCTGTCGCGTGGCACGTGGCCAGAGATCACTACCTTTGCAGTCTCAACTCCACTCCTCCCTTCTTATATTCTTCTTTCAAGACCTCTTCCCTTTTCCTACCTATGTCATTGGCACCTACATGTAACACGACCTCTGGCTCCTCACCCTCCCACTTCGGGATATATCGGATGCGATCAGAAACATCCCGGACCCTGGCACCAGAGAGGTAATCTACCATCCGTGTCTCCTGACTGCGTCCAGAGAATCGCCTATCTGACCCCATAACAATCTAATCCCCTATTACTACTGCCTTCCTCTTCCTTTCCCTACCCTCCTGAGCCACAGAGCCAGACTCGCTGCCGGAAACATGGCCATTGCCGCTTCGCCCAGATAGGCTGCCCCCCGATAAGAGTTTTCAAACAGGAGTACTTATTCTGAAGAGGTACAGCCACTGGGGTATTCTCCAGTACCTGACTCTTCCCCTTCCCCTTCCTAACCGTGACCCACTTGTCTGCCTCCCGTGTTTCTGTTGTTGACCACCTGCCTGAAACCGTCTCTATCAACTCCTCATTCTCCTAGACCAGACGAAGGTAATCGAGCTGCAGCTCCAGTTCCCTAACAAGGTCCATTAGGAGCTGCAGCTCGGCGCACCTGGCGCAGATGTGAACGTCCGGGAGGCCGGGAGACTCCAGGACCTACCACATCCGACACAGAGAACAGCAAGCTGCCCTCACACTCATACTTCCCCTTTCCTCAAATAACAGGAAAAATTGAAAACTGACCCTAACTTGCCCCGCCCGTTTCCCCCTAAGCCCGTTCAGCCAAAGCCCTTAATCCTTCACTTTGCTCCCGGCTCACTCGTCTGCCCGCAAACGACGCTGCCCGCTGTATAAACCCGAGTTCCTTTTAATCTTCTGTGCTTCACCGCCCGAAGACACACGCTTGCGCAGTCCCGCCTCTCTGAACCCCGATGAGAAGAAAATATCAAAATGGCTTCCTCAGCACTCCCGTTCCTATTCACTGACTGCCTTCTCCAAATTCGCTGCTAGAGAATCGACCCTCACATCTGGGACAACCATCTAAACCGCACGTGCTCCAGTTGAGCGTCGGCATTTCCCCACCGAGTACTGACATTTTGCTAGTGCCACGGGGCACTACAGAGTCAATATGCGGCTTTGAATATCAGAAATGCTGGATGGGAAAAAAGAAAACTTTTCTGAAGAATTTTTGCCTCCTCTTTCAGAGAGACAAACACTCAATCTGGAAGCAGTTTGGGAAAAAGAATTGAATAGCTGGCCCGAAGTGTGACTAAGCATCTACTTGAAAGAAATGTGAAAGTTTCTTCAGAAAACACCATCACGGAATCCATAGTTGAATAAATCACAATTTGACCGCCCGCGCCAATAGAGATTTTATTTGTTGACCTTCCCTTCTCTCAAAGCGAACAGAAGCGGCCCCAACGCCGACCCCTCCCGGACACCACTAATCAATTCTGTTCAGTCCCACTTCTAGCATTCTGCCGTTCTGACAATCTTCCATCCATCACAGTACATTTTTGCATTAAGGGCGTTTTATCCTGTTCAGAAGGCTCAAGCGCGGCACATTGTCAAAGGCCTTCTGAATATCCAAGTAAACAACATCCACTGACTCTCCTGTACGGAATCTGCCTTTTGGTTTCCTGAAATAATTCAAACAGATTTATAAAGCTACATTTCCCCTTTAGGAAGCCACGGTAAAATCCGCCCTATATTATCATTACTCTTCATAGACGAGAAATCTTATCATTAATAATGGAGTCCCACATCTTTCCAACCAGTGAGGTCAGGCTATCCAGCCTATAGTTTCCTGTGATTTGCCCACCTCTCTTCTCAGAGTGGAGTGGATTGACATTTGTTACTTCTTACTCTTCCGGACTATTCCAAAATCCAATCATTATTCAAAGATCACCGCTAATGCCGTCCTCTGTCACGTCTTTCAGAAAGCGCAGCCTGTTGTCAGATCCACAGCCCCGGTTTCCCCGGTGCAAATACTTTGCATCTGGCAACAGATGGCGAGAAACTGATCAGATATCAAAGTGACAGTCAACCAGACAGAGGGTCCTGGTCTCCTCCATCTGGTCCAGCTGATTAGTACTTCGAACTTCTCGTATTTCAGCCTCTCAAGCATCTTCTCCTTAGCAATAGCAACTACAGTCACTTCTATCAATAACAGTCCCAACTTTCATTCATACTGCTGGTGTCATTCACGCTGCAGAATGATGTGAAATATTAGGTTCATCGTTACCGCAAAGGAAAGAGGGATTATATGAATTATTGTATTAATGGGCGTGTGGTTGAATCCCAGAGCTTGATTAGACTGTGGAATATTAGTGGGTGGGTTGAGAGAGATGCGAAAGGGATTATAATGGGTACAGTATTAAGGGGTGTGTGGGAAGGATATTATGGATTTACATTAGGTGAAGTATACAACGGTAAGTGGATAAAGCAGAATTCGGAATTCTGGCTGTTCGGTTATTAATTCAGGTCTGGTCTGAGGAGGTGACATGGCGCAGGGTGAGGCATTAAGGGGTGTACGGAAGAGAAGAGGGTTGGAATAAACGGCGAAATTCTTTTTTTTTCCGAAGGGAGGGCTAGGTGTAACAATAGCCATTGGTGGGTTAATGGGTGTATAGAGGGAAGGGATGTTAGAGGATGGGAGATACTAATCGGAGTCTGGAGGAAGTTTAGAATGGGTTTGTAACACTAGTGTAGTAATCGTTCTGTATAGGGAGAGGACGTTAGGGGATGGGAGATGTTAATCGGATTGTGGAAGGATGTTAGAATGAGTTTGTAATACGATTGTAGAAATCGTTGTGTCGGGGTTGTTAGGTAACGGGAGATATTGCTCGGAGTGTGGAGATAGGTTAGAATGGGTTTGAAATAATGGTGTGGGAATCTTTGTGCAGAGGGAGAGAAGATTGGTATTTGAGTGGTGATATTAATGGTTATATGGATGATGATAATACGTGCAGTGAACTGGTGTGTTATGGGATGGGAGACTCAATAATGATTCTCAGTCGGTCAAGCAACATCTATGACAATGAATAAACAGTCTACGTTTTCGACCATGGTCTTTCATCAGGGCTTGAAAAGGAAGTAGAAGTTGCCAGAATATGAAGGAGATATGCAGGAGAGGAGTATACCAAGGTGGAGAAATGAGGAATAATAAAGGAAGTAGGGAAACATATCGGAAGTTAGAAGAATCGATGTTGTTTCCATTAGATTAGGGGATACTAGACGGAATATGAGGTGTTACTTATCCAAACTAAAAGTGGCCTCATAATGGCACAAGATGAGCCCATGGACAGACATGTCGGAAACGGAGTGGGGAAATGTATTGAAAGTGTCTGCCACTGTGAATTCCCGCATTTTTGTGGATAGAGCTGAGATGCTCGGGAAAGTGTTAATCAATATGATCAACAGTTTCATTGCGTTCAGTACAAGTTCACAATTTAGATTTGTACCTTGAGATTTTACAATTTAATGCCATACCGCATCACAATTGGGATTTGACTTGACGAGAGTTGAGGCTGCCAGTGTTTTGTAACTGCATTCCCTAATTTTTAGAGTCGATATATCTTCATCTTTGAGATTTTGCAATTCCTTGTCAATCTAACCAGGCCTCATCACAGTTGGGATTATTCTTGAATGACATCATGTGTATTTTCACTCCAGCTGTTGGAAGACACTCAGACTTGTGGAATATCGAATATTCAGCGCGCTGGAGTGAGTATAAATGATTGACCTTGGAGATTCATCAGCTCAGAGTTTCTCCAGTGAGATCGCGGACAGCTGGAAGACAGGCTGAATTTCACACAACATGCTTGAAACGTTTTACCGTGTGAGAAAGATATGGTACATGATCATTGCCGTTATCGGTGTTCCTGGTAAGAACATGCGTGAAGTAACATTTGCGGCCGTGACTGCGCGTTCTTTAGACTCGTTCGGTTGTTATGCGGTTGCGAGTGCGGTGGAGATATTGTGACAACACTCCTCGTTCGTTCAGAAGTTTCTTTGCAGCTTGATCCGTGTACTCGGCCGAAAATAGATCGGCAGCTGAAACAGATGTAGAGTGGAGGATCGCAGTTATGAATTCATTTTGTGGGTTCATGGTGGGCAGTTTTGATTTATCAATGTGAAGCACCTGCTAAAGTAAGTTCCGATAATCTGGAGCGTTGGGCACCTTTACGGACTATTCATGTAATTCCCTATCAACACTGTAACATACTTTAAATTCAAATTTAAAGGTACTGCTCTGTTCTTTTAGAAATTGCTGCATGTTTGAAGGGAATGCGAGAAGAGAATCGCAGCTGAGAATTAGGGTAGAAACTTAGACATCACTTGTTTGTCTCAAGCATCCGGAATTTCGAAAGATTAAAGAAAACGTTCTGTGTAGGTCTAGTGTAGCAGGATTTGTTTTATCCCCTGTTATCCGTGAAGTGAAGAGGGAGTGAAGGGACAACATAGCGAAGTCTGATGGAGCTCAGCCGGGGTAAGGTCGCTGCGATATTCCGCTCAGGAACAATGAGCTTTCAAGTATTTGGAACAATGCTGTAGCAGTTTGCAGCAACTCATGACAAGACATGCCAACGGGGGAAATCTGCTTTTCTAATGGACAGAGGCGGATAGGTGCTGCTTCGCTGAATGAGGAGAGCGTCAGTACATCGCTGACGGGTTCGCGGCAGTGAGAAATGCAGAAGATTATCCAGACTTTACACATCAGCCTGAAGGAGGACGATGTTTATGAAGTGCCAATGTTATTCCTTTTTTTCTTTATGTACTGGATGTTCAAAGCACGAACGTGCAAGAAACGTCAGACGTTCAGTGACTCAGGCAAAATTATTAAAAGAGCGAATAGGAAGTTTCTGGTCGGACACTTTGACATGGTGTGAAGGACCCCAGGAAGGGGTAGCTGCAGAATTTAAGAGAAGCAAGGCAAGCGGGGCCCCTGCAGGCGGGTGACGAACAGAAATTAAAGAGAGGACGAGGAAATGCGACGGGTGGCTGTAAATATGCTTTGGACTGTGTAAGTGGACAGAGGCGGAGGGAGCGGGACCGCTGTATCGGGAGAGTGACAAACCATAGGTGACAGCAACGCGGCAGCCATCATCGCTGGGAAATTTGCCCTGGTAGCCAGGCTGCACGTATCACTCGAAAACCTGATTGCTGGAGATTTACATTAATTTCTCCAAAGCCCTCTCGACAATCAATTGACAATGCCTTCTTTCCAAACACCGCTCCTCTTCCAGTACCGAGCAGCGCGCCGTTTTACATTTGTAAACTTCCAGAAATGAGTTGTCTGCGCAGTTGGAATGTGCTCAATTTCCAGCTTATCTGTGGCTTCAGACCCACGGAACGGTGAGACAGTTATTCTCATTTTATTTTTTTGCTGTTCCCGCAGTGAATTTAGTGGCGATTGTGATCCTGTCCCGGGGAAAGTGCGGCCTCTCCACCTGCACCACTCGCTACCTGGTGGCCATGGCAACCGCGGATCTACTAACCATCATATCTCAGGTTATACTGTGGCGGATCAGTTATTATTACTTCCCAGGAACTTTCCTGGACATCACCCCCGTGTGCAGTGTGATCTTTGCCCTAGGACAGGCAGCCACTGACTGTTCAGTCTGGTTCACCGTCACTTTTACATTTGATCGGTTTGTTGCCATTTGTTACCGAAAATGGAAAGATAAGTATTGCACCGGGAAAACTGCGGCTGTGGTTCTGACCACAACCGGCGTTTTGTTCTGCTTTAAAAATGTACCCTACTTCTTTATATACCAACCTGTGACAGTGATTGACAATATACCCTGGGACTGTACTGAAATACCGGACTTCTATACAAATCCCGGCTGGGTGGGATTTGACTCGCTTTCTACCGTTCTAACGCCATTACTCCCGTTCGTGTTAATACTGTTGTTCAACGCTCTGACAGTCAGACACATTGTAGTGACTAGTCGCGTCCGCAAGGGACTGAGGGGTCAGAGCAAGTCGGAGAATGGCAGTGACCCGGAGATGGAGAGCAGGAGGAGGTCTGTGATCTTACTTCTCTCCATCTCCGGGAGCTTCATCATCCTGTGGTCGGTGAATGTTGCCGAATTCCTTTATTACACCATTGCCGGACTGGATCCAAATAAGTACAACGATTCAGAAAGTATATTTGGACTCTCGGGAGTTATGTTTTTGGTGTTAAGTTGCTGCACAAACACGTTTATTTATGGGGTAACTCAGTCCAAGTTCAGACAGCAGTTCATCAGCGCTGCAAAATTTCCGCTCTTGTCAATTATTCAACTGATTAATAAATAATATATATTGAATTGTTTTTAGAGGCGGCCTCACTGTTTTCCATCTTGACACTGCAGAACTGACTGTCACCGGACAACGTGGCAGCTGGGGGCGGGGAATAAAACTGGGGGAACAGGAGGGGCAAGACTGGCAGCTCAATGCTCCAGGATTCGGATGTTTCAGAAGTGATAGAGGCAGAGAAAACACGGGTAGGGGGGCATTGCTAGTCAGGGAAAATGTCACAGCAGGGCTCAGGCAGGACGGATCAGAGGGCTTGTCTACTGAGGACATATGTGTGGAGCTGAGAAACAGGAAATGTATGACTGCATTGATGGGGTTGTATATAGACGACCCAATAGTATGCGATAATTCAAGGAGCATATCTGCAGAGAGATGGCGGACAACTGCAGGAACATAAAATTGGGATAGTGGGGGATTATAATTTTCCAATTATTTAGGGCAGGTGACGGAAGTCGTTTCAACTTGATCATGGATAAAGATAGATCTGGTCCTCGGGTTGAGGTTCTAACCAGGAAAGAGAACACTACACTTTTGAAGAAATGAGAAAGGATCTAAAGAGCGTGGATTGGGTAAGGTTGTTCTCTGGCAAGGATGTGATTGGTAAGTGGGAGTCCTTCAAAGGAGAAATTTTGAGAGTGCAGAGTTTGTATATTCCTGTTAGGATTAAGGGCAAAGTGAATAAAAATTAGGAACCTTGGTTGTCGAGGGATATTGGAACTCTGCTAAAGAAGAAGTGAGAGATGTATGTCATCTATATGCAACAGAAAGCAACTAAGGTGCTTGAACAGCATAAAATTGCAAAAAAATACTGAGGAAAGAAATCAGGAAGGCTAAAAGAAGACATGAGGGTGATTTGGCAGTCAAGGTGAAGGATAATCCAAAGAGCTTCTGCAGATATATTAATAGCAAAAGGGATATAATTGGTCCTCTTGATGAACAGAGTGGTCAGCTATGTATGGAACAAAAAAAAAGGGAGATCTTAAATGTGTTTTTTTGCATCTGTAGTTACTAAGGAAACTGGCATGGAGTCTATGGAAATAAGGCAAACAAGTAGTGAGGTCATCGAGGTAGTAAATTGGATGATAGGAAATAGAGGATCAGGTGTTTGGTATCTTAAGGGAAATCAGAGTAGATAAATCCCCAGGACCTGACAGGGTATTCCCTCGGACTGGTGTTGAAACTGCAGGTGCTCTGGCAGATATCGTCAAAATGTCGGTATCTGCGGGTGAGCTACTGGCGGATTAGAGGATAGCTCATGTTGTTCCGTTACTTAAAAAAGGCTCTAAAGGCAATCCGGAAATTTATAGGCCGGTAAATTTGACGCCATTACTAGGTAAATTACTGGGAAGAGTACTAAGAGATAGGATCTACAAATATTTGGTTAGACAGGGACTTATCAGGGAGAGGCAACACGGCTTTGTGCGTGGTAGGTCATGTTTAACAAATTTATTAGAGTTTTTCGAGGAGGCTACCAGGAAAGTGGATGAAGGGAAAGCAGTGGATGTTGTCTACATGGACTTCAGTAAGGTCTTTGACAAGGTCCGCATGAGAAGTTCGTTAGGAAGATTCAGTCGCTAGGTGTACATCGAGAGATAGTAAATCGGATGAGACATTGGCTCAATGGAAGAAGCCAGAGAGTGGTAGTAGAGGATTACTACTCTGAATGGAGGCCTGTGACTTGTGGTGTGCCACAGGGATCAGCGCTGGGTCCTTTGTTATTTGTCATTTACATCAATGATCTAGAATATAATGTCGTAAACTGGATCAGCAAATTTGCTGATGATACAAAGGTTGGAGGGGTAGTGGCCAGTGAGGAAGGTGATCAACGCTTGCAGGGGGATTTGGACCAGCTGGAAAATTGGGCTGAAATTGGCAGATGGAGTTTAACGCAGACATGTGTGACGTATTGCTCTTTGGAAGAACAAACCAAGGCAGAACGTACAAGGTAAATGGTAAGACACTGAGGAGTTCAGTAGAATAGAGGGATCTGGGAATACAGACACAAAATTCCCAAAAAGTGTCGTCACAGTTAGATAGGTTCTTAAAGAGAGCTTTTGGTACATTGGCCTTTATAAATCAGAGTATTGAGTATCAGAGTTGGAATGCAATGGTGAAGTTGTATAAGGCATTGGTGAAGCCGAATTTGGAGTATTGAGTCCAGTTTTGGTCACCTAATTACAGGAAGGATATTAATACGGCTGAATGAGTGCAGAGAAGGTTTACAAGGATGTTGCCGGGACTTAAGAAACTGAGTTACAGAGAAAGGTTGAATAGGTTAGGACTTTATTCCCTGGAGCGTAGAAAAATCAGGGGAGAATTGATAGAGGTATATAAAATTATGATGGGTATAGATAGAGTGAATGCAGGCAGGTATTTTTCACTGAGGCTAGGAGAGAAAAAAAAAGCGAGGACATGGATTAAACGTGAAGGGAGCAAAGTTTAAAGGGAACATTAAGGGAGGCTTCTTCACACAGAGAGCGGTGGGAGTGTGGAATGAGCTGGCAAAATACGTGGTAAACGCGGGCTCACTTTTAGCATTTAAGAAAAACTTTTACAGGTACATGGATGAGAGGGGTCTGGAGGAATATGGTCCATTTGCTTGTCAGTAGGACTAGACACAAAATGGTTCGGCACAGCCAAGAAGGGCTAAAAGGCATGTTTCTGTGCTGTGTTTCTATGTTTCTATGTTTCTATGGTCCAGTACCTGAGGGAGACACAGCTTCGGAACCGTCGTCACCCAGCCCACGACAACCACCTCCTACCAATTATTAAACTCGCCCTTTCCTTTGTTTTCATTTATTTTTTTTTTCAACCATAGTCCCGCTCTCGTCACCCGGCATACCGCTTTCGATATTGAATCCCGCCCTCGAACGTAAATGTCCATCGGTTAACAGGCCCACAAAGCCGTTACTTCCCGGCGAAAACTCCGGGGAGGACAGGTCGTCGGATCCGATCCGGTGGGGACCGTCATTCGGTGGAGACAACGTGGAGAGTCTGCTGCGGATCGATGAGTACGGGTTTTGGAAGTTTTGTGCTCCAGCCTGTTCACATTCAGTAATGTTTCAGCTCGAAATAAACTTTTTGTTTATTTGCATACCGTGTGAATTTGTTATCTCCTGTAACGAGCTGTAACAGGGCAGCAAAACACACAACATTCAGACAAATGCTGAGGCCTGGGTGGGCGGGACATCCCAAGCTCACGGACTGACGGGACCGAGTGTGTAAACCCCAGACGTACCAGGCTGGAGAACTGCGGGTTTCTCAGCGGTGAGTTGGAGACTGCCGGCGAGAGCGAAGGAGCCCTTTACTGAGACGTCCGGGAAGAAAGGGGGTTTCCGAATCATTCCTGAGATTCGCCACGACCCCAACTCCAAGGGCACCCCCATATCGGTGATCGTACCTGTATTTGACGACACATCCCGAAACGCAGACATTGTTAAATCCATGTACACCCGCAAACGCGCTGACATCCCCACATGCACACATCGCTATCCTAGTGAAAAATCATAATAATCTCAAATAGTTCACAAAATAGTTGTCTCCTCGTTAAAGAAACTGCTTAAAGCTCAGTTTAAAGTGCTTTTATACATATATTAATAAAGTATCTAGAAATGAATCATTCCTGAGACACGTCACGTGTCCAAATGCACCGACTCTCTGCAAATTCGTGCGCAGCCACATATTTGACGACACGCCCAAAAATCAGCGCACATCCCGAAGTGCTTGCGCATCCTAAATCCGCGTACACCCGCAAACATGCTCAAACCCCCATCTCAATATTTCATTATCTCAGAGAATGTGTCATTTCAAACATTTCACGGAATTTCTGCCTCCATATTAGAGACGTACACAGAACAAGTTTCAGTTTAAGCCTATCTATTATGAAAATACCTGTAAATGAAGTACGTTCGAGACCCAGGTCCACTGGCAACCCCAAATCCGTGTGCATCCATATGCGCCAATAAATCCCTAAATCTGAGTGCACCCTAAATTCGTCTGGCCAATATTCCCCAACACACTCCATAATCTGCGCACATCCCTAAATCGATTTGAAACCCAAATCCGTCGCATCGCCAAACCAGTTGACACCCCACATGCACATTGGTTTATCCCAGAGCAAGAAACCTTTCAAAAAGTTCAGAAAATTACTCTATCCACATTACTAATACAGCAAGAACAAAGTTCAACATTGAAAGTGCATTCATTGCTTAGGCGTCTATAAATGAAAAAGCCTCGAGATTATCATATCTCCAAATCAACCGACATACACATTTTTGCAACCGTTTTTCACCAACACACCCCTAAATCTGTGCACAGCCCCAAATCCGCACGCAACGTTAAATCAGTGTGCAGGCCCAAATCCATGTGCACCACCAAGTACGCCTGAACCCCACAAATTAGTGTGCAACTCCACACACCCCGACAGACGCAAATCTCCGCACATCCCCGAAACTCGTTTGCAGCTCCAGAGAGGCTGACACACGGTTAAATCAATGAACATCCCCAAATAAGTGTGCACCTCCATATTGACGGACATATCAATAAATCTCAGAGCAGGAATCATTTCAAACAGTTGAGAAAAAAAATGACTGCCTCAACATTAAAATTCCGCACATAACATAACATTGCTTTTCAGCTCCAGATCCGGGTGCACCCCCGTTTTCCAGATAACACCCCTCAGACTGCGAGCATCCCCAAATCCGTGCACCCAGCGAATGCTTCCGCGCTCCCACATTTGATGCATAAACCTAAATCTGTGCAATCCAACATTCAGTATGTAACCCCGTATTAGAGAAAACACCCGAAATCCGTCCGCATCCCCAAATCCGGACAGCTTTGTGGTGATTGCTGCGGACTTTAGCCACACAAGCTTAAAGACTGTGTTCCCCAAATTACTGCAATATTTGGATTTCAAAAGCTTGGCAGACAACTCACTGGTCTTGGTTTATACCAACACACCATAGGCATACAAAGCAGCCCCCGCCCCCATCTTGGCCACTCTGACCACCTATCTGTCATGTTAACACCAGCATATATACCAGTGCTTAAACGTGTGAGAGCAGAGAAAAGGGGTCTGGCCAAAAGGTGCAGTCTCAGCTGTCTTTTGCACACTGTCTACAATACTGCACTACAATACTGTCTTTTGCACACAGACTGGGACAAATTCAAAACAGCAGCCTCCTATGATGACCATATAGTCATTGAGGAGTATGCGGAGGCAGTAATCAGCTACTTAGCCAAATGCACGGCGGATGTCACTGTGATGAAAGTCTTCACCGCACGTGGTTATAAAAAGCCATGGATGACAACAGAGGTGCGTTCACTACTGAAGGCCCGTAATCACCCTACAGATCGGGGGACAGGGGTGCGCTTCGCTCAGCCAAGTCTGCGCTTTCACCAGGGATCAGGAAAGCGAAAAATGCATGGACACTTCTGTGACACAGGTGACACCAGACGGATGTAGCAGGGAATTAAAGCTCTGACAGACTACAAGATCAGGCAGAAATCCGATGACAGCGCCGCCTCTCTTCCAAACAGGCTTAACAAATTATTTGCACCCTTCAAAGCATTAAACACTACACAGAGCACACACAGAGGACCCTTGCCATGGTCAACCCACGAAAAACTGGAGATCCCGACAACATCCTTGGAAGTGTGCTCCAGGAATATGCTGATATGTATTAGCAGATGTCCTGACAGACATATTCAACACCTCCCTTCGTCAAGCCATTGCCCCAGATGCTTCAAAACCTCCACAATCATCCCTGTAGCAAAGAAATCAGTGGTAGTCTGTCTCAATGATTACCGTCACGTCGCACTGACCCCCATAGTGATGAAATGTTTTGAACGGTTTGCCAAGCATATCACAGCCAGCCTCCCTCATCGCTGGATCCTCTACAGTTTCCTTATCGTCAAAATCGCTCTACGGAGGACGCAATGTCCACCACACTGCACACAGTTCTCTCTCACTTGGACAACAAAGACACTTATACCAGAATCCTGTATATTGATTTCAGTTCAGCGTTCAATACCATCATCCCGCAGAGACTTGTGGTGAAACTGTCGGTGCTTGGGTTAACACTGCCACGTGTCGCTGGCTTCTGGATTTCTTGACAGAGAGACCACAGTCAGTCCGTGTTGGCAGGAACATCTCTGACTCCATCACAATGAGCACTGGAACCCGACAAGGCTGTGCCCTTAGCACTTTGCTGTTTACTCTGCTAACACATGACTGTGCAGCCAGATTCCAGGAGAACCTGATCATTACATTTGCTGATGATACCACACTGGTGGTATCATAAGCTAAAATGATGAAACAATGAATAGGGAGGAGGTCAAACATCTAGAGAGCTGGTGCAGTGACAACAACTTGATGCTTAATGTCTCTAAAACCAAGGAGGTGATCGTCGATTCAGACCGTCTCAGCCTGAACATACACCCCTCAGCATCAGCGGCTCCACAGTGGATAGTGTGGGAAACATTAATTTCCTAGGGGTGCAGATCTCGGACAATCTCACCTGGTCCAGAAACACCACTGGGATTGTGAAACCGGCCCAGCAGAGTTTGCACTTTCTGAGGAAGCTTAAACAAGCTTCACTCCCCACTAACATCCTAACTACATTCGACAGAGGCGTTGTTGAGATTGTGATGACGTCTTGCATCATAACCTGGGACTCCAGCTGCAGTGCTGTCGATAAAAAGCATTGCAGAGAGTGGTTAAAGGAACAGAGAGGTTACTGGGGTCTCCCTACCTTCCGTCCAAGACCTCTTTCCGAGTCGATGCCTCCAGAAGTCACGGTACATCTTTAAAGTCTCGTCACACCCTCTCCATGAACAGTTTGCTCTTCTGCCATCAGGCAAACGTTACAGGAGCGTCAAAACAAAAACCACAAGGCTACTAAACAGCTTCCTCCCACAGGCAGTCAGACTGCTAAATAGCTACTCTACCTGACTCTGCTTTGAACAATTTTAACTTGCACTGGACACTTATAACTTGTTTTTAACTCACATGTGGCTGTTGTGTTTTACTATTTATTGTTATGTTTATTATTTAGTGTTGCTATTGTTATGTAATGATTGCACTGTCACTGGGAAACGCTGTCTCATTCTGCCCTGCAGAGCTGATGTACGGTTAGAATGACAATAAAGTTTTTGAAACTTGAATCTTGAAAAAATCCCATCATGAACACTAGCATGCCTATCATCCAGGATCCCTTCGAAAGGAAACATTAAGGACACGCAACCACACATGATAAACCCTCTTCTCATTAATACCATTGGAGAGGGGGTACAGACACATGAAGACACACACTCAACTTTTACGACCAGCATGTCCCCCTCCAGCATCAGCTTCCTGGCCGGGCAGGAAGTATTTTTGGTTTGGTACTATTTGTTTATTTATTTATTTATTTACTTATTTATTTTGTATTTTTATATTTTCCGTTAATTACGGCATCAGTTAATTTGGGTAGCAATTTATTTGGGACAACTCTTGAAGAATATAAACGAAGTGATTAAAATGTCCGGAAACTCCCTTCATTTATTGAGGACACTATGCCGCTTAATTGAGACCTTCATCTATCTTTCTATCATCGACAAATTCAGCTACAATTCCATTAATCCCATAATTCACATCATAGACATAAAAAGGAGCGGGTCCAACGCAGACCCCTGTGGAACCCCATCGGTAACCGACAGCCAGGCAGAATGGGATCCCTTTATTCCCACTCCCTGTTTACTGCCGAGCAACCAAAGCTCTACTGATGCTAGTAACTCCCCTGTAATTCGATGGGCTCTTGTGCTGATAAGCAGCCTTGTGTGTCAAAGGACTTCTGAAAATACAAGCACACCACATCCACTACATCTCCTTTGTCTACCCTGTTTGTAATTTCCTGAAAGAATGTAGTAATTTTAGGACACCATGCTGACTTTGGCCTATCTTGTCAGGTGCCTCCAGGTACTCTGTAATCTCATCCCTAAGAATCGATTCCGACAACTTCCCAACCGTAGACGTCAGGCTAACATGTCTATAGTTTCCGTTCTGCTGCCTCCCAGCTTCTTAAGTAGCGGAGTAACATTTGCAATTCTCCAGTCATTCAGTACAATTACTGGAAGATCATTGTTAATGCCTCCGCAATCTCTCCAGCTACATCCGTCAAAACCCTGGGGTGCATTCCTTCAGGTCCAGGTGATATATCATACCCCAGCCCATTAAGCCTCCTGAGCACCTTCTCAGTCGTAATTTTCACTCCACATACGTCACTTCCCTGACACGCTAGAATATCTGGTATACTGCAGACGTCTTCCACTGTGAAGACTGATGCAAGATACTCATTCATTTCTTCTGCCATCTTTTCGGCTCTCATTACAATAAATCCAGCATTATTTTCCATTGTTCCTATTGCTACCCTTTATATCTTATCTATATCTATCTCTTTTACCCTTTATATACTTATACAAAAACTTTCCTATCTTCTTTGATATTAGACGCCAGCTTCCTTTCATAATTTACCATTTCCTTCTTAATGAACTTAGTTTCGTTCTGCAAGTTTTTGAAAGCTTCCCAATCCCCTATCTTCCCACTAACTTTGGCTTCCTTGAATGCTGTCTCTTTTGTTTTCGCCTTGGCTTTGATTTCATTTGTCAGCCACGGCAGTGCTCTTCTTCCATTCCATTCTTTCTTTCTTTAAGTCCAGTATGTGTTGTTTCTATTGTAACTGCACCAGGCATCTATTGTCCTGTAACTCATCCCACTGGCCGTGATTATGCCTCATCTCCTGCCTTTCCTTTCTGTCATTTATGTTGCACACTATCTCTGATTTATTTTAGTTTTCCCCTTCCTCATCCCATCACTCCGGTTCCCATCCCCCTGCCAAATTTGTTTAATTAAATTCCACTGGTTAACGTTTTCTTCCATAGTGACGTTTCAGTTTTCTGAACTGGCCTCTGATTTAAGTTTTCTGGTCTGTATTTCTTAGCAGACTTCCATATACTCTCATGGAGTGCTGAATCCCGTTTATTTTTTTTATTTCCAAGTACATACTTTAGAAGTGTTATCAGACTGTTGGGTGTTTTTTTAAAGTCTGTATAGCTTTTCCTCCTTCTGTCCTCGGTAGTGTTAATCTAAGGGGGTTTCATTGCAAACAGTGTTTTATTTTTAATTTGTCATTTCAGTTCCTATTGTTCATTTCTAAAGTTTCCAGATCGGAATGGGACATAGTAAATTTTGCCGAAATAATGCTTAAACAATTGGTGTAGCAGAAGTGTTTATTGCCTTTGATGTATTTGCTATACATTGGAGATCTGCTTGGCAAATGTTCTTAAGCCTTGCAGTAAATTTTGTCATGTTTTCCCTTTATCGCACTACTTTATATTTCACTTGCCAGTTGGCATTCCAGAAACCCGCGTATCAAGATTTCTGATGCAACGTCTTAGCCCAAAACTTTGATTCTCGTCCATAAATGCGGCCTGACCTGCTGAGCCCCTCCAGCAGGTTGCGTGTATTGCTCTGGATTCCCAGCATCTGCAGTATCCAGCACATCTCATGCGTCCCATGCACTTGTAAGTTTCTAGAAAGGTCGCGCAGGGACGCGGGAAGGGTTGCATAGCTCTGTTGGTGAAAACATAAAATCAAATTTTAGCGTTCATTTCAAGAGGACTTGAAGATAAAAGCAAGGACTTAATATTGAGGCTGAATAAAGTACTGGCGAGGTTTCACTTGGAATACTGTAAGCAGTTTTTGCCCCTGATAGACAATAGACAATAGGTGCAGAAGTAGACCATTCGGCCCCTCGAGTCTGCACCGGCATTCTGAGATCATGGCCGATCATTCACTATCAATACCCAGTCCCTGCCTTGTCCCCATGTCCCTTGATTCCCCTATCCATCAGATATCTATCTAGCTCCTTCTTGAAAGGATGGGCTAACATGACGTGAGCTTAACGGAGGTTAACGAAAATGATTCCAGGATTGAATATCTTGTCATAAGAATAGAATCTGATGGGTGGCATAATTGAAACCTATCTAATGTCTCGATGGATTGGATGTGGAGAGAATGTTCTATGGTGGGAGAGTCTGGAACCAGAGGACACAGTTTCTGAATGGAGGTGCTTCCTTTTGGAACGAAGATGAGATTACCCAGAGAGTGATGAATCTGCGGAATTCGTTGCCAGAGGTAGTTGTGGAGGCCAGTTGACTACGTTTATTTCAGACAGTGTTTGATAGATTCTCCATTGGTCAGGAGATGAAGGGATATAGAGAGAATGCAAGAGATTGGGGCTGCGAGGAAAATTAGGTCAGCAATGATGAAATGGCGGAGCAGACTCGATGAACCAATAATTGCTCCTACGTCTTATGGTCTCATGTTTCATGCTCATCTCTTCGTTGTGTTGTATCTTGCTGATTCTACCAGCTCTATTACAACTTTCATGCTTTACTTTGCTCTGTACTTATCTTGTCCAATGTTCGTGTTTATATCTTTATATATAAATTCTATTAATTAAATTAATTGCTCTGCCTTTGATGATGAAGCAGCGTTCGTCCGCCTATGGAGGATTTGTCAGCCTATAAAAACAATTATTATATTTATATTGTTTCTCAGCTCAAGCTGGTAAAACTGGAAGCCCGGGCAGAGCGAAATGGACTCATTTCTCAGTTTGCTAGGAATTTGTCTGCTCATCTCCCCGGGATGTTTTCAATGGAGGGTCATTAGACGTTAACTTAACCTTCTATAGTGACCATTTCATCATTTCCCTGGATTGTGCTTTCACTTAAGTTTATCTGTCTATACTTATTATTTTTACACATCCGTCATGGAGTGCGAATCCTGGTTTCCACCAGTGGCAGAGAAACACCCAATCACCCCTCGCCATCCGTAAATCCATTTCAACCCCTACATCACTCCCTATTTCTGAAAAACCCTCCGACCCCTACAGCACTCGGCATCTCAGCAAAACCCACCAGCATCCGCCCTGGAACATTTAACGACAGCTGACCCGAGAAAGACACTGTCCGTGGCAGAAGGAAGGGCTCATAAAACACCCTGCTGACTAAAAGAAACTACTGTCTGATCAAGGACAGGGGAAGCAGACAAACCAGTTCTCTCTGTTTCCCCCGCGAGTTTGTCTACTCTTGGATAATCTAATCAGAGAAACTGAATGTGGACACAGGAAGCTTCAGGTGAAGATCTGCTAAACCTGAGACCATTGTCAAACAAGTCGCCATTTGTTATGTTAAGGGACTGATTTCTCTAACAGCCCCCCCCCCCACCCCTAAACCATTTTGTGGACTCTGAACTGATTCTTGCTTTTAGATGATCTAATCAGAGTAACTGAACTTGGACACAGGAAGCTTCAGTTGACGATCTGCTAACCCTGAGACTACTGTTAAACAAGTAGCCTTTTGTTATGAAAAGGCTCTGATTTCTCTACCAACCCCCCCCCCCCCACACACACACACACCATTCTGTGGAATCAGTCCAGATTCATGCTCTTGAATAATCTAATTAGAGCAACTAACCGTGGTGGAAGGTTCAGGTAATAATCTGCTAAACCTGAGGCCATTCTCAAACAAATAGCCATTTGGATTCTGAACTGATTATTGATTCTGGGGCAATCTAATGAGAACAATAAACCTGAGACCATTCTCAGAGGAGGAGCTACTTGTTATGTAAAATGCCAGACCTACTAAAGAAGTAATCTGTAATCTCGCGAGACTCTGTCTGGTTTGCCTCATTGAACTGACGTGGACCAGTCAGAGTGTAAAGACACAAATACACAAGGCTGAGGTGCGCAGAGCCATGAAACAATGTTGTCTGTAGTCCTGTACAATAACCAGTAACCAGGTGACCCAGGTAGGTCTGGTGACCTTGAGCCAATGGGTTGGAGATCCAATGGTTCAATTGATAAGGAGCAATTTAAAAATCAGGAGCTCCAAATATGCAGGGGAGATAACTCACCTGGAGAAGGAGGACCCCACGGACACGTGGAGATCGGGATCACGAGGAAAGCCTGACCAGTATGGGCGCCTTTCCCGTGTAATACCTTTTCTCTTCATTGACTGTTATTGTACTGCTACCGTAAAGTTGACAAATTTTACGACGTATGGCTGTGATATTAAATCTGGTTCTGATTCTGATTCAGATGCGGGGTGGGGGTGTTAAATTGAAATTAAATCATCGGTGATCGGTGGCAGGGCAGACATCAGGGAGACGGAACTGGTAATGCAACAGAGTGGGTAATGCTCCGTCAGAAAGCGGTAAAACATCATTTAAATTAATTTTAATTCGGATTTCCAGTATCATTCTTTTATTTTTCATACATCGATAAAACTTCCAGGTAGAGATTAGTTAGATGTAGAGAGACAAAATGAACAAATTACTTTTTCCCGTGGCTCTGGAAGTTGATTAAATTTCAGCGTACATTGATTATCAATATAAATATATGTTCCTGCAATGAGATTTACTTTGATTAGTACGCGACCGAACGAAAGGTGTGGCCAGAGAGAAACAGAGAGCAGAGGGACACAGAGGGAAAGAAACAGACTGTGACGGGGCCTCGGGATGTGAACAGAGATAAAGCCGGAGAGATGCGGGGACAACGACGGAGCAGATCGGAGATGGAGATGGAGTTGAAAAAGAACGAAAAGAACCCGCACACGCTCTGTTCCAGCCCGATAATGTCTCCCTCACGATGAACCTCACGCGTCTGCAATGAGATTAAATTCTGTTCCGAACGTGACCGAACGTGTGGACAGAGAGAAACAGGGAACAGAGGAAACTGATTTTCACAGGACCTCAGGATGTGAACGGAAATAAAGAGGGAGATAGGAAAGGACGAAGCGGAGCAGACTGGAGATTGAAAAGGAGTTGGTAAAGTAAAGAAAACACACACACACACACACACACACACACACACACACACACACACACACACACACACACACACACACACACACACACACACATACACACACACACCATCGCTAGGTGTCAGTCTGATCACGTTCCCCTCACCGGCGTGGGGGAAGGAGTGAGCGAGGACGACATGAGAGATATTGGGCTAAAACACCGTGAGCGTCACTGAAAAGGGCGGGACCTGACTATAGACCCTCCATCGGGGTGAATTACAGCTGAGGTGACCGCTACATATTACATATTTGATGGACACCTTTCACCTGTATGGGGTAAACAGCGAGTGAAATATATCATCACAAAACGCATGCGCATTTCAGAGCGCTCAGTTGTTACCCATGGTTCCACATATCGGCAAGTGGATAGATTATGGAGGAAACATGGCGCTTGACTGAAATCTCCGGCAGAAAGTAACTAGTCACTCTAAGATTTAACGAATTTGGCTAACAGTTTCAGCGAGTATTTCACCGCGTTCTTCATCTCCTCTCTGAACTTGCTCTGAGTCACGGCGTAAATACATGTGTTGGTGCAGGAGCTGAGGATCTGCAGCATCGTCGCCGTGGAGTCTGCGATATAAATCGGATCAGCGACCGTGTAACGAGGGTTGTTTACTATCCGTGCGTAAATATCAAATACTACCAGTGTTAATCACAGACATATAAAACTACCGGTTACACTGAATAGTAAAACCACCGATTTCCTTCGGCTCTCCATCTCCGGGTCCTTGTCATTCTTTCTGTTGCTGCCGCCTCGGAGCCCCATCCGGACTTTATTAGCGGACAAAATTCGTCTGACCGTAAGAGTATTGAACAATAAAATCAGAACAAAGGGGAGACAAGGCATGAAAATGCGATGTATCATGCGAGGTGCGGTCCACAAGGGGGACGTAGAGAAGCTCTCTTTGGTCGCACAGCCATAGAAAACTCCATTAATTCTCATCAAAGGCTCCAACGTAAAGTAGAAAGGGATACTTTCTGAACAGCCCAGAACACTCACTGTCCCGATAATCACAGCCGCCGTTCTTTCGGTGCAATATTTTGTTTTAAGCTTTTCACAACAAATGGCCACAAATCTGTCACCGGTGAACGCGACTGTCAGCCAGACAGAGACGCCGGTATTTGCTATGAGCAGGCAACGGGCGAACCTGCAAGCGGGAGTTCTATAGAGGAAAGAAGAACTAAAGTATATGTAGACAGTCCACTTCAGCAGAGGGTCAGAGATAACGACCAGGAGATCGGCCGCTGCCATTCCCAGCAGGTAGTGAGTGATACATTTGGAGAGACCGCACTTTCCTCGGGACAGGATAACAATCGCCACCAGGTTAACTGCAAGAGAGAGGGAAGGAGGTAGGGACATTACTGACTAGTCAGGAAAATCGAGCCGCAGTGTGATAGAATCAGATTAGATCTTGTGTTTTGTTATCTGCCTCAGAGGGTGGAAACCGGACCGAGGACATATGGAGCGACTGAGAGTGTGCATTACCGGCGTGACAGAGACTTCCTGCGAGTTCTGTTGAATCTGGGTGAATTTCCAGGACTGACGAACGATGAGCTGCTGAAATGCTACCGCGGCCGCAGTAAGGGATGGGCATTAAATACCGGCACCACTGGCTCTGCGCAGCACAGGAATGAAATGAAATCCACATCTGCAGTTCACTCTGCTCACATTTCTCAAATAAATGAGCTGCTCGCGTCGTTCCGTCAGCCAGTCACGCAAATTACAGACGATTCATAGGGACATGAAAGAAGGACGGCTGTTCCCCACCGATGCAGTGTCGCCCGGTGTCCTCGTTTTCAGACATTTCAATTCACGATTATTCCTCCACATCAACGCAGCGAGAGGATTTCTGTCAAAGGCAGCATCTCGATTGCAATACAGAGCGCTGTCCGCTACGAAAGCAATGGGATTAATATTGTCAGCGCATTCTGCCCATGACTGAAATGAGGGGACTGAACAGGTGGCTGTGGAAACAAGTAGCGAGAAAAACACTTCGGAACATCGGAATTAACTCTCAGTTTCTGCCGTTTGCAGGAGTGACAGCGGCTTACCGGGAATTCCAACGGCTGAAATAACAGGGTAGTAAATGTTTTCAATCCGCCAGATTACTGGATATCCCATTTGAGTGACGCAGTGAACGCGATTGCTCTGAATTCCACAGCTCGGCAAGACACTCTGGGCTGACGTACTGCAACAGGCTCTGATTTATACAGGTCTCCAGTGACAAGGTCCCACATCTGACCAGTGTTATTGAACAAACAAACAACCGGCAGTGTCTCAGGTGCAGATGTTTTGGGCATGTAACACAAACACAATAATACCATTGGCATTCCCTCAGTCAGATCCCTCTGCGATCTCTCTGCGATCTGACTGAGGTGATGCCAATGTTATTAATGATTACATTGTGTTACATGCAATTCTACCGAAATGTGTAATGAGACCAGTAAGTGAGCAATGATCGGCTCTGTTTACAACATTCCACAATAGTGTTGGCAGCGGTCACGGCTGTTCCTATTTTCCTACATGAAACTTTCACTTCGGTTCTCTTTCCACGAGCAATCGGGAATCGGTGTGTCCGGCATTTTTGGCAATCTTCACTGTCATACCTATTGTTTAATCTACAAATAGACCTGGTTTCTCCTCAGTGTGCTCCGGATCCAGGGACACTCTCAGTCTCCCTCTGCAGACTTTCAGTTAATGTTATTCACTTTGTTTTTATTTAATTCAGCAGCTTCACTTTGACCGCTCAGCTGTTAAACCCACCACACCACATCCACTTATGTGCTCCCGGATATAACTCATCTCCATTGTGTACACAGACACTCTGTCCAGTTCTCCATCAGCCCTGGGCGATATCGATGTTTAGTTAGTCTGTTTCTGTTAGTCTAGAGCTGTCGACCGTTCTGTCCATCTGATAACCTATATTTTCCACATATTTTTAGTTTGTGTGTGTTTGTGTGCGTGTGTGTGTGTGTGTGTGCTGAAATACCTCTTATACATCTTATAATGTATGTGAATAAAATTACCTGCTCGTGCTGTCCATTTTGAAATGGTAAAGTGACGGACAAAGCCGCTTTTGAATCCACTTGAAGAACAGTTTGATGCTGAAACACTGTGGCGTTCAATTAGCTGTAGGAGTACCTATCATGGGCTGATAATGCTGGCATTCACTGCCCTTGGGTTACAAACACAACCTTCAACACAATTTCTCTCTGGTGTAAATACCGGCATGATTTAACAAAATCATTTATAGATTCCATTCCGATATGATCTCATGTTTTGTCATAACAATACCAGTTTCTTTGGCATTTCCTTTACAGTGCCCTTCGCTGGGTCGATAAAGTCTCGTCATCACATAAAGCCATATGAAAAAGTATTATCAACACACACACACACACACACACACACACACACACACACACTGAGAGATACTAACATTCTCGCACACATGCACTCACACAGATACACTGTCACTCACATACACAAACGCGCAGACAGATAGACTCTCTCTCTCTCTCTCTCTCTCTCTCTCACACACACATACACACACACACACACACACACACACACACACACACACACACACACACACACACACACACCACACCCTATCTGTCCCATAGATTGTGTCTATGCATTTCATACTGTACATACCGGTTTTTCCTCCAGTGTGAGAGAGTGGGTTTCATTTTGTATCTGTCAGTCTCTGTTACAGTGTGAGAGTGTGGGTTTCATTCTGTATCTGTCAGTCTCTGTTACAGTGTGAGAGTGCGGGTTGCATTCTGTATCTGTCAGTCTCTGTTACAGTGTGAGAATGTGGGTTTCATTCTGTATCAGTCAGTCTCTGTTACAGTGTGAGTGTGGTTTTCATTCTGTAACTGTCAGTCTCTCCTCCAGTGTGAGAGTGTGGGATTCAATCTGTATCTGTCAAGCTCTGCTACAGTGTGAGAGTGTGGGGTTCGTTCTGTATCTGTCAGTCTCTGCTACATTATCAGAGTGTGAGTTTCATTCTGTATCTGTCCGTCTGTGTTACCGTCTGAGAGTATGGGTTTCATTCTGTATCTCTCGGTCTCTGCTGTAGTGTGAGAGTGTGGGTTTCATTCAGTATCTGTCACTCACTGCTACGGTGTGAGAGTGCGGGTTTCATTCTGTATATATCAGTCTCTGTTACAGTGTGAGAGACTGGGATTCATTCTGTATCTGTCAGTCTCTGTTGCAGTGTCAGATTGTGGGTTTCAGTCTGTATCTGTCAGTCTCTGTTACAGTGTGAGAGTGTCGGTTTCATTCTGTATCTGTCAGTCTCTGTTGCAGGATGAGAGTGTGGGTTTCATTCTGTATCTGTCAGTCTCCTTTACAGTGTCAGAGTGTGGATTTCATTCTGTCAGTCTCTGTTAGAGTGTGAGAGTGTGGGTTTCATTCTGTACCTGCCCGTCTCCTTTACAGTGTGAGAGTGTGGGTTTCATTCTGTATCTGTCAGTTTCTGCTACGGTGTGTGTTTCATTCTGTATCTGCCCGTCTCCTTTACAGTGTGAGAGTGTGGGTTTCATTCTGTATCTGTCAGTTTCTGCTACGGTGTGTGTTTCATTCTGTACCTGCCCGTCTCCTTTACAGTTTGAGAGTGTGTGTGTGTCATTCTGTATCTGTCAGTCTCTGCTACAGTGTGAGAGTGTGGGTTTCATTCTGTATCTGTCAGTCTCTGCTACAGTGTGAGAGTGTGGGTTTCATTCTGTATCTGTCAGTCTCTGCTACAGTGTGAGAGGGTGGGTTTCCTTCTGTATCTGTCAGTCTCTGTTACAGTGTGAGAGTGTGGGTTTCATTCTGTCAGTATCTGCTACAGTGTGAGCGTGCGGCAATCCGGGCGGACTTGCCCGACGGAGGCAACGGGTAGGAAAAGACAGATGGGTGGAAAGGGCAGATCCCCCGCCGGGCAGCGGCAGTCCGTCCGGAGCTGCCCGACGGGGCCAAGGGATCAGAAGGAAGCTGGGTCCAGGGTGAACAGCAGGACTACCGTAAAACAACGGTACATTGGGAAAGACGACCGACAGCGTGGCAGCGCGAGCAAGGAGAATAAGGCAGAACAGCGGGACCAGCGCACATGAGAGAAGCAGCGGAACAAGACCAACCGGTTGGAACACATACAGATCAGGCCGGCAACCAGGGTAGAGCAGGATCCCGAGCAGGGCGGCAACCAGGGTAGAATAGGATTCCGAGCAGGGCGGCAACCAGGGTAGAACAGGATTCCGAGCAGGGCGGCAAACAGGGTAGAATAGGATTCCGAGCAGGGCGGCAACCAGCGTAGAACAGGATTCCGAGCAGGGCAGCAACCAGGGCAGAACAGGTTTCCGAGCAGGGCGGCAACCACGGCAGAACAGGATTCCGAGCAGGGCGGCAACCAGGGTAGAACAGGATACCGAGCAGGGCGGCAACCAGGGTAGAATAGGATTCCGAGCAGGGCGGCAACCAGGGCAGAGCAGGATACAGACAGGATTCAGAGCCGGCGGTCCAGGTACAGAGCGGGTTAAACCGGCTTCGGAGCAGGACGACCCCACAACTAGGCTCAGTCCCCGAGCCCCTGATAAACACCATCCCCCTAATAGGCAACAGGTGTACATCCTTAAGGCCAGATGATCCACTGGCTCCGTGTGATAGGAGAGCTGGCTGCAACGCCCGGAGTCAGGTGTCCTCGGACCGGAGCAAGACCCGGAAGGTGGGCTCCAGACCCGGAAGGCGGGCTCCGGACCGGACTTCAACAGGTGTAAATACTGGCACGATATTTTCCGTTATTTATAGATTCAACTCCGTAAACAGATGTGTTCATCCCCTGGTTTAACGTAAAATACATCTGTATTTGGGATTACCTCCACAGTGCACTGGTAGAACTAAATGCAGAATCGTCAATTAAGGACACACATTAGGAAAATTCAATTTAGAATCCATTATCACCACATTGTACAGCTGCACCATTACCTCTCGCTCTTAAACTCAATCTCACTATTGATGAAGGCCAGTACACCGTATGCCTTCTTAACCAGAGAGTCAACCTGCGCAGCTGCATTGAGTGTCCTATGGACTCTAACCTCAAGATCCCTCTATTCGTCCACACTGCCAAGTGTCTTGTCATTAATACTATATTCTGCTATCATATTTGACCTACCAATATGCATCCCATTAGTGTCCAGCTGTAAACTCTGACAGCCCAAAACACTATCCACAACACCCCCAACATTTGTGTCATCAGCAAATTTACTAACCTATCCCTCCACATCCTCATCCAGGTCAGTAAAAAAAACACAAAGAATAGGAGTCCCATAACAGATCCCTGAGGCACACCCCTGGTCACCGGCCTCCATGCGGAATATGACCCGTCTACAATCACACTTTGTGGACAGCCAGTTCTGGTTCCACAAAGCCATGCCCACTTGGATCCCATGCCTCCTTTCTTTCTCAATAAGCCTTTCATGGTGTTTCTTATCAAATGCCTTGCTAAAATCCATATACATGACATTACAGCTCTATCTTCGTCAATGTGCTTAGTCACATCCTCAAAAATTCAATCAGGCTCGTAAGACACGAACTGCCTTTGACAAAGCCATGCTGAATATTCCGAATCATTTTATGCTTCCACAAATGTTCATAAATACTACCCCTCAAGATCTTCTCCATCAACTTACCAACCACTGAAGTAAGACTCACCAGCCTATAATATCCTGGGCTATCCCTAATCCCTTTCTTGAATATGGGAACAACATCGCCACTCTCCAATCCTCCGGAACCTCTCCCCACCTCATTGATGATGCAAAGATCATTGCCACAGGCTCAGCAATCTCCACCCTCGCTCCCACAGTAGCCTGGGTGTACATCCCGTCCGGTCCCGGAGACTTATCCAACTGGATGGTTTCCAAAATCTCCGGCACATTCTCAAGCTTTTCAGTACACCGCAAGACATCCCGACAATCGCCAAGATCCTTTTCCGTAGTGAATAAGTATTCTTTAAGTAGCTCCGTTATTTCCTTGGGTTCCATAAACACTTTTCCATTCTTACACTTAATTGGTCCTATTCGCTCACATCTTATCCTCTTGCTCTTCACATACTTCCGGAATGCCTCGGGGTTATCCTTAATCCTCAATCTGAGTGTTTTTGTTTTCTTTAAGCGGGTTTTTGCTTTGTGGCCGCCTGCAACAAGACGAACCTCAAGGCTGTCTGCTGTACACGTCCTTTGATGGTAAATGTGCTCTGAACTATGAACAAGTTGAGAGCGATGGTAGGAAGGCGTGCTGGCCTTCATTTGACTGGAATCGAGCTCAAACCTGCTGAGAAAATGTTGCAGATCTGTAACGCACAGGTTAGACCACACTTGAGATGTTGAGCTTAGGAAGAAGGTGGAAACGTTAAAGGGGGTGAAGAGCAGATTTACCAGGATACCACCTGGGCTACACACGCGGTGTTGTACAAACAATAAGTCATTGTGATTGGAAGGCGCTGCCTGTTCCTGTGGTAGAGATGGGGTCACCAGGTGTCTTCAAATGTAACTGCACACACAGATGACGGGCGATTCATGTGTAGATACCGAAACGATACAGGAAGCAAAGTTAACGAGACGGCTCATATAACCATCAGCGCAAAGCAGTTAAGGCCATAAGGACATTAAGAATAGGAGCAGAATTAGCCAAGTTGGTCTCTCGAGTCTGCTCCGCCATTTAATCATGGCTGATCCAATTTTACTTTCAGCCCCAATGTCTTGTTTTTTTTCTATCCATGACCTGCAGAATGAAGAATCTATCACTTCCCGTGTTAAATATACATAAAGACTTGGACTCTGCAGTTGCCCGTGGCAAGGAATTACAGGATTCAGCCCTCTCTGGCTAACGAAATTAGTTCTGTTTGCCGTTCTACAAGGACGCTCCTCTATTCTGAGGCAGCGTCCTCTGGTCCCAGACTCTCTCACCATAAATATTATCCATTCCACATCTATTCTGTCAAGATCTCTCACCATTCAATATTTCCAATGACGTCACACCTCGTTTTTCCGTTTTCCAGTGAATTTCGGGCCAGAGACAACAAACCCTCTTCATATGACAAGCCGTTAAATCCGGAAATAATTTTCGTAAACCAGGACTGAGCACTCCCTAGTTTCAGCAGATCCTTTATAAGCGGAGGAGCACAAATCTGCTCACAACACTCAAAGTGCAGCCCTAACAGTGCTTTATAAAGTCTCAACGTTATAGTGAATCGGGCGAGTGACCACCTTCCATAGCGTTCTCTGGGTTATATCTGTGGTGGTCAAGGATTCTGGTTTTCCAAAGAATGGCCCTCCCTCTTTCACTCCTTTCCCCATTCGGTATCAGATGATTCTCGTCCTTATCGCTCTACTAAACCTGACTTGTGCTGATGCAATCAACGTTGACTTTTCCTGCCCACGGGAAACTGCAGAATGACGCGCGAAGCATCACGGGTTCAAAATGCCGAAAGGCGTCCTCCCGAGGATTTACAGATACTGGATCCCGAGGGAGCAGAGTGTTCAGTTAAATGACTGGGGGTGCGAGTGTGCTGTGCGTTGCTGCTCTTGTGGATGTTTTTGGTGGGTGGTGGGGTTCTGTGGTCGTTGAACAATGGGCGTCCGTTGAGCGTGAGGAGTCAGATGGGTGCTCTGGAAATGGCTGATGTGCGGTTATGAATCAAGATTAGACACACTGATCTTGTTTTTCAGGTCAAGCCAATCCGGAAGTGGAGATGCAGTCGCGCTGCTTATGGGGGAGGTGGTGTATGAGGACGGCTTCAGTGTCTGACGGGTGAGGTATGAGCTGGTTGCTGTTCGATAGAGGCCCGAGGTCAATGTCAGATGCTTGGGAGCTGTGGGGTCTGCTGGGGAGGAATAGTCGCAGTGTGAGCTGACGGGGAGGTGTGGAGTCAGCGAAAATGTGGGAGGTATGTGGTCATTGGAAAATGGGGTGGTAGAGTCAGTGGAAAACAAAGTAGTGGGATTTGTGGTCATTGGGGCCGTATAGGCGGATCACATTGAGTGGGGGGGCTGCTGGAGAGGGTATGGCAGCTAGGTGACTGTTCTGTAATTTCCTTTCTGCTGCCTTCCTCCTTTCCTAAAGAGAGGAGAAGCGTTTGCAATTTCTTAGTCCTCTGGCATCATAACAGATTTCAATGATTTTGAAAGGCCATTTCTAATGCACCAGAATCTCTAATGCTACCTCTTTCAGAACCCCAGAATGCGGTTCTTGTGATCCGTGTGACTTACGTAACTTTCTGTCTTTCAGCTCTATGGGCACCTTCTCTCTTTTAACTGTAACTGCACAAATTTATCTTCCTTCACACGCCACAACATCAGGCATAAAGCTAGTATCTGCCACAATGAACACTGGTGCAAAATACTGATTTAATTCATCAGTCCCCCGTGATTATTTCTCCTGCCTCACTTTCTAGCGGTCGAATATCCATTCTCATTTCTCTTTTATTTTTAAAAGACTTGAAAAATCATTTACAATCCACTTTGATATTATTTGCTGCCTTGCTTTTATGTTTTGTCTTTTCCCTTTTAATGATCATTTTAGTTGCTCTCTGTAGGTTTAAACAAAACTTCCCAATCGTCTATCTGGCCACTAATTTTTGCTTTGCTGTTTGACCTTTCTTTTGCTTTTACAATAGCCTTGACTTCCCTTGTCAGCCATAGTTGTACTATTTTACAATTCGAGTATTTATCAAAATTTGAGATACACATGTCCTGCACATTCTTCATTTTCACAGAAACAGACGACGTTTATGCTCTGCCGACCTCCCTGCCTGTAGCTCCTACCAATCGATTGTACTTTGACCAGCTACTCTCTCGTACCACTGTGATTTCCCTTACTCCAATGAAATACCGCTACTTCAGACTTCACTTTCTACTTATCAAATTTCAAGTAGAACACAATCATATTGTGATCAGTGGTTCCTAAGCGTTCTATTACCTTAGCTGCCAAATCGACTCACGTAACACCCAATCCAGTATACCTAAACCTCTAAAAGGTTCAACGGTAAACTGCTCTAAAGGGCTATTTCTTAGGCATTCAAAGAAATCACTTGCTTGAGATCCATTACAAAACTGATTTTCCCAATCGGCCTGCATGTTAAAGTCACCCATGACTACCATATAATTTCCTTTTTATTCGCCTTTTCTATTTCCTGTTGTAACCTACGGTCCAGCTCCCAGCCACTGTTGGGAGGCTGTATAAAACTGGCATCCACATTCTTTTTCCTTGCATTTTTCTTAACTCATCCCACAAGGATGCAAGATCTTCCCATACTCGATCACATCCTTTTACTGATTCTAAGGCATTCTTTCCCAGTAGACCCACATCATCCCCTCTACCTAACTTTCTATCCCTCCGATATAACATGTAACCTCGGACATTCAGTTCCCAACTGCAAACATCTTTCAGCCGCCTTTCAGTGATGGCTACAACATCATGTCTGGCAATCTGTAATATTGCCACAATATCATCCACCTGATTTCTGATACGACGAGCATTTAGATTCAACACCTTGCTGTCCTTTCTGATCCTGCACACCTAATGATTTGTGACTCAACCTTTTGGCTGCAAATAAGTCCCATCACCTGCCTGCCCTTCCTGACAACGTGACTGAATGCTATATTCACTTTTACCTCCCTCCCCAAAAATGTAGTGGACGCGATCTGAGCCGTCCCATCCCTGACACCTGGGAGGCTGCATACCTTTCGTGTGTGCAGTTTACGTCCACAGTGTCTCCTGTCTGTTCCCCACACTATCGAATCCTCTATCGCTGCTGTTCCTTCTTCTATCCCTTTCCCTTCTCCGCCACCGTCCCATGTTCTGTGCCTGTAACTAGGTTGCCGCGGCATTCTTCCAGGACGTCACCCCTGAAAAATGTATCAAAGCGGTATACTTTCTTTTCATGGCAATGTGTCGTGGTATGGTCCGTGAAATCCGCATTCCGGTTCACTGTCCGGTCTACGTACCTTATTCCAGGTTTTCCGGGTTTCCCTAGTTTCTGTTGAGGCAGCTTATTCTTGTTTGGCTGACCTCATAAATACCTTCAGGATTACGCCTCAGGCTGCTGGATTGTTCCTGTGAAAACACCCTGTCTGCATCCCTTTCCTTTACCTTCCTGCCTGGAGCCTCTTGCCCAGATCCTCCTGTCTGCATCCCTTCCCTTCACCTTCCTCCTGGTGCCTGGTCTCCCCCTGCCTTTGCCTGGAGCCTCGCCTTGCCTCTGCCTGGAGCCCCGCCTGGCCTCGCCTTGCCTGTGTCTGGAGCCCCGCCTCACCTTGCCTGTGGTTGGAGCTTCGCCCTGTTTGGAACTGTCTGAGTCCACGCCTTCGCTCGTTAGGTCCGGCTGTTTTGCCGCTAACTAGCGTTAGGAACTGTCTCGTCGGGTTCTGTGTTCGGTGTGATGAGACCCGGCCCTAAGTCCTGTACCCAAGGAGGGGTCCCGGCTCAGTGTTCCATGCTCCTGACTCTCCTTCGTCCAAGGCTCAGTGTTCTGCGTTCTTGTCTCTTCCTCGACCATGTCAAGGCTTCGGGGCCTCATCCAGTCCTAGTCAAGGTCCTTGTCTTGTCGAAGCCACGGCTTTCTGTTCACGTCTTGTCATGTGCCACGCCCGGCCCAGGAGTACCTTGCCCAGCCCAGTGCTGGTGTTCCCACGTCCTGTTCATGAATCTCACGTCCAGCCCTGTTGCCTCCCCTCATCCTGTAACCTCGTCATGTCTTCGCCTAGTTCTGGTGTCCAAGTTCGAGTCAAGACCCAGGTTCTGTGTCCTTGTCCAGTCTCTGGCTCGAAGTCCAAGACCAAGCTCCTGGTTCCCAGTTCCATGTCCTGGTTCCGGTATCCAGGTCAAATCCTAGCCCAGGCCCGGAATCCCTGTCTCGTCCGGGGCCTGTGTCATGTCCAGCGTCCTTTCTTCCTCTCTTCCCCTGCTTCCTTCGCACGCCTAGTCCTGTTCCTGGTAGTTCACTGTCTGTGTCTTGCATTTGGGTCCGGTCCCAATGCCACACCTTGTGACAAAATGGCCACGGTGTGTTCCGTTGCAACTGCCTATTACCATTTCTCCTGACGGGCACCCAACTAATCGCCTCCTGCAACTTAGGGGTGACTACATCCCTGTAACTCGCTCTCCCGCACAAGCTGAATGTCATCCCGTTTCCGATCCAGATCCCTAACACGGTCTTCATGGAACTGCAGCCGGATGCATTTCATGGACACCCTGGGACCGCCAGCTCTCCAAAATCCGGCACGAAGAGCAGACCACAGGCGTCTAAATGGTCCAGTGAGAGAGGGAAAAATAACAAAAATGGAACCTTACAGACGCTTTACACAGAGCCGAAGGCTCCTTTGAGACAAAGCCTGTCGGTTCTACACTCGCCGACTAGCCTACATGTGTGCAATGGCCGCTCCGCTGATGGCCGTCATTGTGCATGGGGATTTAGCTTATCGGTGGACGTTTAGTGATAATTTATTAAAAAATGCACTTTCAATCTTGTACTTTATACAGTACCTGTTTGGTTGTTTAAGTCGATTTTGTGATCTGCTGGAAATGTTTCTTGCACTGGGATAATCTAATGTGCAAGTGCGTATGTCAGCAGCTTTGGGGGTGCATACGGATTACGTCGTGCCCACATATTGATGAGAATGACGCCGAGTATATGCGCACAGGGATTTTAGGGGTGCGTGCGTGTTTGTGGTGCACGCGGTTTGGTGATGTCCGCAGGTTTAGGTGTCGGTCGGCGCATATGGGTGCACATGGATTTGTGGGTGCCAGTCGATTTCGAGCTGTTCAAATCTCAAAGTCGTTTCATTTATTTGAGTTTTAATAACAACAGATCTTTAAACGTTGAACTTTGTTCTAGCTATTTCTTTCAGGTGAAGGCTGCTATTTTGTGAATGATTCTTTTGGGGAAATCGAATGTGCATCGCTGGGTTTCAGTCGGGTTGACGGTGTACACGGTCTTCGGGTGCTCACAGATTCCGGGATGTGGTGTATTTGTGGTCGTGTCGAATCTCAAGCGCGTCCTCACGGATTTCTGAGCAATTGTGGATTTGGAGTAATGCCAAATATCAAGGTTATTTCTTTTACAAACACTTCAATAAATAATGCACCTTAACGTCCCATTTCGATTCTTTGATGTTGTTAATGTGGATTAAGCTATCTTGAGAAAAGTTTGAAATGATTCTCGCTCTGGGAGAAACATTTGTACTTATAGGGCCGCCTTCGAATTTGGAGCTGCGCAGAGATTTGGAGATATACGCGGCAGGTTTGGGTACATGCGGATTTGGTGATGTCGGTGGATCGTGATGTGTGATGAATCTCAAGGTCGTATCGTTGATAGATATATTCATAATAAGTGTACATAGAGCAAAACTTAGTTCTAGATTTTGGACGTTGAGGCAGCTATTTTGTGAAATGCATGAAGTGACTCTTGCTTTTGCATAATCCAATGGGCATGTGAACCTGTCATCGGGTTTGGCATGCAGATGGGTTTAGGTGTGCGCTCTCATTTGGACATGTGCGCAGTTTTATGCATCTTGTGTCGAACATGGAGTTACACACGGATTTTGGGTTACACCGGGTTTCGATGTTTCGGCGGATTTGCAGTTCCAGACGGATTTGGGATGCGTGCGGATTTTTATTCTGGAAACAGTCATTTTCTGTGCCGTTTGAAATGAGTCTTGCACGGAGAAAATCTATTATGGATTTTGGAGTGTCAGCCTGTTAGGAGTGTCAGCCAGCTTTAGGGCGGTGTCGGCAAATATGGGGATGCACATTGGTTTAAGGATGCGAACAGATTCAGTGATGCAACCGCCAGTATGAAGGTGCACACCTGTGGTGTCAGCGGATTCAGAGTTGTGCCGTATCTCCAGGTTGTTTCATTTACAGATGTCTCCAACCTCAGCAATGGGACGCTCGGCTTGCGGTTCACCACGCTCGCCTACAATATCCTCCCCTTGGAAAGCATGGAAAGCACACTGCCCCCTGGACAATCCTAACCCCGTATCGTAATTACGTTACCAAACACGGGCTTAGACACTCAACGCACTGTAACAATGCTGAGTAATCATATAAGCCTCGAACAAAATCAATCCTGGAGGAGCCGCAGAATCAAAACGCGCGGTTTCCTTGGCTGCACAGGTCTAGGGAAGACAGTCTCCGTTCCCGTTAAACGCTTGTGATTGAGAGAGCTTTCCCGCCCTAAACCCTGGTTTGTGTGGATACCGTACATTGATACCCTGTTAGAAATTATTGGCACGTAATTACAAACTGTACCCGGCATCAGGACGAGAGACAGATTTCGATGTTGGGTGAAGTGGAGGAAGAACCAAAAGTGGATGCGTGAAACCGGGATGGGGGCAGTGGTGAGGTAACGAGCTGGGAGGTTAAAGGGTGGAGAAGAGGAATCTAATAGGAGAAGACAGAAGGCCATAGAAGAAAAAAAAGGTGGAGGAGGACCAGGGGGTAGTTAGTGGCGGGGGCAGATAAGGTTAGAGAGGGCAATGGGAATGGGGAATGTTGCAGTAGGGGAACATTGCAAGAGCTTCGGAAAATCGATATTCCTGCCATCTGGTTGAAGGCGACACAGGCTCCACAAGAACAATGAATGTGGCCTCACTCCGACAGTAGAGGAGGCCATGGACGGGCAAGTCAGAATGGGAATGGGAAGTGGAATTTAAGTAGGTGGCTACTGGAAGGTCCCGCTTTTTCTGACGGACAGAACCGATGTGCTCGGTTTAGCAATTTCCCAATCAACGTCCAGTATCACAGATATACAAGAGGCCACACCGGAGCAGCAGGGACAATTAACGACCCAACACACCCAGAGTTGAAGTGTCGCCTCACCTAGGAGGGCAGTATGAGGACATGAATATTAGTGAGGGATAATGTGCAGGGGAGGGTGCATCAATTGTTCAGATTGCAAGATAAGTGCCAGGAAGGAGATCAGTGACGACAGTCGCGTAGGAAGAGATCCCTGGAAAGCGCAGACTGGGAGTAAGGGAAGGGAAGATGTGCTTGTTGTTGGGATCACGTTAGTAATGTTAGTAATGGCGGAATTACAGAAAATTATGTGCTGGACGCAGTGACTGGTGAGATGGCAGGTCCCTATCCTTAGTGAGGTGGCGGGATGTTGGTGTGAGGACAGACTTGTGCGAAATGGAAGAAACGACTTTGAGGACAGCGTTGATGGTGCAGGAAGGGAAGCACCCTTCTCTGAAGAAGAAAGAATCATCTCCGTTGTTCTGAAATGAAAAGCCCCAGGATGAGAACGTAAGCGGCGGAGGGGGGAGGAGTTGAGAGAAGGGGATGACATTTTTACCAGTAGCAGGATGGGTGAAATATAGTCCAAGTAGCTGTGTGAGTCGATGGGTTTATGATGTACGACAGCAGATAAGCTGGCTCAGGAGACAGAGAAAGGGAGATTGAGAAGGGGATGAAATTTTTACCAGTAACAGGATGGGTGAAGTATAGTCCAGGTAGCTGTGTGCGTCGATGGGTTTATGATGTACGACAGTAGATAAACTGGCTCAGGAGACAGAGAAAGGGAGATTGAGAAGGGGATGAAATTTTTACCAGTAACAGGATGGGTGAAGTATAGTCCAGGTAGCTGTGTGAGTCGATGGATTTGGGATGTACGACAGCAGATAAGCTGGCTCAGGAGACAGAGAAAGGGAGATTGAGAAGGGGATGACATTTTTACCAGTAACAGGATGGGTGAAGTATAGTCCAGGTAGCTGTGTGAGTCGATGGGTTTGGGATGTACGACAGCAGATAAGCTGGCTCAGGAGACAGAGAAAGGGAGATTGAGAAGGGGATGAAATTTTTACCAGTAACAGGATGGGTGAAGTATAGTCCAGGTAGCTGTGTGAGTCGATGGGTTTGGGATGTACGACAGCAGATAAGCTGGCTCAGGAGACAGAGAAAGGGAGATTGAGAAGGGGATGAAATTTTTACCAGTAACAGGATGGGTGAAGTATAGTCCAGGTAGCTGTGTGAGTCGATGGGTTTATGATGTACGACAGCAGATAAGCTGGCTCAGGAGACAGAGAAAGGGAGGAGTTGAGAGAAGGGGATGACATTTTTACCTGTAACAGGATGGGTGAAGTATAGCCCAGGGAGCTGTGTGAGTCGGTGGGTTTATGGTGTACGACAGCAGATAAGCTGGCTCAGGAGACAGAGAAAGTGAGATTGAGAAGGGGATGACATTTTTACCAGTAACAGGATGGGTGAAGTATAGTCCAGGGAGCTGTGTGAGTCGGTGGGTTTATGGTGTACGACAGCAGATAAGCTGGCTCAGGAGACAGAGAAAGGGAGATTGAGAAAGGGATGACATTTTTACCAGTAACAGGATGGGTGAAATATAGTCCAGGGAGCTGTGTGAGTCGATGGGTTTGGGATGTACGACAGTAGATAGGCTGGCTCAGGAGACAGAGAAAGGGAGATTGAGAAGGGGATGACATTTTTACCAGTAACAGGATGGGTGAAGTATAGTCCAGGGAGCTGTGTGAGTCGATGGGTTTATTGTGTACGACAGCAGATAAGCTGGCTCAGGAGACAGAGAAAGGGAGACTGAGAAGGGGAGTGAGCTGTTGGAAACTGATCAGGTAAAACAAAATGCGCGATGGAAATTGGAGCTGGTTGATGAAGCCAACGAGCAGTGTGCAGGAAGCGGCAGCCATGCTGTCTTCAGTGTCGCGCGGGAGAAGTCGGACAGTGACACCGGTGTCGGCTCCGAACACGGACCGTTCCGCGTAGCCAACAAAACGGCAGGAACGGCTGGGATCCATGTGAGCGCCCATGGCCACAAGGGTCTTCAAAGTGTGGGGAGGGGGGTCGGTGCGAAATGTGAAAATTTTTACAGGTCCTGTACCTGTCATCCGTTCAGCGGTAATTGCCAGTTCAACATATTTATTCGAATCAAATCTGAGTTGGGTCTGGATAACCACTGTCATTACTGCCTCTGATATCTGCGATTCGCGCTTAGTAGTATGGTTTAGCTGACGGACGTGTTTATATTCAGATATGACCGTTATGTTTGCGATTGACAGGATAAGGAGCGACACTCTCACTGTGAACGATAAAGTGATGCAACTGCATGAGCAGCTTAATTAATGTGAGGAAATGTCACCACTAGTAGAACTATTTATGTGTCTGGAGAAGACCCGGTCACATCAGAATCCTCCAAGTATAAACACGATACAATGTGATACTTAAAAATAAAACAGCGAGCTTTACTGTCAACTGTTTGGGCTATTCCCGGTATTATTGCGATCAGAATAACAACAATTAATGTTAAATGCGTCTATCTTCCTCCGTCTGTGTGGGCACTCGATGGGGCCCTTGTTCAAAAATATCTCTCCTCCAAACTCGATAATATCTATCTCATAACAGCTTTCAGGAGAATTCTGTCATCGGCAACAGTAACATACTGGTCTGACAGGGATTGTAGATGACATCATTGAAGACAATGGGTTTTGACGATTGTAACTGGATGGAATATCAGCATTTTATTTCTTGCAAGTCAGCGGACATTGGAAATGCAGTGTGTCGCCAGTGTGATCTCCGTTGTCCTTGAATAACCAGTACCTGCTGGAAATAATGTCTGCAGTGTGGTTACAGGAATAAGGGAGACTTGTGAGCACCGCTGGTAAACAATGGAGACGCGCAGTGGACGATCAGCAGAAACCGGAGATGGGGGAGGGGAAATCCTGCCTGGTGGTAGAGTGGCTATGGAGATGGTCGAAGCTACGGTAAAATATCTTGCATGCGGAGGCTCATGGCGTGTTACCTGAGGACAAGGAGACCCAATCTCTTTTATTATTCTGGGTGGTATGGAGTGATGTTACCTGAGGGAAATGCATCAGAGAATGGAGATAGAAGCATCGATCGTGGTGGAAGGGAATCTCCATTGACTGTAAAATGTCTGGAGATGAAATTCTCATCAAAGGAAATGATAGAATGGAATAGCACTTTTGCGAGTGTCCGTTTTTCAGTTGGTATCTTCAGGATAACTGTTAGAGTCAGTTGCATGGCTTTGGAGAAGATGTCGGTAGATAATCTCTCCCTGGAGTTGGGAACAGAGATCTCGAGAGACAAGAATGGTGTCAGACCGGGTACAACCTGATCTGCGGGCGGTGTGGCAAATTGTAGGCCATGTACATGAGAAGGACGAGCTCATTGTGGCTGCAGGAAGAGGCACCAATTCACTTGTCAATGGACTTGTAGCATCAATTCAGCCGCCACTGTCGGGAATGAACGGGTTGTTTCGGGAACACTGATGCCCTCGCAGGAATATGGCCTTGCAGCTGGACCAACGTATCGGGAGAACAGAGGAATGTACGGTGGAACCATGGGGCGAAATGCACTACAATCAGTAGGGCAAAGAAGGGAAATGAGCAGGCGAATTCCGGACCAGCATTGCGGCTGCATAAGGGGCTTGTCAATGCAATTTCCGCTTGTGAGGTGTGATAGGAATAAAGATACGCTAGGCCAAGAGGGACAGAAAGTGCCCGCAATATATAGAACCTCGTGTTATCTGGACGGGCGACGCCACTAAGTCACGACTTTTTCGGAACAATGAGGGCAAGCGGAGATTTTACCACATTCTTTAGCTGCTCCCTGAACTTGGCCTGTGTAACGGCGTAAAGGGCCGTGTTCGTACAACAGCTCAGAAGCTGCAGAATGATGCCCAGCTCTCGAAGGGAATCTGGCGGATGCAAACGTATGGGAAGATAACTCAGCCGATCCCACGCAGAGAACACACTGAAAGGTGCCCACAACAGGATGAAATTACCCGAGACCATCAGCAGTAAAACGAGGGATTTCCTGCGTTTCTCCATCTCCGGGTCTCTGGCACTCTGTCCGTTACCGGGAACTCTGAGTCTCCTGCGGGCTCTGCTGGTGATTAAGACGTGCCTGACAGTGAGGCCGTTCGTCAGCAGAATCAGCACAAATGGGAGTACAGGGGTGAGGAAGGAATAAAATATGTCAATTTGATTCGTGTAATTGAAATTATGATATCTCTGTTGACAAATGAATGGAGCAATTATCCATGTGTATTCCTCTGACAGTCGAAAATACCAGTAAATATTCTTTAAATTGCTGATCACAGTCACTGTCCCCAAAACCACGGCCGCAGTTTTCCGCGTGCAATATTTTGTCTTCATCTTTTGGCAACAAATAGCGACAAACCGATCCAAGGTGAACGTGACTGTGAACCAGACCGAACAGTCGGTTGCGGTGTAAATCAGAGCAGCGTGGACATTACACACCTTGGGCATTGAACGGGCGAAAACGAAGCGATGAATGTACCTAAGAGGAATCTTGCTCAATATCAGGTCCAGGATAAGAACCAGAAGATCCGCCGCTGCCATGGCAACCAGATAGCACGTGACAACTCTGGAGAGGCCGCACTTTCTCCGAGACAGGATGAATATGGTCACCATGTTCACTGCCAAACAGAATAAACCATCAGGGTAAATACAACAGGAAGAGTTCTCTTAAAACGAGTATAATGTGTGTCAATGATTGAAATGAGTGTACCTGACGGAATAATATAATCGTAGCGATTACCAGTTGAATAAAATTGAACCGTTTTGCAAAGCAGTGTAATCTTAGTGCAATCTATTTGATCGAATATTAGCAACGAAAGGAAAAGCGAAGAACACAGATAACGATGGCGAAAACGAATTGTGAAATTCCGTACATGCTGAGCGAAAAAGCTCTGAATGATGCTCCGCAGAATCTCAACTGTCGTGAAATAATTATCCTTGACACCCATCATCTCTGGCTGAGGTGCAGATTTCCGTCCCCGATCCTTAGCCAGGGCGACTGAATTTGCAGATGGAGTTGTAGTCCAAAGCCTTATTTTTGCACCTCTCTTCCGGTTTGACAATATTGAGGGAGTATTACCTCGAAATCTTACCACGAGTATCACCAGCTCCTCCTTGAACTTCTGTCTGTACAATCCTATGCCAGTCATTAATGTGTCGAAATTACTTTTTCAGCAGCAATAAATCTGATTTGTCACCAGAACAATACGTCATGGTCAGCACTTCAAGAACTTACAGTGGTCTATCGTGTTTTCAGGGGGGGAAAAAAGTCATGTTTTCAGAAATATGTGGCTTAGGCTTTAAACACCGTCAAATGCAGTTGGCGTGAAAATATATATTAAAGATCATGCATTTTACAATGTTTGGGTCCCAATCGGAAAATGCATTTTATGAACACAGTGGGCAGGAGGGAGGCCAGAGTCAGAAGAAGCAACCAGTGATTATATGCCAGAGACAATGTTTCCTTTGCTTCAGTGGCACCGGTCAGCACATGAACGTTATTCTTTCTGCTGGAAGGCAGATAATTAGATGATTAATCGAACACAATTCTGCGACATCCTCACGCTGCGAATTGATAACAATAGACAATAGACAGTAGGTGCAGGAGTAGGCTATTTGCCCCTTCTAGCCAGCACCGCTATTCACTGTGATCATGGCTGATCAGATACAATCGGTACCCCGTGCCTGCCCTCTCCCCATATCCATTGACCCCGCTATTTACAAGAGCTCTATCTAATTCTCTCTTGAATGCCTCCAGAGACTTGGCCTCCGCTGCCTTCTGGGGCAGAGCATTCCACATATCCACCACTCTCTGGGTGAAAAAGTTTTTCCGCATCTCTGTTCTAAATGACCTTCCCCTTATTCTTAAACTGTGACCTCTTGTTCTGGACTGACCCATCAGCGGGAACATGCTTCCTGCCTCCAGCGTGTCCAATCCCTGAATAATCATATGTCTCAATCAGATCCCCTCTCATCCTTCTAAATTCCAGTGTATACAAACCCAGTCTCTCCAATTTTTTCAAAATATGACAGTCCCGCCATTCCGGGAATTAACCTTGTGAATCTACGCCGCACTCCCTCAATAGCAAGAATGTCCTTCCTCAATTTTGGAGACCAAAACTGCACACAATACTCAAAGTGGGGTCTCACCAGGGCCCTGAACAGCTGCAGAAGGACCTCTTTATTCCTATACTCAATCCTCTTGTTTTAAAGGCCAGCATGCCATTAACTTTCTTCACTGCTTGCTGTATCTGCATGCTTGCTTTCATATAAGAACACCTAGATCTCGTTGTGCTTCCCCTTTTCCTAACTTGACCCCATTTAGATAGTAATCTGCCTTCCTGTTCTTGCCACCAAAGGAAATGTGCTGAAATGTGGATACACAGCTGGCGAACGCAAAACACGCAGAAGCGGAGCCATTAAGATAAATGTTCGCAGTTTAGAGAACGTAATGCCACTGCTGAATGACAGCCAATGTGGAAACGTGAAGAACGAACGACGTTTTCTAAGGAACTCCCGCAAGCTATAGGGCGAGATAGGAGACAAAATGCGAAAGCTACTTCGATAATGTGGTCGGCACGGCCGAAGGTCCTGACAGCGGAGGGACCTGGTTCAGTTCACGGGAATCCTGGACCGACCAGACCGATTAGCCACGGAAAGACTAGGGGTTGGAACCCAGTTTAATTGCAGTTGACCCTCAAATGAGGGGAGTGGGGGAAACTTGATTCATAGCAGATATTCTCGCGGCGAGGAGAAAGTGAATGGAAATTGGAGATCCATTTTAATATGTAATGTTTCAACGTCTCGGTGGTAGGCTGCTGTGCTGAGCGACTGTCAGTAAGTTCACTCGTCAGAAATTTAACCATTACACCCGGAGCATTAACTGAGCCAGCCTGACCACGCCACAGGACCATAAGCTACTCAATCATGATTGACGTATTTCACTTCCAAAACTGTCTTCTTGCCTTCTCTACATGAACATTGATGTCTCAGTTAACAACCGCTTAAACTGCGCGAATACGGGCACAGGACCATCAAACGCGCCTCATACGCGATCGTTTAATCGCTGGACCATTCTCGTAAACCTGCTCTGGATCAACACCACTGCCACCACATATTTTCTTGAACAGAGATCGTCAGGACAGAAAACCACCAACGTGCATAGGAAAAAGGTTTGTTTAATTAACACATTGTAGTGCGACAGCATCATTAATTATTATAATGAGAGGTACACGTAATAAGAAAAATGCGGTGACGTATTAAAGAGACTCACCAGGAAGAGAAATAATGGCGAGGACGGGGAAGAAAACCACTTGAATGGCGACGAGAACATATGAAACTCGAAAATCGACCGGCACCCAATAGTCTGTAGAAATATATGGAATCATCCAGAAGACACTTCTCATATTTCCCGTTATATTCCAGGCTGCGCTTCCCGGAACCCGATCCATGACAGAACGAACCAATCCGTCCTCACTCTCCCTGACACTGCAGCTCCGGTTATCTGTCCGTGGCAGGTGAGGCTGCTCTCGCTGAAACTGAGGGAACCGAGTGAACGGGGCTCTTATTAAACAGAGAGAACAAGAATCTCCGGTGACGTCAGCAGCCTACCCTGAACAGACTCTAATTATATTCCGTAAAGCTACAGGAAGAGTTAACCCTTGGTCTACCAGGTGGCAGTGGAAGAAGTGTGTAGATAAATGCTGCTGTAGCCAAATATCCTGAAATTACTAAAATATATATATTTTTAAATCTCTCACTGCCCTGGTTTAACACAGTTTGAAGTGGAAATAAGTCCAACATAAGCAAATATATGCATTTCCTTTAAACCCCCCGTTTTAGGAAAGCGGTAAATTAGTCAAAATAATATTTGATCCATCCTTGGCTGCTGTAAGATGAATGGAAGAAAAGAACGGTTCTGAAAGAGAGCGGCATTAGCTTCGAAAGTGGAGGTTTGATGAGAGAGAAAAGGACTGTCAGTCCTTTGTGCAAACGTGCTGTCATGTTCGACAGGAGTAGCAAGAGGACAAGAAAGGTAGACATGGGGAGGAAATGAAGCGTGAGTGAGAGTGAGAGAGAGAGAGAGAGAGAGAGAGAGAGAGAGAGAGAGAGAGAGAGAGAGAGAGAGAGAGAGAGTGTGTGGGGGATGGGAGAGAGAGGGACAGAGAGAGAAAGAGGGAGAGAGGGAAAGAGAGGAGAGAGGGAGAGGGAGAGACAGACAGAGAGAAAGGGGCAGAGAGAGAGAGAGAGAGAGAGAGAGAGAGAGAGAGAGAGAGAGAGAGAGAGGGAGGGAGGGAGAGAGACAGAGAGAGAAACAGAGACAATAACGAAGGAATTAACTGTCGGCAACTGGGTTCCCTCCAGTACGATGCGGATCAGATCACTGAGTCGTCAATAAATATTCTTTGCGACGGTCTTTCTGTGGTTTTACACGTGGCTGATTATTATTTTTCATGTCATCCTTATATACTAGTAGATTAACAATCTTCAACATATCTACTTGTGTCTCAATTTCCTGTAAAATCCTGATGCTGTTGAACCAAAAATTAGCAAGAAAAATACAGTGTTTTCCTTACAGTCCATAAGCCTCCCCACATCACATACAAAGCCTAGGCCGCAGACATGCATGTGTGCAATGTGTTGGAGTGATAGGATGCTCTTTAATCCGGACAAAATCAGCATTTTCCTATAAAATTACTTTCTATTTATCGGCAAGCAAACGTGTCGCAGTAACTTTGTACAATTTACCCTCGATTGATTAGGGTAAATAAGAGGATTGAGAATAAACATCCACCAGTATATGTTAAGTTATATTTACTATATTACTGACACCTTTGGACATCAGAAAAAAAATACATCTGACGAAAGCTGTAATTGAAGTAAACACGATATTTTTATTTTCCTGGTGTGTTCAATTATCTGCAGCACTGAAAACAAGCTGAAAACGTACTTTAGGTTCTTTATCCACTTCTCCACTTGAAAATGCTCAGAATTTTTTTTTCTGCAGATGGACCAAATAAAAGTTGTAAAGATCTCCTTTCCTCTGTTAGACTGCAGTTCAGATTTGAGCGAACACTGAACTTCCACCCTCCAGCCCACCGATCAGGGGTCCATGCAGTTATGTTAGTTGGTGTAAGATGGTCGTATGAGTAACTGGTGTTTATCACAGGATCCGGTTATGCGACCATCCACTAACGTCGCATAGATAATCTTTGAAGTGCGCTGATTGTCGCTGGGGTAATCGAACGCAGGGACGATTTACTGCCGTTTTCGTCAATTGACATTAACGATTAGAATGAGATCGTGTTGCAGTTTCTGGAGGAGATTCTGGAGAGGGAACGATCTTTACCAAAGGGACGGGTTACTCTTGAATCAGAGGGGTCTAATGCGCTGGCGGGCAGGTAGGCTGGAATTTTCTGGGGGTTTAACAAAATTGCATTCAGTCGGATAAGATGGAAAGTAAAAGGTGAGAAAAATAGGAATGGGTGAATACTGGACTGAAGGCGTTCGATTTGAATGCACGCAGTATACTGGACATGGTTGAAGAACTCGCAGAGTTTCATGTGAGAATACGAGTATAGGCTGTTGTAAGAATCACTGAATCGTTGTTGAAGGAAGATTATAACTTGGAGCTTAATGTCAATGATATACATTGCAGTAAAAGGCTAGCCAAGAATGGAGAAGGGGCAGTGATGCTCTGTTGGTTAAACGTGAAATTAAATAATTTAAAAGGGGTGATATGGGGTTGCAAGGTGTTGAATCATTGTGGATAGAACAATGAACTGTAAGGATAAAAACCATTATGTGAGTTATATTTACAGACAACCCAAACCAGAATAATGTTTTGGTCTACAAAATATAACATGAGGTAGAAAACGCCTGCCGAAAGGGCAGTATGATAATCGTCATGATGGTTTAAAATATTGCGCAAGACTGGGGAAATCATGCTGATCCTGGACACCAAGAGACAGAATTTCGATAATGCCTGCGCGGTGGCTTTTCAGAGCAGCTCGAGGTTGAGCCCACAGAGATATTGTGTAATGAGCCGGAATTGATCAGAGGGCTTTGGTGAAAATGATCACGTTGTGATCGAATTCACCCTCAAAAGTGAAAAAATTAAGAGGATGAATCAGAATTACAGTGGAGTAGAGGGAATTACAGAGCCATTAGAGAGGAATTCGCCAGAATCGATTGGGAATGAACACAGGCAGGCAGGACAGCAGAACAGTCTGTAGTTTCCGAAAGGAATTTCGAAAGCACACAACATATGTTTTCTAAATTGGAGATGTGTTATTAAGGAAGATGATACAACCGTGGCACAGAACACTATACAATTCAACATCATAGGCTTAGAGAAGGCATGCAATACAATAAGTATTAGCGGGAAGTTAAATGATTGGGAAATTTTATATGCCAGCAGAAGGCAAAATAAAACTCATTGAAAGTTAAAGAAGGAATACCATATAATCCTAGCAAATATGATTAAAGAAGATATCAAAAGTTTATTTATTCAGATACGCAAACTGTACGAGCGAGGCGAAAGTGGAAAGCAATGATCGAGAGACGGTAATGGGGGATAACAAAATGGTGGACGCATTGAATAAGCATTTTGCATCAATTTTCAAGTCCAGTCAAGTCGTCACTTTTAACTGTCATTTCGACCATAACTGCTACTACAGTCCATTGTAAAACTGAGACAACTTTTTTCTGGACCATGGTGTTACATGACACAGTACAAAATCTGGACTGAACTACGTAAAAAACAACACAGAAAAAAAAAAAACTACACTAGACTACAGACCTACCCAGGACTGCATAAAGTATACAAAACAGTGCAGGCATTACAATAAATGATAAACAAGACAGTAGGGCAGTACGGCATCAGTCCAGGCTCTGAATATTTAGGAGTTTGATAACTTGGGGGAAGAAACTGTTACATAGTCAGGTCGTGAGAGCCCGAATGCTTCGGTGCCTTTTCCCAGATGCCAGGAGGGAGAAGAGTTTGTACGAGGGGTACATGGGGTCCTTCATATTTCTGTTTGCTTTGCGGATGCAGCGTGTAGTGTAAATGTCCGTGATGGCGGGAAGAGAGACCCCGACTATCTTCTCCGCTGATCTCACTATCCGCTGCAGGGTCTTGCCATCCGAGATGATGCAATTTCCGAACCAGGCAATGATGCAGCTGCTCAGTATATTCAATACATCCCCTATAGAATCTGATGAGGATGGGGGTTGGGTGGGAGATGGACTTTCCTCAGCCTTCGCAGAAAGTAGAGACGCTGCTGGGCTTTCTTTGCTATGGAGCTGATGTTGAGGGACCAGGAGAGATTCTCCGCCCCGTGAACACCCAGAAATTTGGTGCTCATAACGATCTCTACCGTTCAGCGGGGAGTGGTCGCTCCGTGCCCTCCTGAAGTCAACAACCATCTTATTTGTTTTGTTCATATTCAGAGACAGGTTGTTGGCTCTGCACCAGTCCGTTAGCCGCTGCACCTCCTCTCTGTAAGCTGACTCGTCGTTCTTGCTGATGAGACCCACCACGGTCGTGTCATCGGCGAACTTGATGATCTGGTTTGAGCTGTGTGTTGCAGCACAGTCGTGGGTCAGCAGAGTGAACAGCAGTGGACTGACCACAGCCCTGGCGGGGAGGGGGGGTAGTGTGTCTTTGGAATTCTCTTCCTCAAAGGAAAAAAAGAAAAAGCAGGAGATTTTTTTTTTATGTTTAATTCCGCAGAACACAGTCAGTTTCTTGACAGTCAATGGAGTGACGTGTTGCAGGCTGTGCAGGCTTGGGCCGCTGAAATCAGAGTTCAGTTGAGGTCAGAGAATCAGAGAATGGTGGAACAGAACGGAGAGGCCGAATGTCCTGCTACTAATTCAATATGCCAGCAGCAGCCTCCTCCAAATAAGAGTCCCAGTGAGATTAATTTTCAGAGTTTTTCCATCCGTCCCTGATGAAAAACGGTTGATGTATGTATAAATTAAATGCGATGTCAGGCAAATTCTACAGCCAGGAAATGGTCTAAATTTCATGTGATGGCGCTGTGATCCAACAATTCGTTTCCTGTCAGTGAACAATAAACTGAAGCAGAATGGCATCCTTGTCTTGCTGTCGACTTTGACGAGTAGTTATCTCTGGAAGATGGTAATCTCGGCACAACCGCTCACGAGTTGCCCATTACCAAAATGTTACAACTGCGGACAACTGTTAAAGATGGCTTTTAAAAGGACCAACAAAAAATCATTGCAGGTCCAGGCTACGGGGGCACAGTTAAATCTGGAGAAAGGGATGTCCGCTGATCGAAAGAGGACATTATTCCAAATGCATAATATTCCATCAGAGTTGAGAGCGCCCTTCCTTCTGCTGTCTCTGTGTAATAAACCAAGAGCGATCTTTGCCCTGAGCTGTCGCTGGGGTTTATAATCCGACAATAAACTGGTCCCCGGGTGAACAATAATTTCAATATGACGGCACCAACCAAACGGAAACAGGATGCGGGTTATGATTCCCCTCTAGAGGAGGCAAAATTTCGCGCACTTAAATATGAATTCTAGTTCGGACCACAAGTTAGAAAGACTCATTCAAGCAAGGTGAGTCTTTGTGTGGTTTAACACAAGCGTTGTGGAACAAGGTGCGGCGTTACGTGCTGAATAGACTGAAGTTCAGGTTTATGAGCGTGTTATCAACTGACCATTGCTCAGGGTGTGTTAGGGACATAAAATTCAGATGACTGGATTCGCTGAAACCAGACCCAGGAGTCCTGCATCAGGCAGGAAGATGGACTGTATTCGGCAGTGTTATGGTGTTTTAATAAGCACACTTGTAACGGCAGTATTTTAATATTTCTACCATATCAATATTAATACTGAAATCGCGCGGCTTCACGGATCTGGGTGCTCGATTATTCTGTAAGTGTGTGTGTTTTTAGGTAAGACGAGGAAGCACTGGCAGTGATAGTTATATTAACAAATACTGTGGTAATTCTCACTGACAGCAGATAAAAATAGCAAATTCTACACTCATTGGGCGCTTTACCATGTACCTCCTGTCCCCAATAATGTGGCCACTGAGTGCATGTCCGGGGTCTTCTACTGTTCCCCGTCCATTCCAACGCTGACCACTGCGCTGTATTCGCTGGCATTCGATTACGACGGGGATTTGATTGCATTCGCTGTTATTTAGATGGAGGTGAGGAGATTTTATCCGCTGGTGGTTACATAAATGAAATAAGCTTTTGCTGGAGACATTGAACATCACGAGGATTCTGAAGAGGAATATCGAGAACATGTTTGCTACTATAGGGGTAGCTGAAACAAGTGAAGATAGATGAGGTTATTTTTCTGAGGTGGAATTAGTACGTCTTTGAAATTCGCTTCCTCAAAGAAAAAGTGTTTAATGTGTTTAATTCCGCAGAACTCAGATTATTGACAGGCAAGGGAGTGAAGTGTTGCAAACGGTCGCGGGGATATGTCACTGAGATCACAGTCCTACAGTGATCATAGAGAATGATGGAACAGGACTGACGGGGCGAATGTCCAGTTACTAATTGAATATACCGGACGGCCGAGCTCTCTGCGCTGTGGGAACATCGAGCCATTGGTGGCGCCGTTGGACCCTCGGAGATGCGCCGACACCAAGTATTGCTCCCTGTTATACCGTACGGGCGGCGCTGAGGAAGGAGCTATTACCGGGTGTGTGTAAATCGGGGGCCGAGTGCGGTGTGAAGGGCCGGGACTGAGAGCCTGACGGCTGGAGGTTGAGTGAACTTGGCCTTTTCTCCTACGACAGATGGAGGATGAGATATGACCTGATAGAGATGTGTAAGATGATGAGAGGCATTGATCGTGTGGATAGTCAGAGGCTTTTTCTCAGGGCTGAAATGGCTAACACGAGAGGACACAGTTTTAACGTGATTGGAAATAGTACCGAGACGATGTCTGGGGTAAGGTTTTTCTACGCAGACAGTGGCGAGTGCGTGGAATGGGCTGCCGGCGCCGGTGGTGGAGGCGGATAAAGTAAGGTGTTCAGGAGAATTTTGGATAAGTACCTGGAGCTTGGAAGAATAGAGGGTTGATGGGTAACTCAGGCAAATTTCTAAAGTAAGTACATGTTTGGGACAGCACTGTGGCCGAAGGGCCTGTGCACTATGCTGTAGGTTCTCTACGCTTCTCTGCTTCTGTGTTCTCAGTTCATCTCATGCAGTCAATACTCACAGCATCCTTTCCTCCCACTATCATGCTGATGTGTTTACTATGCTGTAGGTTCTCTACGTTTCTCTGGTTCTGTGTTCTCAGTTCATCCCATGCATTCAATGCTCACAGCTTCCTTTCCTCCCACTATCATGCTGTTACATTTGCTCCCGAGGCCTTTGACTCTACGCTGAGAGGCGGTGAACACAGAGCGATAAAAAAATGTGCAACTCTTCTTGCAGCTCTAGTGGGCCGTTACCCTGGAAACGGAGGAAGCAGCTCACCAAAAATAACCGAAAAGGGAATTAACAAACCTAACATCGTACGCTATGAGTTTCATTATGACAAAGGTTAACACTGCAGCCATTTTGGAATGAAGAATCTAAAACTGTATAGTCTGCCTTTAACGTTCTGCATTCACTTAATTCTCTAGTAGTCTGGCTAACAAAAATGATCAATAGTTAGCGATCAATAATGTACTAATCTCTGCCAGAAATATACCCAGTGACAGCCTCATTCAGCATCTGTTGCAAAAGACTCCACAGATCGGCGACTCTTTGGCTGAAGAAGTTTCTCTCATCTCAGTTTTAAAGGGAAGCTTGCTTATTCCGAGGCTGTCCTCTCAGACCCCAGACTCTCCGTCTGATGGAAATATCCTCCCCATGTCCACTATTTCCTGGCTGTTCAGCATTCTGTAGGTTTAAATATGATCCCGTCCTCCTCTCTACTTCTGAACTCCTTAGAGTACAGGCCCAGAGTCATCAAATGCTTGTCCGACAGAAACGCTCTCATTCCTGAGAGTACTCCTGTGAACCACGTGAGCAACAGTTCTACTGAACACGGAATGTGGTACCAGGACAATATACAGGGGAAAAGTTGCGGTTTCTTTACTGTTCCACCAAGTATCAGCAAACATGCGCTTGTGCATACGTCCATTTCCAGAGGAACAAGCTTAGTGATTTGGGTTCATAATCGTTCATCAGAATGGCTTCAAATATTTTCCATTTTTGGTGCAGGTTTCCAGCATCCTGAGATTCCGCCGAATTTCCATCGATTGACAGACAGGTGACAGTGGCGGGGGGCGGGGAGGAATTTCCAAACACAGATTGAACACCAAACTCACGGGTCTATTTCTACTGTTGCAAACACGGAACAGTCCATTCCCACAGTTTCTAACTGTAAGGGATGGGATGGTAACATTTCCTCTCCTCAGAAAAGTAGTCATTACTTCCAAAGAAATTCCAGAAACAAACATCTGAACCCAGGACAGAAATACTCGTTCAACACCTCATAAAACTGGGCAGGTTGAGCCCCGGGTCCATTGTAGTTGGATCTAAAACTGTGATATCTCAGGACCCAACCTCACAGTGTCACACTGCTGAATCTGACACTCACCGACCCCCCGAATCCTCAGACATCGTCCCCACATCTCACAGCGAGTGGTGTAATCAGAAATCTCCCCACAACCAATGCCCAGCACCCCAAGCCTCTTGATTCACTGTGAAGGGAGGAACATCCAGCCCCCATCTGTGAAGTACTGACCTGGGCCAAATCCCCGATACTGACAGGTCTAAATGCCGAGTGTTTCCCATGATTACAGCTCACTCAGGACTCCTTGTTGCTAGTAATATGCTGCAGTGTCCCGGCCATTCAGAGTTCAAACACCAACACTCCGACATCAACCTGTGTCTGAACGGGAACCTGATGAACCTCTGACTGGGCCAGATAGCGGGCTGGAAAACCTGGGCGCAGGGCACCAGCAGGCGGGTATAATGTTTCACATTGTCTCCACCAGCTAAACTGAACACATTTTATCATTATCCTATTGTTAAATGAGATCTTGCCCAGCACAATTAACCACCACATTTCCTGTAGTCTAACAGGAATAAAACGCGTTTAAAAATAAAATTGAATGTAAAGAGCTGGAAACTCGGTACATCAGATTGGATGTGTGTAAAGAGAAACTGTGGAAGACCCGGTATCAGAACTGGGAAGGTCCAAGATGCTGCCAGATCCGCTGAACGTTTCCAGCATTTTCTCTTTTTTTTTACTTTAAATGATGCATAACTATTAACTGATAACAAGTTATTTATAACGGCCTGAACAAAGTAGCGCAAATGTAATACATTAGATTTCTCTTCAATCCAATTCCGGGAGAATGCAGTCAATGCACACAACTTCCTCCCCACCCCACTATCAATCTGCTATCTCTGCTGCCAAGCCTCCTTCCGACAAGGACTAACACGGCGGACATTTGGCAACGTTGAAGCTAAAGTCGGAATGGCTGTCTTTACCCTACCTGGTGCTGTATTCAATAAATCTTCTCCTAGTTCCAAGTAACAAACACATATTTCAGAATGAGTGAGCCTCAGAGTGAGGGAAAATACGTCACAACGAAGACAACGGTAGAAGAGAGGCTGTTAATAGATAATCATTGCTGGGATACCGGCTGGACAGAGCTTGGACAAGATGGTTGATATATATCGTTGGTGGTGGGATACAGACTGGACAGCGGTTGGACAAGATAGTTGATATAAATCATTGAGGTGATGGGATACAGACTGGACAGAGGTTGGACAAGATGGTTGATATATATCATTGAGGTGGTGGGATACAGTCTGGGCAAAGGTTGGACAAGATGGTTGATATATATCATTGAGGTGGAGGGATTCAGACTGGACAGACTTTGAACAAGACGATTGATATATATCTTTGATTTGGTGGGATACAGGTTGTACAGCGAATTTCCCAAATGGGGAGGAAATCCTAGTTTTGTGCTGAGGTACCGTTTCCCAGGAGGTAGCAGCTTCTCTGTAGGTTGCTTTATTGTTATTTGACATTAGGCCAATCCGTCTACTATCGTCAGCAAATCTGATCAGCTGCTTGGAGCTGTGGGTGGCGACACAATCATGGGTATACAGAGGGTAAATGAGAGGGCCAAGGAGACAACCCTGTGGGTTATGTGTGCTGAAGGTCAGAGAGACAGAGGTGAGAGACCCACTCTTACCACCTGCCAGCGATCTGACGGGAAGTCCAGGATTCAGCTGCACAAGGCAGGGTGAAGGCCGAGGGCTTTGAGCTTTTTGTCGATACTTCACGCCTTCGTCTGGCTACTGCTCTGCCCATGACTGCAAGGAACGGCAGAGAACATCAGAGAAATAAGCCTGGACTCTTCCTAAATTTCCCCCTGAATCTGAAAAGCAGACCGTGCACTCAAATATACCCACAACCCGGAATATTATTGCTGCAAACCAACGGACGGTTTCCTGTGATTATAAGCCAAAAGAGTAATAAAATGGACTGGAAATCACAATGTAACTCGACGTGCCCCTGCACCATATGTCTATCTGCACTGCACTTGCTCTGCAGTCATAATGCGTTGTTACAGTTAATGTTTGGTCATATATCAGCTCAATGTACTGTTGTAATGTATCGATCTGTGTGGATGGTATGTCAGCAAGATTTTCACTGTATCTCAGTACGTAATTAGAATAAACCAATTCCCCATTTTAATTGTGTGGAAATATTAGACAGACTGACCTTCTGCTTCGGAAATTTAGAGGGAAACTTAACTGAACTGTTGGCATTTCTGAAGAACACAAATAATTAGAAAATGTTTCAACCTTGCATTACGATCTGCTGTAAACGAGATCAGGTGACGGGTGGAGGGTCTCCCGTCTGAACCGGTGACTCTGCTCCTCGCCCCCTACACGCTGCCCGACCCATCCGCCGCATTACCCACATTATTCCATATTGACACCAGATACGTGTTTAGTTTTTCCCGCCTTATCTTTCAAGTCCCTTTCCCTCCACCTTCAGGTCACAGTTTCACGCGCTCCATTCCGATTCCGGTCCGACGCAGTTTTCAGACCCAAACCTGAAATTTCCAGCTTTCATTTAAAACAGTCCATGTTTATAAACACTAATTTCTATTCACATTTCTCCAGCCTCGCTGGACAGCAAAACTAAAACATCTGTGAGAAAGTGCAGGAGGTGGGCATTCAGCCCCTCTAACCATCAACAAGATGGCGCCTCTTCTCCCATCTCAGCCACATGTTTCTGTCCGATCCTTATTTCCTCGATCCCTTCGGTCTCCATACATCTGCCGGCCGCGGTTTTATGTGAGGACGATCACCGAGTCTTCACCGCCATCTGTGGAGGGGATTTTCAGACATTCACCACCCTAGGAGTGGAGACATTTCCCCTCATCGCAGTCCCGGACATTCCACCCCCTTTTTCAGAGACTGGGATCCCTGGTTCAACCGGTAATGATGTTGTGCATTTCAATGTGTTCACCTCTCAGTCCTCGATTCTCCAAATCACATTAGGTTATCACATTTGATCTTTCTTCATATGATGACCCCACCACTCCAGGGATCAATCTGGTGAATCCTCATTGCACTCTCTATAACAAATACTCTCTAACCTCTCTTGATCCTCTATGGAATTAATTTCCATCTTCTGCAGCCCCGTGTAGCCCCAACCACTCTCCGCCCACCCCTCCCTGTCACTATTTCCACCTTCCCACCTTCCCCCTTTACCTAGATCCACCTCTCACGCCCCAGCTCTTGCCCCATCCCCACCCCTCACCACTTTTCTCTGACTATTTCCCGTCCACTCTCAGTCCAGAGGGAGGGGCTCGGCCCGAAATGTTGACAGTCCATTTCGCTCCACAGATGCTGCCCGGCCCACTGAGTTCCTCCGGCAGTTTGTCCTTTGTTCTATATAAACCTTGTGTTAGTGTGGGGAGCGGGATTTTACACCATATTCCTGGTACAATCTCAAGAAAGTACAAATAATTGTCACTTTGCCCGAACCATTGGCCCCGCTTGCAGATCAATTCAATTCAATTCCTCTGTTGACTGCTGGGGGGTGGGGAGCAGGGAGGGGGTCTTTGGCAAGTGATTAGTAGTTCAGCCGTTAAACCGAAAAAGCTGTAGCACAGCAGTGCGTGTGTGACGTAAGGCCCGGTGCTTGTGACAGCAGATGCAGATACTGTGAGATCATGCGTGACATCTGGCGTGTGGGGGGCTGCTCTGTGACGTCACGTGAGGGGGAGCGCTTCTATTTAAAAACACCTTTCGTTTCGTACGATTTGGTACAGCATAACTTAATTAGGGTTTCAGGTCTGAATCCCCTGTTGTGTGATGTGAAGTCCTTTCTATTTGTCTGGCTATTCGTGGAGGGTGGGCAGCGTGGTGTTTGTCTCGAGTTGAGTCACAAATCCACAAATGTTTCTGGGCAACACACAAAATTTTGGAGGAACACAGCGGTCCTGCTGAAGGGTCTCCGCCCGAAACGTCCACTGTATATCTTCCGTAGATGCTGCCCGGCCTGCTGAGTTCCTCCAGCATTTGTGTGCGTTCCTTGGATTTCCAGCATCTGCAGTTTTTCTCTTGTGTTAAATGTTTCAGGAGAGGACTTTCGGGAGTGATCCGGTTTGGGATGGCTTCAGTCAGTGCAGTATCCTGGTGTCTAGTACTTTAATAAACAACTGCTTTTTTCTTTTAAAAAAAAAATAATACGAATCAGAATTTCCAGCGGGGTCCACACACAGTGTATTAATCAACAGAAGTCCTCTATTCCCTGCAGTCTTTATCTCCTGGTGAACTCAACACCCTGACAGTGTGGACCACAGATACCCTTTCCTCAGAGTCAGGGAATCATTCTGACAACTGATCGCTGAGAGGAATTATATTTGTTGGTCATTAAATTTCGCTCGGACATGGAATGGATATGGTGTTCGGGGTGTACCAGTGAAAGAGCCGGACGGCCGAGCTCTCTGCGCTGTGGGAACATCGAGCCTCGGAGAAGCGCAGGCGCGCTGCCGACACCAAGTATTGCCCCCTGTTGTACCGTCCGGGCGGCGCTGAGGAAGGAGCTATTACCGGGTTTGTGTAAATCGGGGGCTGATTGCGGTGTGAGGGGCCGGCACTGTGCTCTGCCGAACGGCTGGTGGTTCTGTGATCTCTTGTCCCGCTGCCCCGGTTTTAGCTTTGCGATGGAGACCGGGCTGTGGGATCAGTTAGTTGTGGATCCCCAAGGGGTTTGGGGTAAGGGGGATCTGTCTGTGTGTCGGTAGAGGTTATGGGTGGACGTGTGTGAGTGGGGTGAGTAGTTGGAATGGTGTGTCGTCGTAGGCGGGTTGGGGTCTGTTGGGTGAAGGTGGAATGATAGGAAACTTCGTGACAAACTAAGTTGTAAACAAGGGAGGATCTGGTGAATTGGGTCAGCCAGCTCAGCTCGCGGGTCCTTCCAGGAAACATCAATACTCTCTTCATATTAATTACAGGTACCGTCCAACCTTGCTGTTAAGATTTTGTTTGTTACAGAGCACCAGAGTCTGGAAACAGATTCAGGAAACATCAGTCCTCTTTCATATTAATTACAGGAACTGTCCAACCTTGTTATTAAGATTGTGCTTGTTCCAGAGCCTCAGATTCTGGGAACAGCTGTCACCGTCATGAACAGCGAGTGCAGATTGGAAATGGGGTCACTGACCTCTGCATCAGAGAAGGACAGCCTCCTGTGAGATATCAATGTCCTCAGAGTGGATTCAGATCTGGTGGCATATCGGGAGTCTGAAAGGGAAAGGGAGTAGGCAAAGGGCTAAAGAGAGCGTTTTAATAGGGGAACATGTTTAGGGGTAAAGGAGTACAGAAGCTGTCTGATAGATTGTTTTAATTCCTTTATATAATCTCACAGACGGTGACTGAGGAAGAAGCTTGTTGGCGGAGGATGCCCGGAGGTGAGCAGGTCAGAAACAGAATGAGAAATTGAATTGAATGGAGTTCACTTATTACATCCTTCTCATACATGAGGAGTAAAAATCATCTAAATGTGAAATGTGCAAATATAGTAATTTATAATAGCTTAAAACAAATATAATAGTCAATGTAATCTAGAGTGTTCTCAAATCAGTGTGAGTTCATCAGTCTCATGTCCCAGTGGAAGAAACTGTCCCAGAGCCTGCAGGTCCTGGCTTTTATGCTTCCCGGATGTAGCAACTGGAATAGAGTGACCACTATTTGATTTCCTGTGTCCCGGGTTTAGGCAGTCGTCTCAAGTGAGGAGTTGGTCTGCAGCAACAAAAACTAAATGCTGGTAGAACGCAGGCAGCATCGATAGGAAGAAGTACAGTCGACGTTTCGGGCTTCGTCAGGTTCAGCATGGTAATATTCTGTGGAAAGGTAGATCACGCGGCATCGAGGGAGAGCTGGCTAACTGGATGCACTGTTGTCTTGAAAGCAGGAAGCAGGGAGTGATGGTGGGAGGCTGATTATTCGACTCGAGGCCCGAATCTAGTGGTATTCCCCGGGGTTACACTCATTGATCTCTTTATTTATTGCTATTTAATTATATTTGCATTGTTGCAGTTTGTTGTCTTCTGTGCTCTACTTGATGTTTCATTGTTCCTTGTACAGTTACTATTCTATAGATCTGCTGAGTATGCCCGCATGAAGAAGAATTTCAGGGTTGTATGTGGTGAAATGTATGTACTCTGAAAATGAAATTGACTTTGCACACTGCAACTTCTCATCTCTACCAATAATTTGGTTGAGAGTGTACAGGCAATGGATAGTGAATTTGCAGCAAGTAACTTCAAACAATTACTGTTTTTGAAAGATACTCAGTATAAACACTCCCCTCCATTTCTCGCTCCTCACTCGACCACACCCTCCCCTTAATGTCTTCCCTCTCTGCCCCGTCTTCTCTCTCAACCCCGCAATGGGCAGACGTTCAGGGTGAAAGAAACATAGAAAACCTACAGCACAATGCTGGCCCTTCGGCCCGCAAATATGTGCCGAACATGTCCCTACCTTGGAAATTACTAGGCTAATAGCCCTCTATTTTGCAAAGCTCCATGTACCTATCCAAATGTCTCTTAAAAGACTCTATCGTATCTGCTGCCGCCACCGTTGTCGGCAGCCCATTCCATGCACTCACCACTCTCTGAGTAAAAAACATAATCCTGACACCTCCTCTGTACCTACGACACAACACCTTAAATCCGTGTCCTCTTGTGGCAACCATTTCAGCCCTGGGAAAAAGCCTCTGACTATCCACACGATCAATGCCTCTCAACATCTCTTTCAGGTCACCTCTCATGCCTCCATCGCTAAAAGGAGTAAAGGCGGATTTCAGACAACCTATTGGCATAAGGCATGCTCCCTAATCCAGGCAACATCCTTGTAAATCTCCTCCGCACCCTTTCTATGGCTTCCACATCCTTCCTGTAGTGAGGTGACCAGAACTGAGCACTGTACTCCAAGTGGGGTCTGACCAGGGTCCTATATAGCTGAAACATTTCCTCTCGGCACCTAAATTCAATTCCAGTATTTATGAAGGACAATACACCGTACGCCTTCTTAACCACAGAGTCAACCTGCGCAGCTGTTTTGAGTGTCCTATGGACTCGGATTCGAAGATCCCTCTGATTCTCCGCACTGCCCAGATTCTGACAATTAATACTATACTCAGTCATTTTATTTGACCTACCAAAATGAACCACGTCGCACTTATCTGGGTTGAACTCCATCTGTCACTTCTCAACCCAGTTTTGCATCCTATCATCGTCCCGCTGTATCCTCTGACAGCCCTCCACACTATCCACAACACCCCCAACCTTTGTGTCATCAGCAAGTTTACTAACTCATCCCTCCACTTTCTCATTCAGGCCATTTACAAAAGTCACGAAGAGTAAGGGCCCCAGAACAGATCCCTGAGGCACTCCGGTGCTGACCGTCCTCCATGCAGAATATGACCCGTCTACAACCAATCTTTGCCTTCGGCGGGCAAGCCACGTCTGGACCCACAAAGCAATGTCCCCTGGATCCCATGCCTCCTTACTTTCTCAATAAGCTTTGCATGGGGTACCTTATCAAATGCCTTGCTAAAATCCATATACACTACATCTACTGCTGTTCCTTCATCAACGTGTTTATTCACATCCTCAGAAAATTCAATCAGGCTAGTAACGCACGACCTGCCCTTGACAAAGCCATGCTGACTATTAGTAATCATATTATAACTCTCCAAATGTTCATAAATCGTGCCCCCACCCAGGATATTCTCCATCAACTTACCAAATAATGAGATAACACTCAATGGTCTATAATTTCCTGGGCTTTCTCTACTCCCTTTCTTGAATAAAGGAACAACACCCGCAACTCTCCAATGATCTGGAACCTCTTCCGTCTCCATGGATGATGCAAAGATCATCGCCAGAGGCTCAGTAATCTCTCCCCTCACCTCCCACAGAAGACTGGGGTACATCTCATCCGGTCCCAGGAATGTATCTAACTCGATGTTTTCCAAAAGCCGCAGCACATCCTCTTTCTTAAAATCTACATGCTCAAGCTTTTCAGTCTGGTGCAAATCATCACTACAAACACCAAGATCCTTTTCCTTAGTGAATACTGAAGTAAAGTATTCATTAAGGACCTATGCTATTTCCTCCGGTTCCATACATTCTTCCCCACTGTCACACTTGATATTTCAGGGTGGAAGGTGAAATGCTCTTGGGGAACCTGAAGGGGAATTCTTCACTCAGAAGTTCGTGAGACTGTGGAATGAGCTGCCAGTGGAAGTGGTATATGTGGGTTCGATTGAGACACTGAAGAGAAATTTGGGTAAGGATATGGATGGGAGGTTTATGCAGGTAGTTGGCAGTAAAAACAAAAACGGGTCGGTATTGACCAGAAGGGTCGAACGGCCTGTTTCAGTGTTGCTGGGCTCTGTGGCTCTAATAATATTCTGAACTGTAATTTCCCCAGTCAGTGCTTTGCTGCTAATGACCGAACCCGGTAATTTACAGAATTGGTGAAGAGGCTGCTCAGTGACTCTTCCTGTGCTCAGTGTTACTGGGACATCCCATCACTGAGCAGATATTGTCTTCTCCATTCTCCTTCACTAACTCTGTCACTCAACACTTTCCATATTTACAGGAAATCACAGAACTCACAGAGAAAGAAACCGCAACAGAGGATTCCCCGCATTTCCTCAAACCTGGTGATAGGGAAAGGCTGCCAGTCCCAGGGAGTGATGTGGGAATCCTTTGTGGAAATGAGCAATAAGTTAGCAAAGGTGGACAAAATGCTGAAAGTAGTTCTGAAGTTCGGTACGGTAATACAATACACAGAATTGGAAATCACATTGAAACATCCTGGGTGTAAGAAAGTACGTCAACAAAGTTCGGCCCATAATGTTGTGCTGAACCAATGAAATTAGCAACCAAATGGCCATTAAACTGATTCTTTGTGGCAGCATAATATCCACCTCTGTCCATTTTCCTCACATTTATGCGCCTGCCTTTCTTTCTTTAAATATATTTATTAATTTTAAACAAATAAATGAAACATGAATACAGAGAGTCTGAGAGTACATAATTAATAGGTTAAAATACAAATAAAAATAGATAATAATCCTTATATAATAACCTCCCAAACTCATAGTAATTACGAAAAATGGAGTGAGTAAATAAAAAAAAACAGAATAGGAAGAAACCTAACCAACATGGGCCATTGCATTATGTCAAATATACACAGTAGCGTCAATAACTCCGCACCTCAATCCAAATAATTAAGGATAATAAAAGTAAGGTTCAGGGAAAGTCAGTTTAGCTCATATGAAAATGTTGAATAAATGGCCTCCAAGTTTCTTCAAATTTAACTAGGGTCAAAGATAACACTTCGAATTTATTCTAAGCTCAAACAAGAAATAGTTTGAGAAAACCACTGAAATATAGTTGGAGAATTAATTTCCTTCCAGTTCAATAGGATAGATCATCTAGCCATTATAGTGACAAATGCAATCATCCGCCAGGCTGAGGGGGATAAACAAATATTATCCACCACTGGTAAACCGAAAATTGCAGTAATAGTTTGCCATTTGATACTCAGAACTGTTGAAATAGGACCAAAAACATCTTTCCAATAATTTTGCAAGCAAGGGCAAGACCAAGACATGTGGGTCAATGAAGCAACTTCAGAATGACATCTGTCACAGGTTGGATTAACACAAGAATAAAATCGAGCAAATTTATCCTTGGACATGTGAGCCCTATGTACAACCTTAAGTTGCATTAGGGCATATTTAGCACAAATAGAGGAAGAATTGACTAATTGAATAATGTTCTCCCACTGCTCAGTGGGCTTAAGAAAATGAAGTTCTTTTTCTCATTCCTTCTTAATTTTTTCTGATACTTCTGGCTGTATTTTCATGCTCATATTATATATGGTGGCTACGAAATCCTTCTCACAAGGATTCAGAGCTAAAAAAAAAGTGTTTCAGGTAAATTATATTTATTAGATAGCAGTTTAAATGACAGAAAACTATTATCTAAAAATGGATCACGAAAACATGTAATACCTTTTATTTTCCATAATACAAAGGCTTGATCCATAGAAGAGGGCCAAAAAAATAAAGTTAGAGATGATAGTGCTTGATAGGACAAAATTATTCAAGCTAAAAAACTTACGACATTGGAACCATATTCGCAATGTATGTTTAACTACAGGATTAGTTATTTGTTTATTCAATTTAGATAAAGAAAAGGGAAGTAAAAATCCTAAATTTGAAATCAATGAATAGTCTTGTACAGATTTGCATTCCAAATTTACCCATTGTGGGCAAGATGCTATAATCGATTGTGGTGTCCAAAATATTAAATATCGAATATTAACTGCCCAATAGTAACATCTTAGATTTGGCAAAGCCAAACCACCCTCCTTCTTAGGCTTCTGTAAATATTTTTTGTTTAGTCTAGGATTTTTATTCTGCCACACATACGAGGATATTTTGGAGTCAATAACATCAGAAAAGATTTAGGAAAAAAATTGGTAATGGTTGAAATAAATATAAAACATTGGGTAATACTATCATCTTAATATCATTAATTCGACCAACCAATGACAAAGATACTGGGGGCCACCTACTAACAAGTTGCTTAATTTGGGCAATTAAAGGTAAAAACTTAACTTTAAATGAATTCTACTGTTTCTTGGTAATTTTAATGCCTGTTATGAAGGATGAACAGTTCGGATGGGCAGCAGGGTGCAGTGTTACCCATGCTTCCCCCCCCCCCCCCCGGGAGAATCACAAACCGTTACTGTTGCTATGCTGCTCATGACAGAGTGAGCTGGAAAAGAAAACATGCAAGAACATCTGCTACAGATAAGAGAGTGGAGAGAGACTTGTTGATTCACCGTATTATGACTTCTGAGAGGGTTATTTATCTTGTACCATTCTGTTCATTAACATTCCTCAGTGGACAGCCGGAGTGGGCTGGTTTGATGGACACAGCCATTCAAAATTGATTGACAACTGAGACCCCGTGAGTAGGGATAAAAGTCAGAGCTGGAGAGACACCCTTCAGACGCACCAGGAGACACACTAGTGGACACTGTTTGAGAGTTGGAACCGACGGCAAGGTGTGGGGCATCGGAGACTGAACCAGGAGCTCGGTCAGTTAAATTCACAGTGTTATCGCAGGGCCGGCAGGGACTTGTGTGTGTGTCCACTCATGCCACGGTGATGAGTCCACCACAGAAGAACGGTCTAACTGAATGACAGAGGGGTCATAACTGAATGGCCTCAACGATACGACGGATCAAGAACGCAAAGGATGGTTTGACTGACTGAAGCTGGTACATCTCGCTCGCTCTCTCTACTCTCCAACGATTACAATGCAACAACCATATCTACCTCAGCACGTATGAACTGAACTGAACTTTATACTTTACGATGTCAATTCATTATCCCCTAGACATCGATAGAGCTTGTTTATTATTGCTTATTATTATTCCCACACTTTTAGGTTTATTATTGCTAACGTGTATTATCTATATATTTGTATTATTAGTATTGCTTTGCTTATTTTACTAATAAACACTTTTGAATATAGTACCACCAGACTCCAACGGATTCTTCTTTCTCTGCTGGTCAGACACCCAGCTACGGGGTACGTAACATACCCAAATAAGTAAAATGATCTGTGACAACTTTAAATGGTAAATGTTTATAAATTGGAACTTGCATATTTAATGGTAATAATTTATCCATATTAAAATTCAGTTTGTAACCAGAAAAACTACTAAACTGAGCAAGCAAGGACGAAATAGCTGGAATGGATCTCTCAGGGTCAGATATGTGTAGTAACAACTCATCAGCATATAATGATAACTTATACGTCCCTTCCCCACGAGTAATACCCGAAATATTAGGTAATTCACGAATGGCTGTAGCTACAGGTTCCAAAACAATGTCAAATAGTAAGGGACTTAATGGACAGCCTTGCTTTGTACCATGGAATAACCGAAAAAAAGGAGATCTTTGATTATTGGTAAAGACCGAAGCCAAGGATTTATAGTATATTATTTTAATCCATGATATAAATTTCGAACTAAAATTAAAATGCTGCAACGTATTAAATAAATCTGGCCATTCAACTCTATCAAACGCTTTTTCAGCATCTAAGACAATAACACATTCTGGTATTTTGGGTGAAGGAATATAAATAATGTTAATTAATTTTCAGATATTAAAAGATGAATAGTTTTTAATAAATCCAGTATGATCTTCAGGGATAATTCGAGGTAATATGTTTTCTAATCTAGTGGCCAAAACTTTGCTAAAGATCTTAGAGTCCCTATTCAGCAAGGATATGGGCTGATAGGGTTCACGTTCAGTGGGGTCTTTATCCTTTTAAGAATTAAGGAGACAGAGGCATCATAAAAAGATTGTGGGAATTTACATAAAATTAACACATCTTTAAAAATTTTACAAAGCCAAGGGGAGAGTATAGAGAAAACGGATTTTAAAAAATTCTGCAGTATAACCATCCGGACCAGGGGCTTTCCATGAATTCATTGAAAAATTCGCCTCTTTTATTTAGATTTCCGTTATAGGTGTATCTAGAAATACATTATATTCTGTTGTTAATTTGGGGATATTCAATTTTCTTAAAAAAATCATCCATTATAGAAGAATCCTCAACAAATTCTGATTGATATTAAGAATTGTAAAAATCTTGAAAGGCTTTATTTATCTCTTTATGATCAATCGACATTGTGTCATCTCGTTTACGAATCTTAGTAATTTGTCGTTTAACTGAAGCAGTTTTCAATTTATTAGCCAATAGTTTACTAGATTTATCTCCATGTACATAGAACTGGGTTCCAGATTTAATTAACTGATTTTCAATCGAAGAGGATAAAAACAAACTATGCTCCATCTGAAGTTCAACTCTTTCTGTATAAAATTCTTTGCTGGGGGTCACTGAATAAATCTTATCAATTGCTTTAATTTTATCAACTAATGTTGATATTTCAAAATTAGTTCGTTTCCTAACTCCAGCAGAGTACGAAATGATCTGTCCACGAATAAATGCTTTAAAAGTGTCCCATAAAGATCCACTAGGGATCTCTGCAGTAGAATCTGTTGAGAAACACAAATCAATTTGTTGTTTAATAAAATTAAGAAATTCTGAGTCCTGCAATAAAGGAGTTGAACATCCAAGATTTAGCGTTAGAAGATGAATCCATTCTCTTAACAGATAGCTTCAAAGGGGCATGGTCAGAAATGGTAATAGAATCGTATTTACAATCAATAACTTCGGTACGTAAACGAAGATCAATAAAGAAGTTGTCCATTTTTGAATAATTATGATAAACATGAGAAAAGTATGAAAATTCTTTGTCATTGGGGTGTAAAAACGCCAAATTTTGGAAATTACAGAATCAATCATAAAGGAATTAATAAGAGAGGCCGATTTATTCGGAAGAGCTTGGTTGGGCTTAGATCTATCTAACGAAGGGTTTAAGCAGCAGTTAAAATCCCCACCCATCATCAGCATGTACTGATTCAAATTAGGAAAGGATGTAAATAAACACTTAAAAATTCAGGGCCGTCAGTGTTTGGAGCATAAACGTCAACTAAAGCAACTTTTTGATTAAAAAGTAAACTAGTAATAAGCAAAAATCTACCTTGTGGGTCCGAAATTGTTTCATAGTGTATAAAGGAGGTTGAAGAATCTATAAAAATGGAAACGCCTCTTACTTTGGCTTGGGAATTCGAGTGATAGTTTTTCCTTCCAAAACCTGAAAAAAACGTTCACGATCCATTTCTTCACATGGGTCTCTTGGACAAAGACAATATTAGCATTCAGTCGGTGGAATACTTCGAATATTTTTTCCGTTTGACGGATGATTTAAACAATTAGTATTCCAAGAAACAAAATAAATAATCTTATCCATATTGCCAATATTTATTACAATTATCACATAAGGTTAAAAAAATAAGATGATCTCATGAATCCGGAAGAGGGAAGTAAGTTCAAGGAGGAACCGGAAGTTCTGACATTGCAACTATTTTTGTAGTTTCGGGTCAGCCCATGAAGTATAACTAAGCGTGAAGCAAGCAAAAAGAAAGATCCCCCTCCCTCCACCCTCAAAACCCCAGGAAAAAAAGCCAAAAAGAGGCAAGCAGGCAATCTAATACTAAATTCATCCCCATGTCTCAAGACGGCAACTCAAACACAAAAGTAAAAAAAAACACAAACCACACATTTTTAGGAAAGGGTTAGTATAACAAAGATTAAACTATAAAATTATAATTTTATATATATAAAAAAGGATTTAAACAAAGGGAAAATTTTAAAACATTAAAACCCATAAATGAATAATATTGTATTAGTGTTTTAAAAGAAAGTCCTTAAACTCATTCAGACACATCAAAACGTATGTGACGTATCCCAGCACTGTCTTTGGGGAAAAGAAACGGCATCTTAGAAAAGTTTTTTTATTATAAAAAAACCTTAATATTTAAACGTCAAAAGTATAAAAAGTGTACATAAACATAAAAGAAAAACCTAATGAGTTACTTTCAGAACTAACAGAACAATAATATTAAAGGAACGAACTCAGGATAAACCAAAAAAACGCACCTTTACCGTTGGTAAGAAATACACTGTTAACCATCACGTAAAAAATCATCAAATTATAAAAGATCCAGATCTATAGACTAGTTATTACATTAGCCAACCCGTAGTAAAAAAAAAAGTATTATTCTTTAAGGAATCTTTGAGCATCCGCTGGAGATTTGAACAGCCGATAGGTCCCATCATTGAGGGTAACTCTCAATTGTACAGGAAATAACAGCGCTTGCTTGTAGCCGTCCTGATGAATTTCCGACATAACCGATTTAAAAGCCATTCTTGCCCTTAAAACTTCGGGACTATAGTCTTCCAGAATACGAAATTTGAAATCCTTAAAACTGATCATACCCTTTTTCCGGGCAGCCCGAATCAAACGTTCTTTGGTATGAGGGTAATGAATCCGGAGTATCCCTGGTCGTGGTTTCGTACCTGAAGTTGGTTGAAAACGGGAAATGCGATGCGCACGGTCGATTATTGGAGGGGTATCCAGTACTTCTGAGCCGAACACATCCATTAAAAATTTGGAGAAAAATACAGTGAGATCACCGTTCGCAAAATTTTCCCGAAGCCCAATTATCAGGAGATTTTGTCTGCGAGAGCGGTTTTCAAGATCAGTGATTTAAATTTATAACGATCCAGCAGTTGGGAAGTCGAAGCTGGCTGTTATTGCAGAGTTTCAATTTTGCGATCTTTCTGGCGAGCGGCATCTTCAAGAACTAAAATTCTTGCTTCTTGTTGTTGTGAATCCAGTGTAAGAGATTGAAGCCTTGCATCGACTGTCTTTAAAATCTCATCGAACGTAGAAAGCTTTTAGGTTAATTTATTCTCCAGTTTTTCAAGTCTCTCGTCCATAAGTTTAGCAATTGCTTCCAGAGCTAACGGTTCTCTCGTCTGTTTCGATTCCTTTTGTTTCGACATTTCAACGGGTTGAAAAAGATTCAAACAGATGAAAAAGATTTTATAAGTATGAACCCCTTTAGAATAGGTATAAACTGGTCAATTAGGGGGTGCTTGCATGTAGAAAAAAAGTAAAAGGATTGGAGCGAAGCCTAAAACTGTTTCACTCCATAAGCGCCATCTTGAGACTCCTCGAGAATCAGCTTCTCGTGTTGCATGTTAATGACCTGAATAAATCAGTTTTCACGGAGTCCCGGCATTTTGGTGATGGGTTTGCTGGGCGTGCTGTGGAGCTTTGGCAATAGTATCGCTTCCCTGAAATATGAACCATATTCAGATTTAATTAGAAAGTGAACGTGGGTCATCTGTACATGATTTAATAAAATCAATTTGAAAAGGAATAAATCGTGTGCTTATTTATTAGTTTTCATAGAAGGTACTCAAATATTTAGGCGCTGATCTCTGAATCCTGTAAGGGCTAATTTCCGTAACAAGGCATATCGCGGGGTAACATCGAATATAATGTCTACAGGATCGGGAATAGAAGATCGCCTTCTATTGCCGAGGGGTGGCTGGTCAATTGAGGAGGTTCTGGTACAGCTGAGTGGCACTGCCGATCACGAAATATGCTAAAATAACACAGGATCTTTTGAAAGGTTATGTAACGCCTTTCCAAAATTTGTATTCTTGTACAAATTATTGAGAAAGAATATTTTCTATTCTCAATATCTGCTGAAGTTTTTGGAGGCTGTTGTGCAGTATTCGAAATGTTTTTGCCCCTTTTATTCGCTGTTTCGGATGATACCGCTTGACAGATCGGAAAATATGGAATAAGGATGTTATTGACCGTAGCTATCTGTTGCTTTATGGAGATCCAATGTCGGATGCAAATCGTCTGGTCTCTTTAACGTTGAAATGACGCTTGTCCTAATTCAATACTGTGTTCCATCCGGCCCATTCCAAACATTCATACATTCTATTCCTACCTCGAGCTAATTCTTATCAGATACGAATGAGACACTTTCAGTTACCAGCATCGGGATGTTTTAAATGATAATTTTTATTTTATTATCAAACTAAAAGCGCGGATCTTCAACAAAACGTTGCCTGTTGTAAGACGTGTGCGAGCTGGAACTGAGTTCTACTCATGGGAGAAAGCCTTAGGTGATCTGACATTTCTCTTGATCAATTTCCGGATAAGCGTCCAAGGAGACAGTATCAACGTTTTCAACTCTGCCCTGAAGTTAGTTTGGGTTGCTGCATAAATACACGTGTTTGTACAAGAACTCATGTTCGCGAGCAGAGTCCCGGTTTGAGCAGCGATATATCGGGCAGAGTAATAGTCGCGATCAAAATACATGTTTAGGCTGGCGATAAAATTGGTCACTGCCGACGGCAGCCAAAATAGCATGAAGCTGCCCGATACACAGAACAGTAATATGATGCCCTTTTTCCTGTTCTCCATTTCCGGGTCACGTTCAATCTTACTCTTATGGGTTCGGAAGCCACGCCGGGATTTGCTGGTCACTAAGATATGCCTGGCAGTCATCCCATTACATAGAAGTATTAAACCAAATGCGCACAGCAGGTTTTGAAAGGTTTTGAATCTGCTGAGCGCGACGAACGTTCGAGAGTTGAAGATGTCCAATTTCGGGCGGACACCCCACGAAATATTTCCAATTATTCGTTGAGGCTGAAATGCAAACAAGAAGGGTATATTCTCCAAGCAAAGCCCCGCCAGTAATACAGCTGACAGGATTCTGGCTGTCTTCACTCTGCAGTATTTTGTTTTAAACTTCTGACAACATATGGCAACATATCGATCACAGGTGAAGGCCACCGTGTACCACCGTGATAGTTCCAGAGTGACCGCCAGCAAGTAGATCGTGGCTTTAAGGACTTCCGTATAATGCAGAAATGAACTGGACAGGCGGAATATTTAAATCTCATAGACAAGGACATTGATGAGAATGACCGATAGATCTGACACCGCCATCATCGTCATGTAGGCAGAGATGCATTTGGAAAGACCACATTTTCCCCGGGACAGAATAATAATTGTTAACAAATTAGCTGCAACAGAAAGAAACACCAACAGATAAAGACATCACTGAAGGAGGAAGACTGGTGAATCTGACAACTTATTTCTGAAATATGTTCAGATGTATTTCTGTTTAGTCCGGTGGTCTGAGAGTGAGCACAGGTAGGACGGAAAGGCACTTCGCAGTGTGATCTTCACCGGCTGGAAACGGGCTGAGAAACAGCCCGTGTAATGTACTGGGAGCCTGGGTAATGTGCCGCCCTGCAGGAGGATAAACCAGGTTACCATTGCGTGGTGAATGGTAGGCTGTGAGGTGCTCCGCATAAAAGAAACGGAGCTGTAAATACAGATCCATCATTCATTTAAAGTAAAACACTGGGTAAACCGGGCGGCACAGAGATCATTTTGCACATCGGCCATCACAAATCAGGACTCTGAGCACTGGGGTTGAGTTATTGAGTTGAATTTGTACAATACGTAATTAAAGCCGAATCCGTAGTATTGTTTACAATTCTACTTATCTCAGTACGGGAAGTATATCAAAATTCGTGACAGAGTTCAAAATATTTACAAGGATACAGACGGGAATAAGCAATCTTTGTATCCATTAGGGGTATAATTGGTGTAAATGTATTTCAGCCTTTTCCTCTCAGATTGTGTGAAATTATTTTGAACGACAATAGGATTAGCGTGAAAGCTGAAATACTTCGGGGGTAATCTGAGAGAGGTTATTTACTCAGAGTTTGCTGCGAGTGTGGAAACAGCTCCCCGCGGAGCGGACGGTGCGGGATCTATTGTATCACGTCAGATAAGTTTGTAAAGGGCCAAGGTGAGAGGGAGGCAGAGGAATATCAGTCAGGTGCAGGTGCAGGTAGAACAGAGGTTCAGGTCGCCATGGAGGGCCGAATGGCCACTTTTTGTGTTGTACACTTTTATCCTCCGACAGGCACGATGAAAAATACATTACATCCTGAGCGGAACACTACTGCTATTTCAGCGATGGCATCCCTCCGTTCCCTTTGCACCGGACATGAGGAGACGGCCTCCTGTGTCCAGAGGAAAGTCTCCTCACCGGCCGTGTGGACACGGAACGATACAGCGCCTATTGAGCAGCCTGTATAATGGACACATTGCGGCGCATCTTCTGATCATACTTCATAAAGAATAACAGTGTCCTGCCGAAGGCCAATAGCTGTTAGACAATGTATTAATACGACTTACCGGGTAAACCAAACACCGCTAGAACAGGGTAACAAACGTGTTTCACCTGTAGGACCGCCGGTCGACTCATGTTCGATTGCTTGAATTATCTCCCGTTGTGCAGTTCACATCAGCGTGTGACTCGGACCACGATACCCTGCTAATTTATAGGAAATACGAATTCTCCGTCACGGGTAGGCGGGTTGTGCAATGAATGAGGTTACTTACAGCCAACGAACAAACAAGGGTTGATGTTCCGCTCCGGTGCCACCTGTTCACCAGCTGATAGACTGAGCAGCTGGATCATGAAACTCCTTCATTCACATTCCACAACAGAACACTTCCACCCCCGAGGGAGTGACGTCAGCGCTCCCCTCGCCCGCGGAGAGCATCTCTCCAGGAGGGTCCTTTCGTTGTCCCACAGTAACTCAGTGAAGAGGTCCTGCTCCGTTCCGTAACTGCATTTGTTACACAGCGTTCTGCTGATTCCCACTGACTATAACATTACTGATGCTGCGTTTGCCTTTCCTTTTCACAGAATAATTCTTCAATAACTTTTCTCATCATGCGTCCAGTCTGAGGTCAATCCGTTAGTCTTTGTTAGTGTTGCATCTCGGCGGAATGAATCTCTGGCTGAATGTACTCCTGTGCCTAACCAGTACATTTCTGAGTAGATGGGAGTCATTGCCTATGATGGCATGCAACTTGGACAGCATCCTCTTTTCGGACACCACAGTCAGAGAGTCCAGTTCCACCCCCAGAACATCAATGGCCTTACGAATGAGTTTGTTGATTCTGTTGGTGTCTGCTATCCTCAGCCTGCAACCCCAGCACACAACAGCAAACATGATAGCACTGGCCAACACAGACTCGTAGAACATCCTCAGCATCGTCCGGCAGATGTTAAAGGACCTCAGTCTTCTCAGGAATTAAAGACGGCTCTGACCATTCTTGTAGACAGCCTCAGTGTTCTTTGACCAGTCCAGTTAATTGTCAATTCGTATCCCCAGGTATTTGTAATCCTCCACCATGTCCACACTGACCCCTTGGATGGAAACAGGGTTCACCGGTATCTTAGCCCTCCTCAGGTCCACCACCAGCTCCTTAGTTTTTTTTCAGATTAAGCTGCAGATGATTCTGCTCACACCATGTGACAAAGTTTCCCAACGTAGCCCTGTACTCAGCCTCATCTTTTTTGCTGATGCATCAAACTATGGCAGAATCATTATGGTGCACTTATGAATTTATGGTGGTCATTCACGAGCTTAAAGCAAGATTTTGGTGAATGATGTTTGCCACCTGATTGTATCTTTGAAAACAATCAGACTGAGTTAAACTGCTGCAGGGTCACGGGAAGTGTTGGATTGTGTTTGGATTCTCATGGCATTTTCTGCATTCATCACCTTGTTTGAAAGTATTTTATGTGTTTTTGATAATTTTTATGTTAACCACCCTGTCCTGTATCTCCATGAGGAATCTCACCTTCTGCGAAGACATCTCCCACTTTGAGTCGCGTGTTCGTGGCTTTCTTGACAAACATCGAGTCAGCTCAGACCGTTGGGATGTCTCCCATAGAGGGTCATACACGTTCCACTGGTTAGCAGTTTCTTCAAGTGATGATTCACTTTTCTAAGTTGGCCTCTCATTTAAGCTTCCTGGTGTGTACTTCAAGTCACATTTGGATACTTCCCCATGGAATGCTGAATCCTGCTTATTTTTGAAGAAAATATGCACTCAGGAGTTTTAGCTGACTGTTGTGGCAGTTTTTATTGTCTGTAATTCCTTGTCCGCCTTCTGTTCTCGGTAGTGTTGATCTGAGTGCGTTTCAGTGTTAACACTGTTTTCTAAATTTGTCATTTCAGTTGTTTTTATTCTTTGTAAGTTTTCCAGATCAGAAGGGGACCAAGGTATTTTTCCTAATAAAGCCATTTATATGGGTATAGTGAAAGTGTTTACTCCCGTTGTTGTATTTGTTATACTATTGACTTCTGCTTGCCATATTTTCTTAAGGCTTGCAGTAAATTTTGTCAAACGTTTTCACTATTTGACAATATTTTCTAATTTCTTCCCTGTCGATATTCTAGTATCCAGATGAGTGGTCTTGGCCTGAAACATTGGCTCCCAAGCAAGCCCGACTTGCTGAGCTCCTCCAGCACCTTCTTTGTATTCCTTTAGATTTCCAGCATCTGCAGTATCTGTTGTATCCCATATACTTGTCTGTTTCTGAAAAGGATAGAGTTTGATAGATTGTTCATTGATCAGGGCATGAACGGATACTGGAAGAGCGGAGGAGATTGGGGCTGAGAGGACAATTAGGTTAGCCATGATGAAATGGCGGAGCAGAATTGATGGGCCAAATAACCTAATTCTGCTTCTACATCTTATGGTCTTATATTTCATATCCATCTCTGCTTTCTCTCCTGTCCCATTACATTTCTTACTCTGACGTCGCCTTTCGCGCCAACCCCCCCCCCAAAAAAAAACTTGCCAATAATTCAAAAGTATTGGGAAAGCTGAGCATAGATGGTATTACTGAGGAGAGAATGTGCTTTGTAATCTGAAAGCCCTGAGGGTAAATAAGACTCCCGGTCCAGCAGTGAGCACTCCAGTGTTCAAAACGGGGTGGTTGGAGAGTTTCTGAAGGTATTAGAGTCAGAGAACACTCTGCAGACTTATCCCTCCATACCCCCTGCATCCATGTACCCAGTCAAAACCTCTTACATGTTGAAATCGACACTGCCTCTTGCTCTGGCATCTCATTCAATATTCTCACTGCCTCTGAGTGAAGAACATCCCTTCTCCATCCCCCCCCCCCATGTTTCTCTAAAATAATGCGTAATTGCCTTTCAAGGATCACTAGATTTGGGACTGGTTCTGGCGGACTAAACGTCACTCCATTGTTTAAGAAGGGAAGGAGGCAGAAGAAAGGAAACGACAAGACAGTTAGTCTGACCTCAGAGGTTGGAGTCCATTCAGGAAGACTTTTCGGGTTACTTGGCGTTTCATAATAAAATAGGCCTTAATCAGCATGGTTTCCTTCAGGGGAAATCTTGTTTGAGAAATCCGTTGAATTCTTTGATGAAATAGCAGGCAGGATAGACAAAGGAGAGACAGTGGATGTTGTTTGCTTGGATTTTCAGATGGTCTTTGACAAGGTCTTCCACATGAAGCTGCTGAACAGGATCACACCTCATGGTATTACGGGAAAGATACTAGCATCGGTCGAAGATTGGTTTACTGGCAGGAGACGGCCAGAATGCAAACCGATTCTGTTTGCTGCCGGTGGCGAATGGCGTTCCGCTGGGGTCGGTATTGAGACCGCTTCTTTTCATGTTAACTCTGAATGATATGGATGACGGAATGGAAATATTAGTGAGGAACTTTGAAGTTGATCAAAGATAGGTATGGGACAGGTAGTTTAGAGAAAAGCAGGAGTCTGCAGCAGGTATTCGATAGGTTTAGGGAACAGGCAACGAAGTAGCAGATGAAATACAGTGTATGCGACTGTACGGTCATGTACATTTGTTAGCAGGAACAAGGGCGTAGAAAAACAATTAAATGGGAGTAAATTCAAAAGTCGGAGAGGCATAGGTGCTTGCAGATTGTGTTGATGAAGGATGACAACTGTAATGTTAGCATATAAGAACTAGGATGTGACACTGTGGCTTTAAAACGCATTGGCCAGATCGCTCTTGGAGTTTTGTGAACAGTTTCCGACATTCTAACTGAGAAAGAGATGTGCTCGTATTGGAGGGTGGGGGGGGGGGGGTCCGGAGAAGGTTCACGAGAATGATTCCCGGAATGGTCAAGTATGAGGAGCATTATTTGGCTTTGACCCTGTACTCGCTGGCCTAAAAGAAAGAGAGGGAATGTCATTGAAACCTATTAAATATTGAAAGGCCTCGACAGAGTGGCCATGAAGTAGATGTACCATGTACTGTGTGAGTCTGGGACCAGAGGCCACGGCCTCAATATATAGGGCATCCACTGACAGCAGAGATGAGGAGGGGTTTCCTTAGTCAGGGAGTGGTAAATCTTTGGAATTCATTGCCACAGACGGAGTAGGTCATTGAGTGTATTTTAAATGGATATTCAAAGATCATGGGGAGAAGGCAGGAGGATATGGGGTTGAGAGAGATAATCAAGTGGACACGAAGGAATGGCGGAGCAGACTCGATTGGGTGAGCAGCCCCTGTATGATATCTCATGGCTCATGGTCTGAAGAAGAGGCTAGTGAGGTTGCAGTAGCGTCAGGGTATTGTTAGGGTATCCAGGCCTGGATTATTGTATTCGGTTTTGGTCGTTCTGCTATAGGAGAGGGGACGTCGTTGGAATGAGTGGAGGGGAGATTTATGAGAATGGTGCCGGCACTTGAGGGACTGAGTTCTGGAGAGAGGTTGGGCAGGTTGGGACTTCACACCTTGAAGTCTAGGAGATTGAGGTGACATTATGCAGGTGTTCCGAACTATGAGTGTACAGAAATGGGGAATGCGTGCAGTCCTTTTTCCCCGCTGTTGTGGAATCAACAACCAGAGGGCACCAGTTTAAGGTGAGAGGGGATTGATTTAATAGGAATCCCAGGGGAAAATTAGTAACCCACTCTCTCTTCCGGTTCATTGTTTAACTAACACGATGAGCGCACTCCCAGGTGTGGAGCAACACCTCATATTACATCCGGGTAGTTTACAACATGATGGCATGATCATCGGTATCTTTACCTTCTACCTCCATCTATTCTTTTCATCAACCCACACGGCCGTCTCCTCCATTCTGTCTCCTCACTTCTCTCTTCTCCGCTGCTGATCGTCTCCCTCTGGTTCCTCTTTTACTTCCTTTTCTCCCCATTGTCCGCTCTCATTTCCGATCAGATTCCTTCTTTTCAGTCCTTTTCATTTTCCACCTACCACATCACAGCGTCTCACTTCATCTCCCACCTCCCCCACCCACTCACCTTCACTCTTACCTGGCTTCAGCTATCACCTACCAGCTTGGACGCTTTCCACTCCCCGCACCATCTTATTCCGGCTTCTCCCCACTTCCAGTCCTGATGAAGGGTCTCGGCAGGAAATCTCTGTTTTGCTTTATCCCCCTCTATATAAGCTACCAGACCTCCCGACTGCCTGCAACATTTTGTGTATGTTACTCTGCATCTCCAACATCTGCAGAATCTCATCGGGACAGAGTGCAGAATGCAGAGACTACATCGGGTCTCTCTGTTGTCGAGGAGGCCACACCTGGAAAACTGGAAACAGCAGATGACCCCAACAGGCACGATGTTGAAAAATTGCCTCAAATGGAAGGATCGTTTGGGACCCTAACTCTTCGTGAGGAGTGTAGTTTGGGGCAGGTCTAGTACTTCATCCACTGCAGAATTGGCTTCCAGCCCTTTCCACCCCCCTTATCGCCGTAAACGTCCCCCTTTTGTGGACAACACTGCCACTTGGCGGTAATTTGCCGCAATAACAGGAATCCCTGATTTGTGGACTCCATTGCCACCAGGTGGCGCTCTGCCGCAATAATTCTGAGAGACAGAAAAGTGACGGTTCAGCCTGCCGAAATGTTAATTCAAGATTCAGGGTTGTTTAATTCCATTTTCAGCAGACAAATGTGATGTAGGTCGAAATAATTCTTACTCCAGCTCCAATGCAACACAACAACACAATGGTGAAAACATATATTCACAGCTTACATACTGTGCACGGTTTGATTGTTTGTTCATAAAGTAAATAAAATGGGGGTGGGTGAGGAAGGATACCTGTCGTTCACACTGTCAGGGGGTTGAGTTTACCAGGAGACAAAGACTGCAGGGACGAGAGGTTTTCTATTGATTGTGTGTGGACCCCGCTGGCAATTCTGGTGTTGTGACCTGAATCGATACAAACACCACGCTGCCCACTCCACCAACAACACGGCACAGCCGGACACATAACAGGGGACTTTACAGTGGGTCGGGCAGCATCTGCGGATGGAAATGGACCGTCAACATTTCGGGCCGAGACCATCCCTCTGGTCTGAGTGTGGAGGGAAAATAGTCAGAGAAAAGAGGTGAGGGGTGGAGTTGGGCAAGAGCTGGGCAGTGAGATGTGGATCCAGGTGAGGGGGAGGTGGGAAGGTGGAAACCGTGGCAGGGATGGGAGGTGAGTGGTTGGGGCAACACGGGGCTGCAGAAGATGGAAAATAATTCCACAGAGGATTAACAAAGAGGTTCGAGAGTATTTATTATAAAGAGTGCAATGAGGATTCACCTGACTGATCCCTGGTGTGGTGGGGTCATTATATGAAGAAAGATCAAATATGATAAAACTTTCATTTAGAGAATCGAGGTCTAAGAGGTGAACACATTGAAATGCACAACATTACTCCCGGTTGAACCAGGGATCCCAGTCTCTGCAAAAGGGCGTGGACTCTCCGGGACTGAAATGAGGGGAAATGTCTCCACTCCGAGGGTGGTGAATCCCCACCATAGAGGTAGAATCCCCTACCTGGAGATTCTACACCCTCCAACCCGATACAACCTCTTTCTAATGAGTTTATTTATTATTTTATCAAAAAGCAACACAACCCTACTACCAACAAGACACACAAAATGCTGGTGGAACACAGCAGGCCAGGCAGCGTCTATAGGGAGAAGCACTGTCGACGTTTCGGGCCGAGACCCTTCGTCAGGACTAAGGGAAAGGAAAGATAGTAAGAGATTTGAAAGTAGTGGGGGGAGGGGGAAATGCGAAATGATAGGAGAAGACCGGAGGGGGTGGGATGAAGCTCAGAGCTGGAAAGTTGATTGGCGAAAGTGATACAGAGCTGGAGAGGGGAAGGGATCATGGCAAGGGAGGCCTCGGGAGAAATAAAGGGGTTGGGGAAGCACCAGAGGGAGATGAAGAACAGGCAAACAACTAAATATGTCAGGAATGGGGTAGGAAGGGGAGGAGGGGCATTAACGGAAGTTAGAGAAGTCAATGTTCAAGCCATCAGGTTGGAGGCTACCCAGCCGGTATATAAGGTGTTGTTCCTCCAACCTGAGTGTCTCGAAGCTCTTCGCTTCTTTTTGGATTCCAGACCTAACCAATTCCCCTCTACCACCACTCTCCTCCGTCTAAGATAATAGAACGAATCGTACGTTTTGGTTATATTACATTAACCGAGAGGACTTTCCGGTTTTGGATTCTTCAGAAGCTAACTCTGTTAATAAATTTTCTATCATTTCTCTTCTCGGATCCTCAATTATGATCCAAGGTGGCGGCGTGACGCTGCTTGCAGCCGCCTCTCCGGAGCTGATATCGATGATTTGTCAAGCGGGGCGCCGTGCACAATCCTAATCTGATGAAAAACCGACGTGGGAGCACGGAGGAACATCTGGAAATCTCCAGGAAAGCCTCTTCGTTGCTGCTGCTGCTGTGAGGTCCGGGTCTCTGCTGAGAAGAACAGGCCCCCAGTCCTCGGGGTCGCGTTGCCGGTGGCCGTTGGCGGGGACGTCTTAATGCGCTCGGCAGAGGATGGTGCTCTGAGAAGCTGTGCCGGAGGGGATGGTCGGGGGCTCGGTGTCCGCTGCGGTCGGTGCGCGTTTACTGTGTGTTGTGTCTGCGAGGCTGCGTCCGACGGAGATTCCATTGCATGCTGCGTCTGCGAGGCTGAGTCGGGCGGCGCCTTGGAAGTCCATAGTGGGGGTACTCCCTTCTACCGCCTGCGTGGGATAACGAATCTATCGGGACCCTGAGGACTTCCGGAAACTATGTGGTGATTTACTTCGAACTTATAGTCTTTTAACATCTTTGGTCTATTATTACTCTGCCCATGGTCTGTTTTTTGTCAGTTATGCTATTGTCTGCACTGTTGTAACTATGTGTTGTAACTACATGGTTTTGTGCAGGTCTTGTAGCTTTAGTTTTTGGTTTGTTGGTCTCCTGACTTGGAGAGTCTGGGTAGTCTTGTTTTGTCTGATGGGTTTCGAGCTCCTTTCTGGGGATCACGCAAAGATGTTAGCGCGATATTAATACGCAGCTGCCTCTCCGGACTCTGGATTGGGGATTGTCAAACGTTGTGTGGATTTTCTGGTGCAGTCTGTTTTGTCATGTGCTCTTGTGATATTATTCTGGAGAAACGTTGTCTCAGTTTCTTAACTGCATTGCATTTGTGGTTTCCAAATGACAATAAACTGAAACTGAACTTAACTGAACTGATATTCCCTCATTATTGAGTAAACTAAATGATAGCTTTGTAGTTAAACATACTTTGAAGATTAGGGTGCAATCTAAAACATGTTTTGGTTTATTGAGATTTTCTCTGTCCCATTTTTTTCTAATTTTTTTTACCTTCTATGATTGATGTAATTTTTAAAGATTGGGATAGACTGGGTATTAAATGCTCTCAGGATCTATTTGATGGAAAAATTCTCTTTTCGTTTTAGGACTTGTCAGCTAAATATAGCTTACCAAAAACTCACTTTTTTCGATACTTACAGACTTAAATTTCTGAGAAGACTTGGAACGAATTCTTTAAATTGGTTAACACCTTATCGCTATGTGTCCGTCACTTCCACCTGTAATTTAAAGTGGCCCTTTGGGTCCACATGACTAAAGATAAGTTGTCTCTTTTTCTTGCGGATATATCTCCCTATTGTGACAGATGTAACAATGGAGAGGCTTCATTAATTCATACGTTGTGGACATGTCCGAGTCATGAAAAATACTGAAGGGAAGTATTTCAAACTTTTTCTGTACTTTTCAAAGTGAAATTGAAACCAGACCCTTTTGACTGCCTTGTTTCGCATTGTTGTAGTTCTTTTCATCGATCATTTGATCGATTGTCTAGGATCGACGCCATGTCAGCAGTCGATTATTCCCTTGCTATAGACCAGGATTACATCGCATATGCTCCCACTCTGTTGCCTTGGGTTTGTCCGTGGGTTCACAAACTTCTCTTGCTCTCTCACCCCCGCCCCCCTCTCTCTGTCTCTCTCTCTCTCGCTCGCTCGCTCTCTCTGGCGGTTGTTTGTTTTCTTGTGGCGACCTTCAATGGAGGGTAAATTGTACAACTTTACAGCTTTCACCTTTGCTTGGCAATGAATACAAAATCATTTCGTAGAAAGACGCTGATGCCGCTTGATTAAAGCCCATTCTGTCATGAATCAGAATCCGGGAACGGCAGCTTGGATTGAAACCGAGTCTTTACACCCAACGGAACAGTATCAGCTGCAATCCAGTGATAACGCCAGTATGACTGCAGCGTGGCCACCTTCACGGGTACGGGTATGGGTTGTAAGGAAGATATTTTTATTCCCCTTGCTCCGTTTTGATTCAACAGCATCAGGAATTCGCAAAGAAGTGAGACACTGTGCACATGTCGAAAACTATTACTATATTATATATGACATAAGAAATACTAATCAGCCACTTGTGAAACCACAGACAGATAGTGTACAGAGAATATCAATCGACCATTCAGTGATCTGATTAACATTGTGCCTTAAGAAACCCAGTAGCCGACAGTTCTTCTCTCTCTCTCTCTCTCTCTCTCTCTCTCTCTCTCTCTCTCTCTCTCTCTCTCTCTCTCTCTCCATTGCCGACATTTGTAACAGAATGATTTTTTTGCTATTGCAAGTCAAGGTGACTGTCAAAAGGAGAACTATAGCCTACAGGTAGAGAAAATGAAGAAAAAGAGCATCAAAGAAATTATGGGTAATGCTGGAGCAGGCGTGATTGATACAGACGAAAACATACTCCAAGATGGCAGTTCTATCAGAACCGAGAAGCAAGGGTAACTGTTTCGCCTCGACCTTCAAATTAATCGCGGTGGCAAATCAGGAGCAACGGGGATATCCCTGTGACTCTGAGGCGAATGATTCCGTCGAGATCAGCTGACAACAACTGCAGTGTACTTTTTCAGGCAATGCACAAAAGTGCTGGAGGAATTCAGCAGGTCCGGCATCATCCCTGGAACAATGTTTCGGCTCGAGAAACTTCAATAGGAATCTGATGTATGTGTGTGTTAGTTTGTTTCTCGAACTTCCGCAGGTTTTCTCCTGTTTATTTCGTAACTCTGTTCATCACATGTCTTACATTAACCCACAAGTGGGCGTACAGAATGGGGAGCACAGAGCTAGCCGAATTGTAACCATTTAAAATAATTATTTTTCCCGTTTCATTAGTTTCAAAATCCGATTCAGAGGGTATGTCACCACATTTTTGAGTTCTTCTCGGAATTTGCTCTGAGTCAGGACGTAAATGCACGTGTTGGTGCAGGAACTGAGGACTTGTAGCATTGCTGCTGTCTTTTCTGTGATGTAACGTGGATCTGTGACAGAATAAACGAAATTCATTGAAATCCGCTGATAGATATAAAATACCACCTGTGTTATCCACAACAATATGAAGCTACCGGTTATGCTGAAGAGCAAAACTATGGATCTGTGTCGATTCTCCATCTCCCGGTCATTGTCATTCTCTTCACTCTTTTGCCCCCGGAGCCTCCTGCGGGCTCGACTGGCCGCTAGAATCCGCCTGGCAGTCTGAATATTGAACAACAAAATCAGAGAGAATGGGATACAAGGGGTTAAAATGCGGTGAAACATCGTAAATGCCGCCCATGAGGGAGAGTTTTTGTAGCTCGATGTAACAGCACAATGCCAGGGAACACCATCAATCATTACCAAAGGCTCGTACACAAAGCTCCAGGGAACACATTCCAGACAGGCCGGCAGACTCACTGTCCCGATAACCACAGCCGCCGTTCTCTCGGTGCAATATTTTGTTTTCAGCTTCTCACAGCAAATAGCCACAAATCGGTCGACGGTGAAAGCGACAGTCAGCCAGACTGAGGCTGCAGTGCTCGGAAAAATTAGCCATCTGCCGAGTCTGCACACAGGAGTGAGGAGCAGGAATGTTCGGGGAAAATAAATCTCAGCAGTCCCCCTCAGCAGCGGATCAGAGATAACGACCAGGAGATCGGCCGCGGCCATTCCCATCAGATAGTGAGTGACACATTTGGAGAGACCGCACTTTCCGCGGGACAGAATCACAATCGCCACCGAGTTCGCTGGAAGAGAGACAGGAACAGCAAGTTGAAAAATACTGAGTAGAAATTAATGCTGCTGTTTAATCCTGTAATATTTGCACTTTATTGCTGCATTTAGCAGTAGAAGGGTGGAGACAGATTGTAGTGACCGCATGGACAGAGAAGGAGTTCACGCAGTAAAATAAAGTCAATGTGAGCTGAATTCAGATTCCTTACTGATGATCGTAATCTGCAGTCAGTTGAAAGCTGAAACTGGGTAACTACCCCCTCACAGTCTATAGTGGGTGGAATATTTTCTACCGGCGCATTCCCGGTCTCGTGTCAACTGAGTGAATAAATTCGGACACGAATGGAGGGATTCTTCCATTAGATAATCATCGGCTTCCAGGGTGTTCCTTGTCAGCGACAGGACACCGAAGAACGGAACAGAAGCAGGAAATGCTGGAAACATTCATCCAGGCAAATCAAAATATGTGGAAAGCAGGTAAAGTGAACATTGACAGATTCCAACAGGTATAGCGCAATCTAAATCTACGTGACAGACAGACAGAAAGACTCCCACCGAATCCAACTCAACAAAGCGATGCAGAGCTCGCTGCCGCAGTCAGATGTCTGTATGCGTCAGATGTGAATATAACAGAATGCATTTCACAGTATTGATAACCGTGTTTCACCGAGTCGATTGCGTCAACTTACTCACCGACTTCATTGTACTGTCCACCACAGCTTCACATTCAGCCACAGTGCTCACATTTACTTAAAAAAAGCCACGGGATTCATGCAGCAACGTGGACCTCCTCACATTGTTTACAGTGTTACTACCAACCGGTAGTTCGATCGTGACACCTCTCCGCAGACAACCGCTCACATAGAAACACAAACAGTCAAATGTTCTCATCTCCGTGGGCTGTGTAAACAGAATACACCCAAATACAGTGCAGCTTCTACAAGACCAAAAGCACAGAGAACCAAGCATCCCACTATTGAACAGAAACGTCTAGAAGAACAATGCCTAATCTATTGAATTCCACAGATGTTGGCTGTTTCGTTAAATTTCTGCAGCAGTTTCTTTCCGATCTAGATTCCAGAATCCACTTTCCCAATGTTTCCTTTCCATTCCTAATACGCGGAACACGGTGACTGGGCAGCGAGAGTGGAAACCAGCGACAGGGATAATCACAAGGCTGGAATTAACAATTCCCACCAAGAGCAGCTGACACTGAGGCTTACCGAGAATTCCAAAGACTGAAATGGAAGGATAGTAAACTTCTCGAATCCGCAAGCTGATTGGATACACCATTTCAGTGAGAATCTGTGACCTCTGTTAATCCGAATTCACAGCTCTGGCAGACACTCTGACCTGATACATTCAAAACGGGGCTGATTTATACAAAGGATCCGTCTCCAGAGACACGGTTATACCTCTGACTAACTTATATATTTACAGTTACCTGAAGAAGCACTTTAATTCAACACAATTGTCTCTGATGTAACAATTAGGCCGATTGAAAACAAATAATCAACATTCTTTGCCATTACCTCAGCAGTGACTCATCTGGCGGAAATAATGCCGGAACTCCAGTGACAAAGGCTGAGTTTTGCACGCGGTGCAACTTTTTTACATTTCACGTTTTTATTGTAACAACGTTTTTACTGTAAACAGAGTTCACCGACACCGACCCAAAATTCTGCCCCTGCGGTTTCCCATTTCCAATTGTCCGTCAGTCCTTTAATATTTTCCTGGCCACACACACACACATATACATCCAAACATATTCAAACGGGCATATGCAGACACGCCTGCAACATATGCACAGACACAACGACTGTGCTTTGTCACAGAATAGCCACATTTACTGAGTCCCTCCAGAATTTTGTGATATTGCAGATGCAATAGACTACTATAAGCATCTCAAATCTGACAGATGTCAAAAGTAAGTTGTTTCAATATTCAAAGGAATGTGCAGACCAGATAAATAATAATAAAAACACACGGTGCTCTGAATTGGAAGATAAATCAATGCAGGAAGGCTGGAAGTGATTGACAAGCGGCAAATACAGTATTTACTCTGTGTGTGTGTGTGTGTGTGTGTGTGTGTGTGTGTGTGTGTGTGAGTGTGTGTGTGAGTGTGTGTGTGTGTGAGTGTGTGTGTGAGTGTGTGTGTGTGTGTGTGTGTGTTTCTGCGTGTCTGTGTGTGTGTGTGTGTGTGTGTGTGTGTGTGGTTGTGTGTCTGCGCGCATGTGTTTCGGTGTTTGTGTGTGTGTGTGTCGGTGTGTGTGTGTGTGTGTGTGTGTCGGTGTGTGTGGAGGTCTGTTGTTTACTAGGAATTGCATTATATGACTCTATAACAGCTGAGGCAAATGCTTAGCTATTTTATTGAACAAGGTATATAGAATTTATGCAGAAAAGTAGGATTGGTATAAGTAGGTATTATAATTGACATAAATCTGATGGACCGATGGTCGTCTTTCCGTGCTCTACAATTCTTGGTCCATCCGAGCGAACAATCCAGCAGCCTTTAATTCGAAAGGTACCAACAATGCTTCACAATTTGTTCGTGTGAAAGGGAGGGATTTGTTTCATTACTTTTACTGTTAATACATTTGTTGAACTGATTTGATTTCCCTTTGTTCTGAATGTTTCAGGGCAGCCTGACCTATAATACTATGTTCCAGGTTTCCACAGCATAGTCAGATGTTTATGCGGCAAAGGAGCGACTAGGTCCATAATGTGTGTGCCAGAATCTGTCTCCTTCAATTCAGCATTTGTTCTGTCGCCTGCTCTGCCTCGGTGCTGCTTCAAGTGCTTACAGAGATGGTCATTACATGGCAGCACCATCCCCTCAGGCCGTGTGTTTCCAGATCGGTACCTTCAGAGGGAATTATTCTTCAAATCCCCTCTACCCCTCACGCTCCTCTACTTAAAACTCTGTCCCCTTAATTATACAGATCTCTCTCTCTCTAGATAACAGGCTTTCAACGGACAGTAAAGTACCCTTCATTTCAACTGACCAATGCTTACCCGAGTCAGTCCTATTTGCCTGCCTTTGACCCATATCCCTCTGAATCAGTCCTATCCGTAACTCTCTCTATATGCCTTTCAAACTCAGTAACTGAACCCCCCCCCCCCTTACCACTTTCTCTAGTGACTCCTTCCACATCTCCATTACTATCTGTGTTGGAAATGTCCCTCACGTCACCTTTCAGTGTTTCTCCACTTATCTGAAACCTAAACCTGCTGGTTTTACACACTTTGTGCTTGGAAAACCGGTGGCCATTCACACTCTCTTCAAGACGGAAAAATGCTCAAGCCAATGCAGGATCTACGAGAAACACAGACGCGCCCATAATCTCCTCTTCAGAGAAGCTTCCCTCTTTGAACAGTGTGGCACAAGAAACGTACACATTTAACACACTGAAGCCAGCACAATTGATGTTTTAAAAAGGACTTGGAAGTAAGACTACTGTTCAATGCCCGGCTGATAACACATGAAATCATTAGATGCCTTTTTATCTCCCTGTTTCTGCACCTTCAAGGATCTACTCACTGAAATATGAATGTTGGAAAAGCTGGAAGCAATTCAGAAGCCACGAGTAGATACATCCAAATAAGAAGTGTTTTAAAGCATGTTGATAGGGTGATTAAGAAGGCTTCCTTTTATTGTTCCAGATATTGAGCTCAAATGTCAGGTTAAGTTTCGTTAATAAACCCCTAATTTGGCCACACATGTAGTGTTTGTTACAGTTTAATTCGCCCCTATATAGAAAGGATGTTGAGGCCTTGGATAGGGCGCAGAAGAGTTGTTGCGTAGTTTATAGTACATGTGCTATAAGGAAAGCTGGCTGAACGTAGGGTACTTTCTCTGCAGCGGCAGACGGTGAGGGGAGATATGGTGGATTTTCATATTATAATGAAGGGCATAGAAAGGAGTAGTATGGGCATATCACTTTCCCATGATTGAAATATCTAACAGCGGAGAAAATGCATGCAAGTCGTTGTAATGTAGTTTCAAGAGATTGTAAAGGTAAGTTTGTTACTGAGAGAGTAGTTGGATGCTTGGTGGGGCCATGCACTTTCTGGCTCGTCTCCTGGTGGGCATAATCTGCAACTTCGGTGTACCCATCTGACAAATTATCTGTTCACAGCGTCCTGGACAATCTTTGGTCAGTTGATCCCTTATTTTGTCTTATCTAGATCCCTTATTTTGTCAGTCGGAAGTGGCTTCAGATGCACTTTCCTATTGCAGAGGTATCGGGAACACATATCGATTCCCTGATCTCCCATATATTCTGCTGCTGCTGCAATAGGGAGACGAATTCTGAAAAAAAAGCTCTGCAATTTGACTTTCCAGAGTTCATCTTTCGTTTCTCTGCCAACATTTCCAGTTCGTCGCTTTTCCGGTAGATCTTTTAGCAACCCTCTTCACTAACTACATTGCAGCAATTTTTGTGTCAACCGTGCAGTTTGCTGGCTTCTCTCGACAGCTCTTTTAAAAAGGGGAACAATATTGGCTCATCTCCGGTCCTTTGCCACATCATGTGTGATTAAATAAAGCCTCCAGTAATCTGCTGACTTGCCACATTCACTCAGTAACCTCGGATGTATCCCATCAATGTCAGGCCATTTATCCGCCTTGCTATTCTTTGCGAGACCGGACGCTCCGATCAGCATGTTATCAACATGCCATGGAATATCAAACTATCTTTCCTGATCTTTCCATCCACCATTAATTTCTCTTTAATGAATATTGACGTTAAATATTAATTTGATGTTGTTTCCCACTTTCTCCGGCTTCAAGCCTAAGTCTAAGTATCCTCACCTGTCCTTGAGTGGTCCTACCTTCTTATCTTCTCCACGGTGCTTCATTTGTTCATTTTAATGTATGTAGAAAGTGCCTTGGCATTTTCTGCAGTTTCGCTCAGCAAAATAATTGAAGCTCTCCTACCATTATTCAGCACTGATAATTCCCTGTTTGCATTGCATATTTTGGCATGTTTATCCCATTGTCCAATTTCGACTTCCGAAGCTATCCTGGGCCCAGCCTTCTGTGTAGTTGGATCAACACTGGACTTCTACGCGGATGGTTTGAAATCGAAGCCGGCTGGGTCCCAACTTCGGCTGCAGCAGTATCATCTCGGAAGGAAGGTCCGGCCATATGTTTTAGTATCTTGCCACGAAAATCCCTCTGTATGAATACATTATCCGGAGGATCGCCATTGGTCGATGTCGACTGTATTGCATATTTCTTTATGGTTCTTTTTTTCTATTGGACTGCATTTGCAATATATCTCTGAACATGCAATGATCTCAGACCTTGTATCCTTCTGTTAGCCATTCAATTAAATAATTTCAATTCTGAGCCATGTGTTTTTTTAACTAATTCCTATAGTGTGTTTACGCAACCACAGGTGCTCTTGGACTCCACTTTCTCCAGAACCTTACCAACACAATCATACTTAGCTTGCAACAGGCAGAAAACTCTGCAGGAATTCAGCAGGAAAAGAGTGAACATTCCACTTCTCGGAACTGAGATCTTTCATCATGACTGAGAAAAAAGATGAGAAGTCAGATAAAGACGATGGGAGGGGGAGGTGATGCAGAAGTACAGGGTGGTAGCTGAAAATTAGTTTACATCTGTTTATAAAGCTCCCCCACCCCACACAAGATTGAAACCTTATTTGGGGATGCATTATCAAGTATCCTCTCCCCATGAATTGCATCAACGCGAGGTATAAGCCACAATACAAGCTTCCTTAAATATTACTGATGTATTTGCCTCTGCCACCATCCTTGACATCGGATACCACACTTCCCCTGTGTTTAAACGAGAACCAAAGGTAGATCCTATACTGCCCGACAACGACCTTGAGAATCACTGGGAAAAGGATTCTGTCTGTCCACTCGACGTAGGCATCCTGTATCTCTCTTTGAATTCAGCTCCCATCACGCTTCTCTCCAAAGAGAAAGGCCTGATCCTACTCAACCTATCCTCACCAGACATGCTGTCGTAACTTCAAAGTTGGAAGTAAATTTATTGTCCAAGTACATACGTCTCCCCATTTACTCTCCTGAAAAACACTTTCTTGCCGGCATACGCAGTACATATAAAGAAGCATAATTGTATCAAGGAAGAACTGCACAAAGGGAAGACGAACAAGCTGCAAATTTCAAAAAAATATCAAAGACATCAAATAGTGCAAATATATGAAAGAAGAGTTTTGGATTCATTGAATGTGAGTTCATGGTTCGGATCAGTGAAATGATCACCTTTGGTTCAACAGCCGATAATTTAGGAGTCATTGCTGTTCCTGAAGTTTGTGCTAAGGGAGCTGAGACTCCTGTAACTCCTTCAGGAAGCGAACGTCAGTTGGATGATGGGGTGATGATGATCATCATCTTTGATGTTAAACACCGTTTCCCTTTGACAGCTTTCCTGCTTGATATGCTCAGTGGTGGGGAAGGCTTTACCTGTGATGGACTGGCTCCATTCCATTAGATATTCCATTCAATGACAATAGGGCTTTCACAGCAGACCATAATGTAACCAGTTAGTATATTCCATGCTGTACATCTTCATAAGTGCGTCAGAGATTTTAGATGACGTGCTATCTCTTCAAAAACATACGTCGTAGAAGCTGTAAGTGCTGGAAAGTCTCTCCAGGATACCAGCAAATTTTGCTCCTCTAAGCATCTGCACTTGGAAAATCCAAGACAATACAGGAGGAATTGCAGTCACACTCTACCCTGTTCCTTTTAGTCATCTCCCTAACCTACCTTCAGGTTAGTTCCTCTTTCTGCTGCTGGCATTTCAACACCTTTGGACCTTGAAGCACACAGCATCTCAAAGTTCTCTTTTATCAATGCTCTGTCACAGCCTGAAAGATTCCCGGTGGGAGGGAGGTGATGGATAGTATCCGTGAACTGCAGTCCAGTGTTAGGCTTTTACATTTCTCTGTCCTTTAAAACTAGGGTTGTAATAGTGATTAAGAGAGCAGTTCAGGTTTGGCTGTGTACAGGCTTCTGTGGTCACTGCAAAGTGCTGAGAAATTTATAGGTCTGTGTCCTGCTAATGAAGGTCTAGATATTGTACTCCATTATCCCTGTAATCAACTGCCGACTGAACTTGTACGATCACATATGCAGGCATGTTTATAGCAGAGATACCCATTCCCTTTCTTCATCATGCTGAGTTGTAGCAATTTCTATCCATTCGTTACTGTGTTTAATTTCCACCTATCTTCCTCCATATTGTGCAGTGCGGAAGCTACGCTGGTCTGTGTCCACAAAGTCCAGAACTGTGCTTTTTTATCAGGTCGCTGTTCCTCCAGTTTAGAAGTGTCTGGTGCACTTGTGTCTGTGTTTGTGTGTGCATGTGTGTGTCGGTCGGTGTCTTCACGGTGCAATGTCAGGTTGTTAATGGCTGGTGCTGGAAATCTCTGACTCCATTTCTTGGAGCTCGGTTAAGTCAGCTCTGTGGACTTGTCATAGAGAACAGAACAGACTGAGGTATGCATTATTGTTAAATTTCTGCTCATTGTAGCAATTTCCAAGGTCTGTGATCAGCCAATACAAAGCTAGTTAATTATTGGTGTCTGATAAGAATTGTATTGACTCTTATTATACACCAATTATAAGAATCCCTGACCGTCCATATCGATCATATAAGACCATAAGAGATAGGAGCAGGCCTTGTCCATTCACCCAACGATTTCGCTCAGCCATCAGATCATGGCTGAAACCTAATCTGCCTCCTTCCAATCACCTGTCATTTTTCTATAAACTTTGATGCCCTGCCTATTCAGGAAACTGTCAGCTTTCGCTTTAACTATACCCAGGGACTTCGCCTCTACAGCTGTCTGTGGCAGAATCTTCCAGAATTTCCCTACCCTCTGGCTGAAAGCAAATCCTCCTCATGTCCTTTTTAAGAGTTCGCCACTCCATTTTGAGGCTGCGCCCTCTAGTTCTGGACACCCCAAGCACTTGAAACATCCAATCGGCATTCAGCTTATTCCGGGTCTGTGCTGGTCTTTGCATGTCCAGCTTTGTAAAGAAGTGTCTTCTTGGAACATTCTGCGAACTGTTGCAAAGATCTGTGCGAGCTGGTGCGAGCTGTCATCAAGGTCTGTACCCTTACGGCATGTTGGTGGTTGTAGTAAAGATTTCCGTCTTCATATTACGGTGGCCGTTGTTGTAAGTATCGTTATCCTTACAATACGGTGCCGTTGTTTTAAAGATGTGTGCCTTGCAGATTGGGCCAGCTGCTGGAAAGGTCTATTTCCTTACAGTGTGGTGCCGACTATTACCGAGATGTCTGTCCTTAGTCTCGTGCCTGCTGTTGTGTCGGCAGTAAGATGCGTCGTGTTGTAATTGCTTGTGCCACTACAATATCAGTCTACTGATGTTTGTTAGTCAGAGTTACAGCGCAAAACACAGATTGTTCAGATCTGGGTTATCAGTATATCGTTTTGATGAATTACATTTCTTGTATTAGAGTCTTGTACCTGTCTGTGACTTCAATGGTCAGTGCTGTGCTCTGGCAGTTCTGAGTGCTTGAAATACAATGTAAGTGTCTTTACAGAAGTCTGTTCTTTTTACACAAATTGGTCTTGTAGGCGCAGGTAGATTAGCAGTCTCCTGGAGACTAGAGAAAAAGTTTGCTATCATTCCCCGTTTCCCACTCTCTTCACACAGCTCGGCAGGTTATTTCTTCGAAACGGCCTGTCCAGTTCATCTTTGAGCTGTCTGACTGAGAACAACAGTTATTGTAGAAATAACAATAACGGAACATGCTCCTTGATCCTTTGCACAATGTGCCTCAAATCTCTGACCAATAAACAATGAACAGCACAGCAGAGGAACAGTACCCTCTGCTCCCTCTGTGTGCATATTACGCTGGCAATTTAAACTGCAGATTTGCCGGTATGTGGCCTGTGTCCTCAATGGAATGAATCCCTCAAGGATTTCCACACCTTAAAGTTCAACACTACCTCTTCTTTTGTATAAGCATGTCTGAGAATATCACCATGGCCCTTTCCCGATCTCGTTTTCCTCCATGTCATTTTCCTTATTGAACACCAACGAATGCAACGAGTTAATTTTGGACCTCGCTTGTTAACTCGGGCTCCAGTCATAAACTCCGTTCTTTGTTCAAGTGGCCCTGTGCTGTCCCCAGTATGCTGATGTTTCCAGTGCATGCATTCAATGCGTTGGGACTCTCATTAATTCTTCTCACTGAGGATATTTCCTTTTCACTGTTCACTCTCCTGATTCACAGTGTGACTTGTTTCTATATTCATCTATGTTCCTCCAAATCCTGTCCAATTTCAACTTTCTAAAACTTACATATGGCTCCTCTTATTTGTGTAACTAAATGCAATATTTCTCATCATGCTAAGATCCTGAATCTCCGAATCTGTAGTGGTGATAATTCACCCACTACGTTTATTCTATTGTTCATGCAACAGCCCATAAACTGCTGCCATATCGGTTGCTCTTTCTTACAGACTTTTCTGGGTGTGGCCACTAATATAATCTTATAACAGCGAATTTACCTTTCTTATTCTTGAACTCCACGCACATAGGCTTATTGGTTGTACCTCTGGGATGACAATGCCCCTCTGACTTTCTGCCTGGACAGCGGGCAGCTCCCCAATCCATTTCTCAACACACGAGGCTGTCTGAGAATTTAAGTGATGGAATGTTTAGCTACATGCCATGCATGTATCACTGTGGCACGTACTGATCCTAGTTCTAAGTATATCCTCCCACTAGACTGTCTGAATTATCTGTATGCTAAAATGTTCAGCCGCTGACCCTGTCCTACTTCATACCTGTTCTCTGTTTTTATCGCATTACTGCTTCATGTAATAATCCTGTGTCTATGTACGTCTGTTTTAACTGTTATACACCCTGCACTGAAATAAACTCACTTCTGTCCCTCGGTGTGACCGGGCTCATAGACGTGCCACCACTGCGACTTCCTTTAGGCATTCATTCACGTTCTGCCCGATGCGACTTGATGCTGACTTGTCGCTCTGGTTCCTCCTGTACTTCGGACATGTCACAGGCTAAGCTTCCCACAGCACAGCTCCGGCAAACATTCCTGTGAGTCTATTGTGTCCCCTTCAGTACAGACTTCACCCATCCTCCTCACAGAAGTCCCGTCTATCCTGGTAGAGGGGACAATTATAGACAATAGACAATAGGTGCAGAAGTAGACCATTCGGCCCCTCGAGTCTGCACCGCCATTTTGAGATCATGGCTGATCATTCACTATCAATACCCAGTCACTGCCTTGTCCCCATATCCCTTGATTCCTCTATCCATCAGATATCTATCTAGCTCCTTCTTGTAAGCATCCAGAGAATTGGCCTCCACGGTCTTCCGAGGCTGTGTATTCCACACCTCCACAACTCTCTGGGAGAAGAAGCTCTTCCACAACTCTGTTTTAAATAACTGACCTCTTATTCTCAATCCATGCCCTCTGGTAATGGACTCTCCCAACATCTGGAACATAATTCCTGCCTCAATCCTATCAAATCCTTTAATTATCTTAAACGTTTCAATCAGATCCCCTCTCAATCTCCTCAATTCCAGCGTGTACAAGCCCAATCTCTCCAATCTCTCTGCGTAAGACAGACCTGCCATCCCAGGAATCAACCTAGTGAATCTACGCTGCACTTCCTCAATTGCCAGAATGTCCTTCCTTAAACCTGGAGACCAAAATTGTACACAATATTCCAGGTGTGGTCTCACCAGGGCCCTGTACAAATGCAAAAGGACATCCTTGCTCTAGTACTCAATTCCCCTTGTAACAAAGGCCAACATTCCATTTTCCCTCTTCATTGCCTGTTGCACTTGCTCATTCACCTTCATTGACTGGTGAACTAGGACTCCTAGTTCTATTTGCATTTCTCCCTTACCTAACTCTACAGCGTTCAGACAATACTCTGCCCTCTTGTTCCTGCTTCCAACGTGGATAACTTCACATTTATTCACATTGAATGACATCTGCCAAGTATCTGCCCACTCACCCAGCCTATCCAAGTCTCTCTGTATTCTCCTAAAGCCCTCTTCGCATGTCACGCTGCCACCCAGTTTAGTGTCGTCAGCAAACTTGCTGATATAGTTTTCAATGCCCTCATCTAAATCATTGACATAAATCGTAAAGAGCTGTGGTCCCACTTCAGAGCCTTGTGGTACCCCACTAGTCACCTCCACCAGTCCGAGAAACACCCATTCACTGCTACCCTTTGCTTTCCATCTGTCAACCAGTTTTCCATCCATGTTGAAACCCTGCCCCCAATGCCATGAGCTCTGATTTTACTCACCAATCTCCTATATGGCACCTGATCGAATGCCTTCTGAAAATCTAGGTACACAATATCCACTGGCTGACCCTCATCTAACATCCTTGCTACACCCTCAAAAAACTCCAACAGATTAGTCAAGCATGATTTGCCCTTGGTAAATCCATGCTGGCTCGGCCTAAACCTATTTCTGCCATCAAGATGTGCCACTATTTCGTCCTTAATAATGGATTCAAGAAACTTCCCCACGACTGACGTTAGGCTAACAGGGCGATAGTTCTCCGTTTTCTCTTTCCCTCCCTTCTTGAAAAGTGGGATAACATTAGCCACTCTCCAATCTTCAGGAACTGATCCTGAATCTAAGGAACATTGGAAAATGATTACCAATGCATCCGCAATTTCCTGAGCCACCTTTTTTAGAACCCTCGGATGCAGACCATCTGGACCCAGGGATTTATTAGCCTTCAGTCCTACTAGTCTACTCATCACAGTTTCTTTCCTAATGTCAATCTGTCTCAATTCCTCTGATATCCTATGACCCTGGCCCACCCATACATCTGGGAGATTGGTTGTGTCCTCCCTGGTGAAGACAGATCTAAAGTACACATTAAATTCTGTTGCCATTTCCTTGTTTCCCATAACAATTTCTCCCAATTCATTCTTCAAGTGGCCAACATTGTTCTTAACAATCTTCTTTCTCTTCACATAGCTAAAAAAGCTTTTGCTATCCCCCTTTATATTCCTGGCTAGACTGAGCTCATACCTGATTTTTTCTCTCTGTATTGCTTTTTTAGTTAAGATCTGCTGTTCCTTAAAACTTTCCCAATCATCTGTATTCCCATTCATCTTAGCCCTGTCATACTTGTTTTTCTTTAATGCTATACAATCTCTGACTTCCTTTGTCAACCACTGTGGCCCCTTCCCCCTCTTTGAATCCTTCCTTCTCATTGGAATGAACTGCTTTTGCATCTTTTGTATTAACCCCAAGAATATCTGCCACTGCTGATCCACTGTCTTTCCTGCCAGGGCATCCGCCCATTTAACTTTGGCCAGCTCTTCCCTCATGGCTCCGTAGTCTCCTTTATTTAATTGCAACACTGACACCTCTGATCTGCCCTTACCCCTCTCAAATTGTAGATAAAAACTTATCATGTTATGATCACTATTTCCTAATGGCTCCTTTACTTCAAGATCACTTATCAATTCCTGTTCATTACACATCACCAAGTCCAAAATAGCCTCGTTCCTGGTTGGCTCAAGCACAAGCTGTTCCAAAAATACATCCCTTAGACACTCCACAAACTCCCTAACCTGGGGTTCAGCACCTACCCGATTCTCCTAGTTCACCTGCATGTTGAAATCTCCCAGCATTACCTGTATAGTTGACAGCGAGGAAGAGTACCGGAGCATGGTATCGTAAACGGGATCTGGACCAGATGGAACAATGGGCTGACAAAACGCGATTCGGATTTTATATAGACAAGTGTTAGATGTTGCACTTTGGGAGGACCAGCCAGCGGTGGTCTGATACAATGAGAAATGGGGCACTGAGGAGTACGGTAGAACAAACGAATCTGGAAATTCAGGTCCATAATTCAATGAATGTTGTGGCTCAGTTAGACAGGGTCGTGAAAACAGCTTTTCGCATTTTGGCTTTCATAGAGCAAAGTACTGAGTACAGGAGTTGGGATGTTATGTTGATGCTATTTACGACTTTATTGAGGCCTAATCTGGAAAATAAAATTGTGTACGGTTTTGCTCAATTACCGGGACTGGACGATTTGAATTAGAAGGGCAGATTACATATGTTGGCACTTTATTCCCGAGCGGGTAGAAGACTGACGGGAGATTTGATAGAGGTATACAACATCATGAGGCGTATAGAGAGTGTAAATGCAAGCGGGCTTTCTCCACTGATGTTGGGCGAGAAAACAACTGGAGATCATGGGTGAAGGGTGAAAGGTGAAATGTTTAAGGGAATCATGAGGGGAAACTTCTTCAGCCAGAGGGTGGTCAGAGTGTAGACAGTGCTGCCAACGCAAGTGGTTATTAAGATTCCGATTTCAAAGTTTTAGAGGTCATTGGATAAGTTCATGGATTAGAGGGACATGGATGGCCACGGTCCGCGTGCAGGTCGATGGTGTTGGCAGTGTAAATAATTCTTCACAGCCCTGACGTTCTGGAGACCCTGTTTCTGTGCAGTGGTTCCCTAAACCTGACTGACTGCATGTCCGGGTTAGAACTTTAGTGTTTTCCAGCACCGACCAATCTAGAAAGTCCTTGATACTGTTCGATCCCTCTGTCCTTGCACACACTGAAGCATGGAGACTTGAGTAAAATTACCAGGTAGTAAATAGATGGTTACAGCATGAGGAGATGGAAGTGCAGATGTGAGATGATAAAGGGAGTATCACCCTACAGGAATTTACCTTCACTCCTTCAGTAAAGACAGTAGTTCCGGGCTGGAGGTGGGTGTGTTAGTGGTCCGTGTACAGTGAACAAATCAGTTGCTTCGGCTGTGGTAATGGGGATCATTCGTCCCGATACTATACTATACACCAAAGAGGTCATTTCATCCGAATCCTATCCTTAAAGAAATTGGAGGTGGGAAATCTTGGCAATCGTTGGGTGCTTGGAGTTGTGGAGACGTCATATTACAATTGTGTCGAATATTAATTGAATACAATACATTGCTTTCTGCGTCTGTTTGTCTTGAAGTCGAAAGGCTTTATTAAATGTTGTACGGTTGCAATTACAGATGTTTGTTAACTATTCAACAAACAAGGGCATGCCATTTTCTGCAATGTTTTACAAATATGAAGGCATTGCGGATTTAAATTATAGCATACGATTTGGACATAAGTGAGTGCAATTGAGAGAGAAAGCGAAAGACTGCTGCCATAAGTGGTTTTATGTGAGTCGTGTGTTCTTTAGTTTGTGTTGGGGGATGATTGAATTCATCTACTTTTTCACCATACATGTGGCAAAAAAATTGCGCACCTTGCGGGAAGTGATTTCCAGGACCTGATGCGAAATTCGAAGGCTGCGTATCTTTCCGGAATTCTGTGAAGGGCTAGTGTTTGTGAGCCTCAGCCCTCCATCTCTCACTCTCCTAAATTCTTTAGAATACGTGCTGAGGCCTTTTGCTTTGGAAGTTGTTTATTCTCTATTCTCCAATTGCCTGCGATGGTTTTGAAGGAAGACAAGTGTGAGCCGGATATTCGCTTTACTCTCGCCGCGTTTTCAGTTTGTGTCGTTTCGTATGTTTCATTTATTATTTATTTCATAGGGAGACACGGATTTCATACCGGCCATGTGGATTCAGGGTTAAATAGATCGAAATATGAGCGCATCTACACCTGATATGATAAAACCACGATTCAAAAGTAAACTAGTATTGGGATAAACTGGTGTGTACTTGAATTGGGAATTTGGAATTGGCATTTTGGAAGGATGGTGATTTTAATGAGCAGCAAAAGCTGCTGCTGAACACTTTGAAATGCTGGTTTTAAGTTGCAGGGACCCATTGGAAAAGATTGCTTTGCGTTCATTGTAGCATCCGCCCTATAATTTGTAAATGGCAGGTCAGTTTAAATAACGTGGCTGAGCAGTCAACAGGTGCTGCTGCGTGATCAGATTAAATCGGTTATTTCCCTCAGCCCTGTTTCTCTGAAATGCAGAGTCCAAATATGGTAGTAAAGTGTGCGGAAATTTCGATCCTTGGTGCGGAAAACGACTGCCCGCTGTCTTCCATCCAGAATTCACTCTATCTACTACATCATCTGTCTTCTGTTAAGAAGACAATTCTGAATCAACGCAGCCCGGTTTCCCTCGATCCCATCCCTCCTGACTTTCTGAATGAGTCTATTATGGAGAACGGATGAAACACCGGACCAAAATTAATGCACCCACATCGACTGTTCTGATGCTTCTGTTTGTTTTTCACTGATACAAATAATTAAATCTAGATAATAAAGTACAGCATGCCCCTCAAAAACCCTTGTTGAATCTCCTTAACCAGATTACGTTTCTCCAAACGCTCATAAATTCAGTCTACAATAGTCTTCTCCAATAGTGTACCTATTACTGATGGAAGACTCCCTGGTCTATAATTCAAAGGAGTATCCCTATTATCTTTCGTCAACCAAGGAATAACATTTGCCTCACTCCAGTCTTCTAGTTGCATTTCCGTAGCCAGTGAAGACCCAAATATCCTTTATCAAAGCTCAGTAATCTCTTCTCTCGCTCTCCGAAATCACCTGGACAATATCTCTTCCGGTCTCGGGGAATCATCTATTACCTGGACTATATCCTATATCCCTTTCGGCACCGGGGAATCATCTATCATAATGTTTTCCAAGTTTCCAGTGCATCCTCTTTCTCAGCGTCGGCATGTTCTTGCACATCTGCCTTTTAACGCTGTGTTCACATTGATCAATATATTCAGTGAGCAGCTTCACCGCCTCCTTGGACTCCAGACACAAGTTTTCCTCTTTTACCTCTGATCTGCCCACACTCTCTCCAGTCACCTCCTGTTTTTCAGTGCAATTCGCAACGCACTTCCAAAATCCCCTTCTAAGTCTTCTGAGCCCATTGTTAAATTCCTTCCTGTCCCTACTTGAGCCTTTCTTCCTAAATCTTAAGTATCTTTCTTTCTTCCTCTTGACTCGTTCCAATTTTCTTGTCACTCAGGGTTACTTTACGCCATCATTCTTTCCCGGCCTGACTGAGACAAGCCTATACTGAAACCCATGTCAGTTGTTCCCTAAACAATCTCCACATACCTGTTGCATGTCCCTGAGTACATCACTTCCCAATGTACGTTCCCAAGTTCTTGCCAGGTAGCACCACACATCGCAGACCCCCAAAGTAAACACACTCCATTCTCCCTGGTTCTGACATTTTGCAAGGTAAATGTCGGAAGTTCTGCCCTGTCGTTCTGGAACGCTGACCCGCGGAGAGATCTGTCACCTGATCCGTTCCGTTTTCAGATATTAGATCCGATATGGACTGTTCACCCGTCTGCCTTTCTTCATATAGTGACATGAATCCTTCCTGGACACAACTGAGAAATTCTGCCAGACCTAAACCTTTTACCCTGGGGAAGTGCCAAGAAATATTGTGGAACTTTTAGTTTTCCGTTCCAATAACATGGCACATGTCCAGGTTCCGCTTCCCGATCGGTTGCCACTGTTACCATTGCAGGATTTTTGTTAAACTGGTGGGCGGCTGTGCAGAATACACCAAATCGGGTGTTCGCGCCCTTCATGTTTCTGCGTTAATCTCGCCATCTATTAACAAACGAACGCTTCACGTTGACCTCCCTTTCTGTAGCTGCGATACTGCCCCTGGTTTCCCATCGCAATCACTTCACACCCCGTTACCCGGCGCTGTCCATTTTGGAACATCTGAAATGCGGAAAGCCCGGAAGCCAACCCTGCCCTTGTGACAGTTAAGTGTCTGTCATAGTTTGAAACATACTTTAACCAAAATGACAATCAGGCCAGCAGCATTGGACGTTTGTATTGCTACCAACCTGAACTGTATAAAGTCAGCAATCTTCCGCCAATTCTGCAATTTCCGGATGACCAGGCATATGATTTTTGAACTCTTGACATATTTGCTTAACCTGTTCATTGTAAAACGGCTTTATTTGAAAACTCTTCTGAATTGCCATTGGAGGCGGGCGTTATCTACACAGATAGCCATTTAATGTGAACACATACTTCATTCCGTTCCTCAGCTCTTCTCTGAATTTCCTCTGTGTCAGTGTATAGATACAAGTATTGGTGCACACGCTGAGCATTTGCAACATGAACCCAAATTGCTGTAGGATGTATACCGGGGAACTCAAATATCTGTCCTGGTAATAATAGTTTTGCACTTGCCATTTCAGGGAATGGGCTACATAGGGCATCCAAAATAATATGAAATTAGCTGATATAGAAAACAGCAAAATCATCGATTTTCTGCGTTTTTCCACCTCGACATCTTTCTGATTGTCGCCGCTGTGCCGAAGTCTTCTGCGGACTCTATTTGCCACAACAATATGTCTTACGGTTAACCCATTAAACACCAGGATTAAGCCGATTGGCAGCAATGGTGTTAAAATACTCTCAAGTAATTCGTAACCTCTCCACACGGGTGAAGTGGCGTATTCATATGTGCCGGTGCACCGCCACGGCGTGTTGTCAATGATGACGTAAGGTTCTAGGGCAAAGAAAGTCGGGACACTTTTCCCGCAGCTCACTATAACCACGGTCACGATAACCACCGGTGCTGTTCGCTCGGTGCAGTATCGCTCCCGCAGCTTTCGGCAACATATTCCGATGAAACGATCGAAGGTAAAACTGACCGTGAACCAAACAGAACAGTCCGTCACTATAATCCCAAATACCAAAGTGAGAGCGCATACAGGAGTAATAAGCAGGGATTTAGAATAAATGTAGATATTGTTGGTCTGATCCACTAAAGCAGAAACGATAACCACCATCAGATCCGCTGTTGCCATTCCAACCAGGTAACGGGTGATGCATTTGGAGAGTCCGCATTTTCCCCGGGAAAGGATCACAATCGCCGTTAAGTTAACTGCAAAAATTTGGATACAAAATAGAAATATTGTCAGCACCCAGAATGCCCCCATTCTACCGATGCTATGCAGGGTATGGTCTGTTTGGAAGTGGAAAGCGGGAATCCAGTGTGTGCGGTCTCTGTCGCTGCTGCACTCCGGCTGGAGGACAATGACGGATGTGAGTGTCAGTGGACTGGCGACCGTCCCACAGTTTAGAGCGAGGCATCCGAGTTCCACGACTCACGGACCGGTGAGCAGTCGGTCGCTCCTGTAAACAACACCATTTCCATTATTAGAGGTGAACGAACAGACAGGATTATTTGTAGCTGTGTCAAAGTGGCATCCTGGAGATATAAAGCACGAGTTCGCATTTACAGACTTACAGAAGAACAGACCTACGTGTCGAAAATAGACTGGACCGTCATTTAAATAAGCTGCCACGTTGTTATCAGGTCGAAGTGTCTGCACTGATAGAGACTCGGACCTACAAAAGCAGAGACCTGCATCACTTCAGAAAGTCTAGCGAGGTGAAATTATGAAACATTTACAACAATAGCGGCACGAACTTGATTGAAAAAAAAAGAAAACAGAGCGATGGAAGTATGGAAAATGAAGTAAAACCATTGGATGCCCGAATCTTCCATTCCGGAAACACGTTTCAGCCGACGGTAGCATCTGTGCTCAGTAACAGTGCGGATACCGCAGCAAAGTAACGACGGAACCATACATAAAGTGACCAGCTCCGGCATCTTACCGGGGACACCAACAGCTACAAGTGTGGGATAGTAAATGGCCGCGATGTAGTAAATCGCCGCATATCCCATATTCCGTCAGAAGCAGCGTTCAGTTGTACGGAGCGTTTCAGCTGCTCAGATGGACTGGGGATCGGTTTAGCAGACTTTTATTGAGGAGAGAGCAATTCCACTGAGGCAATTAGCGTGGCGATCACGTCAGGGATATTAGTGACAACCAACTGCACAAACACTTACCTTAAACTATTTTTTACTCATTGTTCCCATGTCTTGAATTTGACTCCTCAAGGGATATTGCAATCTATTTACTTTAAAACATAATATGATGCGAATTTTCCATGTTATTTTCCATGATGCCTGGCTTCAGCTATTTAAATGGGATATATTTATAACTGAGTTGCTTTTAACGTTGGCATATATCTTGAAGTCGATTATTTTGTAACATTTGACGGAGCACATTCGCTTCTGAATTTGAGGGAAGGATTTGGTTCTGGCAGGTGAAATGGAGAACACTTCTTTATTAAAGGGGAACATTCGTTCATTCTTTTCTTTGGTTCGTTCCAGTCATTTCAGGCTATTTGAGTGATGGAAATCACAGTGACAGCTGACATTTGTTACAATAACACTGCACTATGTGCCCCGAAACACGTTTAAAGTTTTAATTCACGGTTTTCCTCTTACCCTCCGTTTTCTCTCACCCCACAGTCTGTCTCTCTCTTTGCTACCAAGGTTCTCTTTCACACCCAGTCTATCTCTTCCTCACAGCTGTTGCCGCGTGGCAAAGAGGTTAAGGCGTTCGTCTAGTTATCTGATGGTCGCTAGTTCGAGCCTTGGCTGAAGCTTTCGCATGTGTCTTTGAGCAAGACACTTCACAACACATTAATCTGCGACGACACCTAATGCCCTAATGGACAACATCGGTGGCGTGGAGAGAGAGACTTCCTTTCATTTTTAAAATTATTATTATTCAAAATAACAAGAGTACATCGAAGTAAGTAACATTCACAATGTCTCAAAATTTTAAAAAAAGCAATATTAAGGATTGAAAAATACGAAGAGCAAAAGAAAAAATCTACTAAAGCAAGAAAATGGTGTGAAAAAATGAACCCGTCAGCTGTTGAACCCCGGAGGCATGTGTCATACAAAAAGCTTCTAACTGTAAACATCAAACCACCAAGTAAACAAATATATAATATACCAAAATTCACAGTTAGGTTGTGGAGGAAATCTACCTATTAACTCAGATGGTCGTAACGAACAAATGAACCCCACCGTTTCTCAAAATCAAACATCGGTTCGAAGGTTCGACTTCTAATTTTCTCCAAACTAAGACATAACGTCACTTGAGAAATCCATTGTGACAGAGTGGGCGCCCACCTGGCTATCAATGTGACAGACGCAATACCATGTTGGGCAGACAAACAAATACCGCGGATATTTTGATGTATCATTCCAAAGAGCACAGTTAATTTGTTAGGTTGTAAATTAATTTTAAGTGCTTTAGGAATTGTAGAAAAAACTGACTTCCAAGACTGTTCCAGTATAGAACAAGACCAAGCATGTGTGTCAGTGTAGCTGCCTCAGTTTTACATCTATCACAATAACTGTCAACATTAGGAAAGATTTTAGACAACCTCTCCTTTGTCAAAGAGTAACGATGGACAATTGTAAATTGAATCAATGACTGCCTAGCACAAATCGAGGAAGAGTTCACCAACTTCATGATCTGCATCCAGTCCTCCGTTATAAAAGTCAAATTAAGTTCCTTTTCTCAAACTTGTTTAATGTTTTCAAAAAAAATGGCGCTTATCCCATTGTAATAATAAATTATAAATTCTTCCAGTGGAACCCTTAATCAAAGGGTTCATATTCATAATAGTATTTAACAGGTCGGCCTCTAATATGCAAGGAAAATTACTTAAATATTTTTGTAAGAAATGTCAAAATTGGAGGTATTGTGAGAAGTGTGAATATGAACGAGAGTATTTATCGACTAATTGTTCAAAATAGATCAGTCTATCTTGTTTAAATAGACCCAAAAATAATTAATACCATTATCTTTCCAAAATAAAAAAAATGGATCTCTCAAAGAAGGCTTAAAAATAGTTTTGATAAATTAAACTGAAAAGTTTACATTTTTTAAGATTAAAAAAAACGGAACTGGACAGAAATTTGTAAAGAATGAGCAAATTTATTTAATTGTTCCCGTAGAGCCTCTCCCAATAACGAGATTAAATGAAGCTGTTTCACAGCTTTCAATTCCAAATCTGCCAAAGTTGGCCGCACATTCTTATCAACCCAGTAGAACCAAAAGGACATATATCGCACATTATCAGCCCAGTAATACATTCTTAAATTAGGAAAAAGAAGACATTCATCTTTTTACAATTTTTGTAAGTGGTATTTACGAATTCTTGGTCTTTTGTCATTCCAAATAAAAGATGAGATAATAGAATCAATTCGATCAAAAACTTCTTAGTCAAAAAAGGGTAATTATGAAATGTATAAAAATTTTGGAAATATCATCATTTTGACTATATGGATGCTGCCAACAAGTGAACATGTAAGTGGGTTCCATCAGCTAAATAAGTACTACATAGAATCTACCAAGGGAAAAATAGCTTTATAAAGATCCTTTTTTTTAGTGAATATAATGCCCAGACATCTAAAGGAATCCATAACTTGGAAAGGAGTATTATCATGTGTATAGACAGTTTCATTTAAAGGAAACAGTTCACTTTTATTCAAATTAATTTTATATCCTGAAAAATCTCCAAATTAATTAAATAATTTCATCAATGCATCGATATATTCCTCGGGATTAGATATATAAACCAGTAAATCAGCAGCATAAAGCGAAATCTTATGAATCTCCGAAGAATCCCATGAATATCTTTAGCTTCACGAAGAGCAATAGCAAGGGGTTCTAATATTTAGTTAAATAACAAAGGACTTAATGGACAACCCTGCCTTATTCCCCGTGAAAACTGAAAAAAATGATTTTTAATTATTAGTAATAACTGTAGCAATGTGAGTTTTATATATCATTCTAATCCAATTATTAAAATGAACACCAAAACCAAATTATTCTAAAACATTCAATAATTGTTTCCATTCGACTCGATCAAACGCTTTTTCAGCATCCCAAGTGACGATGCATTTTGGAATTTTGAACGAAGACGAAAATATAAGATTAAATAATCTCCGAACATTTGAAATGGAATAACGACTCTTGATAAATCCTGTTTGATCTTTAAAAATAATTTCACCCAATATATTCTAACCGATTGGCCATTATCTTTGACAGGATCTTAGCATCGACATTCAATAATGAAATAGGTCTTTTTGAGGCACAATTAGTAGGATCTTAATCCTTTTTAAGAATTAAAGAAATAGAAGCCTCATAAAAAGTAGAGGGTAAATCACCTTTCACAAAAGAGCCCTTAACCATTTCCAACATATATGGAGAAAACTATTTTCCAGCCCAAAGGATCACAATTACATTTAGCCAATTCATTTCTTTGGAAACTTCGGGCCTGCGGGGAGATAGCAGGACAGTGTGGTTAGTTCGGGGACAGACATAGGTTCATAGGGAATAGATCGCGGTAACAGGATTCGTTTGGGTACTGACACGCGGATGTGGGGAGATAGCAGGGAAGTGTGATTAATTCGGGGACTAACATAGTTTTCTGGGGAGAGATTGTGGTAACGAGTTTCGTCTGGGAACTGACACAATGGTGTGGGGAGAGAGCGGAGCAGCGGGTTTAGTTTAAGGACTGACACAGGGCTGTGGGAAGAGAGTGGGGCAGAGGGATTACTTTATGGACTGACGCAGGGCTATGGGGAATAAGCTGGGTTTTCACGGGGCACTGGGGTTAGTTTGGGGTGACACGAAGCTGGGGAGACAGCGAGATGGTGGTATTATTTTGGTACTGACACAGGCCTCTGGGATTAGTGTTTACGAAAGGTGGGTACCAGTACAGAGTGAAGCACGCAAAAATACAAATTTTACTGTATTTATCACAAGTGTTAGGTTTGTGTTATTCCATAAATAGTTAAAATGAAAACTCGAGCTTCCCCGCCCTAACCCTCCGTCCAGCAGCTTTCCCTAAAGGCGCAGCCGCGCATTCCCATGCTTTCAGTCTAGCCTTCCTTTGACCTCCAGGCTACAGAATCCCGGAGCCCAGAAGCACCGCCAAACACACGAGTGCCGGATGTTCTGTACACCCACCCACCGGGCCGGCTCTGCCCCATGGGTCACAGACGTGATGTAAATCTACAACCTTCCCTTACCTTCCTACAGCCTCTTCGGCCTCAGGACCTCTCGACCCGAAACGCCTCGCAAGCGAGACCCCTCGGTACACACAATGGGGATGCTCCTGCGCCTCCAGCACCCTCACCAATTGAGACTGAGGCAGGAGGTCTGGGGCGTTTTGTGCCCGGATGAGGGTAGGCACCGGCGAATCACAGTACCGAATAGGAAGTAGAAGGGAGCGGGAGGGTGGTGGTGGAACACGGCGACGGCAACACGGGACGGTTTCTCTCTCTCTGGGAGGGGACATTTTCTCTTGGAGCGTACCCATCTCCAGTTCGGCCCGGCTCCAGACTGCACTTATCTCCGACTGCAGACTGGAAAAAGGGCTGGCTGTAGCCCGTCCGTGAACTCGCTGGGGCACGCCACCTCTTGTCGGCAGGCAGGCACCGTCCCGTCCGGGAAGGATAAGGGACACCACAAAGGGGAGGGAAGACGATTTCTGCGGAAGGTCGGAGAGAAAGAGAGAGTGAGGTTCAGGTCGGAGTAGGGGATCTAGGTGGGTGTGTTCGGGAGAGGAAGGGAGGGTGGTCGCGAAATTGGTTAGAGATGGAGATCGCGAAAAGGGGTGGAGTGTGTGATCAATGTGACAGAGAGAGAGAGAGAGAGAGAGAGAGAGAGAGGAGTCTGACCGAGACGGAAAGGGTTCGATGGATGTTTCAAAGTGATTTTACAATGGAAGTTGTACAATTCTAAAATGGCGTGCGGGTCTGAAAACCCTCAAATGACGCACGATACAGAAAATTTTCTCTGACTCAGAATGCCCCAACCTCCCTCATCCCAGTCTGTCTCTCAGCCCCCAGACTCTCTATCTGCTTCCCCTACTGTTCTGCTCTGCCGGCTCTCACTAAGTCTCTCGCCTCGCCTCCACCAGGCTTTCTGCTAGTCTCTCACCTCACAGCCACTCATCTCTGTCTCTCTCCAGCCCTGAGGTCTCTCTGCAAATGTTTCGTCAACCCGCGACAAATCACTCCGTGCGGCCTCCGTTCTCGCTTTCCACCGATATTCTCTCTCCCCGTCTCTTTCTCTTCTTTCGCAACCCCGTCTCGCTCTCTCTCCAGTCCGCCTTTTTCACGCGTCTCTCTCTCTCTCTTTCTCCACTCCCGCTCCCCCACACTTTCTCGCTGTCTGCCCCTGGAGTCCCACCATCCCAATCGTTATTTTCACGTGACCTCTCTACTTCCAGTACCTTCCCTACCCCAATTTCCTTCCACACTCCGAACTTTCTCACCATCTCTTCCCCAGGTCTCTATCCTCAGCCCGCCCTCTGCCCCCATTCGTCCTCTCTCTCTTTCCCCTGCACTTTCTCTCAATCCTCAGCCTCACTTTCCCTCGCCACTTTCTCTCTCCTCAGCACTCCGGACCCTCTGTCTCCCAGATTGGGCCGCCTTCTACCGCCTCTCTGTCGCTGCCCAATGTCCCTCCCTCGTCTCTCTCGTTCCGCATTTTCTTTCCTCGTCTCTTCCTCATCAGTTTGTCTGAATCTACAGTCATTCCCTCTACCCATCAGTCTCTATCTGTCTCTTTTGTTGCATATTATGGGGGCTAATGGATATTTCCCTCAGTTACTGCAGAGCCCAAATGTAGTTATAATATAATTTTAACCGTTCGTGCGGAACACGGATGCCCGCTGTCTTCCAAGCAGAATTCACTCTGTCTGCTACATCATCAACCTTCTGTTAGTAAGCCGATTCTGAATCAACGCAGCCAGGTTTCCCTGGATCCCTTGCCTCCTCACTTTCTGAATGAGTCTATTATGGAGAACTGATCAAACGCCTGACAGAGATTAATGCCCCCACATCGACTGATCTTATTCTTCTGTTTGTTTTATTTTCCGAAGAGTTCAATCTGGTTCATAAAGGACAACATGCCACTCAAAAAGCCATGTTGACTCTCAGTAGTCTGGCTACATTTCTCAAACTATTCAGAAATTCCCTCAACAATAATCTTCTCCAATAGATGATATCTCCACTACTGATATAAGTCTCACTGGTCTATAGTTCGAAGAAGTATCCCTATTCGTCAACAAAGGTAATAGGATAACATCTGCCACCCTCACCTCAATCTTCCCCTCCAAAAGCGCAGCAATATCTTCGCTCTCTTTCCAAAATTACCTGGACTATATCCCTTCTGGCACCGGAGAATCGTCTATCATAATGCTTTTCAGTTTCCAGCACATCCTCTTTCTTAGCGTCGGCAAGTTCGAACATATGTGCCTGATGAATATGAATGTGTTCATATTCATCAATGTATTCATAAAGGAGCTTCGCTGCCTTCTTGGACTACAGACACATATTTTCCTCGTTTCCTTCTGACCTGCACAGACTCTCTCTAGTCATTCTTCTGTTCTTCACATTGCAACTCGCCAAGAACTTCTAAAGTCCCCTTCTATCTCCGCTCAGTCCATTTTAACATTCTCTCCAGTCTGCACTGCGATTCACCATAACCCTACCCGATCCCTTCTTCCAAAATTTTAAGTTTGTTTCTGTCTCCCTCTTGACTCGTTCAAATTTTCTTGTCACCCAGGGTTACGTTACGGTATCATCCTTTCCCTGCGTCACTGAGATAAGCCTATACTGAACCCCATGTCAATCTCCACATATCTGTTGCGTATTTCCCTGAGTACATCATTTCCCAATGTACGTTCCCAAGTTCCTGCCAGGTAGCACCATAATTCGCAGAGCCCAAATTCCATACTCCCTTGTCCTAACCCTGTGCAAGGTAAATATAGGGGAGTTCTCTGACATGCCGTATTGCTCTGACATGCAGACCCGCGGAGAGATTTGTCACCTGACACGGTTCCTTTTCTAATAATAGATCCGGTATTTACTGCTCGCTAGTCCGTCTTCATGTAGTGACATGAATCTTTCCCGGACACAACTGAGAAATTATGCCATAGCTAAACCTTTAAACCTGAGGAGGTGCCAACAAATATTAGGGGAGTTTCAATTACCCGTGCCAGTAACCTGGTCGATGTACATGTTCCGCTCTCGATCGGTTCCTCACTGTTCCCGTTGTGTGTGCTTGTTTTCTTTTGTCAATCTGGTGGGCGGCTATACAAAATACTCCAGATGGCCCTTCATGTTTCAGTATTAGTCTCACAGTGTATGAACAAACGAACGCTGCACGTTGTCCTCCCTTTCTGCAGCTGCGATACAGTCCCTGGTTTCCCATCGCACTCCCTTTACACTCTGTTATCCGACCCTGTCCATTTTTCAACATCGAAAACCCCGAAAGACCTGAAGATATTCGGAACAATCACGCCAGCAGCATTGAACGTTTGTATTTGCTACCTACCTGAATTGAGTAAAGTGATAAATCTTACGCCAATTCAGCAATTTCCGGATGGCCAGGCATACGATTGTTTGAATTAATGTCAAATTTGCCAAAACTATTCATTGTAAAAGGGCTTTATTTGAAAGTTCCGCTGAATTGTCATTAGACATGGGCGTTATCTACACAGATGGCCATTTAATGTAAACATATAAGTCATTCCATTCCTCAGCTCTTCTCTGAATTTCCTCTGTGTCAGTGTATAGATACAAGTGTTGCTGCACACACTGAGCATTTGCAACATGAACCCAAATTGTTGGAGGATGTATACCGGGGAACTCAAATATCTGTCCTCGTAAAAATAGTTTTGCACTTGCCATTTCAGCGAATAGACTACATTGGACATCCAAAGTAATATGAAATTAGTTGATATAGAAAACAACAAAATCATCGACTTTTTTGCGCTTTTCCACCTCGGCATCTTTCTGATTATCGCTGCTGTGCCGAAGCCTTCTGCGGACTCTATTTGCCACAACGATATGCCTCACTGTTAACCCGTTAAACACCAGGATTAAGTTGATTGGTAGTAATGGTGTTAAAATACTGTCCAGTAATTGGTATCCTTTCCACACGGGTGAAGTAGCGTATTCATATGTGACGGTGCACCGCCACGGCGTGTTGTCAATGATGACGTCAGGTTCAACGGCAAAGTAAAACGGAACACATCTCCCGTAGCTCACTATAACCACGGTCACGATAACCACCGTTGCTGTTCTCTCGGTGCAGTATCGTTGCCACAACTTTTGGCAACATATTGCGATGAAGCGATCGAAGGTAAAACTGACCGTGAACCAAACAGAACAATCCGTCATTACAGTCCGAAATACAAGAGTCAGAGCGCATACAGGAGTGAGGAGCAGGGATCTGGAATAAATGTGGATATTGTTGGTCTGTTCCACTAAAGCTGCGACGATAAACACCATCAGATCCGCTGTTGCCATTCCAACCAGGTAACGGGTAATGCATTTGGAGAGTCCGCACTTTCCCCGAGAGAGGATCACAACCGCCGTTAAATTAACTGCAAGAAATTTGGAAAGAAAATAGAAATACGGTCAGCTCCCTGAAAGCCCCCATTCTACCGATGCTATGCAGGGTATGGTCTGTTTGGAAGTGGAAAGCGGGAATCCAGTGTGTGCGGTCTTGGTCACTGCTCTCCGGCTGGAGGACAATGACGGATGTGAGTGTCAGTGGATTGGCGACCGTCCCACAGTTTAGAGCGAGGCATCCGAGTTCCACGACTCACGTACGGGTGAGCAGTCGATCGCTCCTGTAAACAACACCATTTCCATTATTAGAGGAGAAAGAGCAGTCAAGGAGATATAAATCATGAGATCTCATTTACTGACTTACAGAAGAAGAGACCTATGTGTCGTAAATAGACTGAACCGTCATTTAAATAAGCTGCCATGTTGTTATAAGGTCGAAGTGTCTGCACTGATAGAGACACGGACCTAGAAAAGCTTAAACCAGCATCACTTCTGAAAGCCTAGCGAGGTAAAATTATGAAACAACGATAATACCGACACTAACGTAATTAACAAAAGAAGAAAACACTGCGATCAAAGTATGGAAAATGAAAATAAAACCACTAGATGCCTGAATCCTCCATTCCGGAAACACGTTTCAGCCGACGGTAGCATCTGTGCTCAGTAGCAGTGCGGATCCCGCAGCAGAGTAACGAGGCACCATACATAAAGTAACCAGCTCCGGCATCTTACCGGGGTCACCAACTGCTACAAGTGTGGGATAGTAAATGGCCGCGATGTAGTAAATCGCCGGATATCCCGTATTCCGTTAGAAGCAGCGTTCAGTTATGCGGAGCGTTTCAGCTGCTCAGATGGACTGGTGATCGGTTTAGCAGACTTTTATTGAGGTGAGAGCAATTCCACTCAGGTAATTAGCGTGGCGATCACGTCAGGGACATTACTGACAACCAAATGCACGAACACTTATCTTAAGCTATTTATACTCACTTTGACCGGGATGGTGAATTTGACTCCTCAAGGGAGTCTTAATTTAAAGCGACATAAGATGTGCTTTTTTCCCCCCTGTTATTTTCCATGGTACTTGGCTTCAGCTATTTAAGTAGCATATTTTATACCACTGTTGCTTTAAAACAGGCATTCATCTTGAAGTCAATTCATTTTGTAATATTTGCCCGTGCACGTTCGCTTCTGAAATTGAGGGAAGGAGTTTGTTCTGGCAGGTGAAATGGAGAATACTTCTTTATTTAATGGGAACTTCCGTTCATCTATTCGTTCGTTCGTTCCATTCATTCCAGGTGGTGTGAGTGATGGAAATCACAGTGACAGCTGACATGTGTTACAATAAAATGCACTGCACATATTCCTACAAACACTTTGAAAGTTCCACAGCGATATTCCAGAAACCTTTGATCAAAAAGGGAGCGTTTCTTCAGGAAATTAGCGAGGGCTGTGGACAGTTTGAAGAGCAGGTTTTCCAGTGAACACATTCAAATTCACCCTTCCAAAGTGAATCTCTCCGTAATGTTCCGGTGTTATGCTCCGGTCCAGAGCCCGCATTCCGGGTTTTGATCCGGGCCGCGGACTCCGGGTCTTGTAGCAGTCCCTCCTTTCACCCTTTGAGCCAATAAGTCACACCTGTGGATCATTGTGGCTTGTTTGGACTCAAGGAGGCGCACCTGATGCCCGTCGGCTGGAAGGTGTATATAAGGAGCTCTGGGATTGAACCTAGTTGGGGGTCGTCCTGTCTCTCTCGTACGTGCTGGTCCCGCTGTTCTTTCCGGTTCGCCTGTCTCGCGCCGTCGCGCTGTTTGCCTATCCATTTCTCCCCGTTCATCATGGTTGCCCTGCTTGCGTTGTTAGCCCGGTTTCGTTCTGTGCGTCCTGTTCGCCCCGGCTTGGAGTACCCACCGCTAATCAACCAGTTCTGTGATTCAGTCTCGTAGTCACCCTGGAGCTAGTCCCCTTCCAACCCCTCGCCTCCGTCGGGTAAGCCAGGCCAGATTGCCGTTGCCTGGCGGAAGACTTTGTCTTTTTCCTACACCTCGCTTCCAACGAGTGGTACGCCGCAACTGCCCAGGTGTCCCGCGTCTTGCCCATGCCTCTGTGTTCATGACTGGGAGGCGGCCCAGGCAAGCAGTTATGCGGCCCGCCCAGCGGGCTCTCTTCCCTGCATTCCTTGTCCCAAAGACCCATCCTCTAGCCTCTCCAAGATCCTGACTCGCCATGACCCCCGAGACCCCGCGTCGGCACGGACCCCCGAGAGCCCGCGTCGGCACGGACCCCCGAGAGCCCGCGTCGGCACGGACCCCCGAGAGCCCGCGTCGGCACGGACCCCCTAGAGCCCGCGTCGGCACGGACCCCCTAGAGCCCGCGTCGGCACGGACGCCCAAGACCCCGCGTCGGCACGGACCCCCAAGACCCCGCCTTCCTCCTGCCATGCCTGAACTCTGGGTTCCTCCTGTCTTGCCTGAACTATCTCTGAGCCCCAGGATCACCTTTGAATGCCACGTCCCTCAGCCACGGTCACCTCACCTTGTTCTATCCTTTAGTTGTCCCCGTTCTGCCCCGAGTACTTCGGTGCCTGCGTCCGGCATTTGTGTCCATTCCATGTCCCCTTATGACATCCGGGCAGAGTACCATCTGTAACTTCTCAGCGCTGCTCTGCGTCCTGTCACTGTCCTGTTGTAAACTCTGTCTAGCTTATATACTATCCATAATTCCACCAACTTCAACATCATTGCAAATACAATAACGCACCATTCCACTTCCTTATTCACATCATTTTTAAAGCACTAAAATCCGGGGGTCTAAGAATAGATCTCTGCAGGACACCACTGGCACCAGCATCCAAGGGAAAAACACACCTGCCACATATATTCTCTGATTTCTTGGGCGTCAGTCCTGAATCCATAAGCCAACTTTTCCAGGACACCAAGTTCTCTAACGTTCTGAAAGGTCTTACCATGGTTAACCGATGGATGACCGTCACATCCTCAGAGAATTGAACCTGGGTCGTGAGAGATGATCCGCCCCTCATAAAGCCACACTGATTCTCGCAAATCAGATACTGCTTCTGGAAAATCTCGTAAATCCTGTTTCTAAGAATGTTCTCCAATGATTAGCCAGTCACTGAATTAGGACACACCGCTTCCGTCAGTCACCCAGGGATTCTCTCGATCACACAAGAGAACTTAACTATACAGATTTTTTTTCAAACGTACGGTACATCCTTGTACATCCTTAACCCTGGAACCTTGTCGCTCATCGACCCTTTAAAGCTTTTCTCACAGATGTCCCTCTGACTGGTGAATACTGAACTGAAGTCTTCATTGAGGACCTGCCCTTCTACCCCCGACCTCAGGGGCTTGTTTCATTTTATTTCTCCGACCGGTGCTATACTCATTTCCGGTAATCTTCTCCTTCGCATACATCTCGAATGGGTTGGAGTTTTTCTTAAAATCACTGCAGACCTTCTGTAGTCGTTTCTAGTTATTATAATTCCATTCTTCAGTTTGTCCCCGGCTGTTTTGTAAATCTACAGTCATGCCTGATCCCTGCTTTCTAATCCTGAGGTCAGCTTCCTGAAGCTTCTTTCTTCCTCTTGACCAGATGTTTCACATTTCTTGTCAACCATGGTACCTTCACCCTACCGTCCTTCCCCTGTCTGAATGGGGAAAACCTCTCCAGAACCCCATGTAAGTGCAGCCTAAAATATATTCACATTTCCGTTGTGTATTTTACAGGACATATCCGTTCCTGATTTATGCTTTGATGTTCCAGCCTAATATCTTCATAATTCCACTTACACAGTTAATTACTTCGGGAAATGACACAGAGCCATAGGACGAGAGTGGGTAGAGTGATTAACTTGAACACTGACAAGGGGCAGTGGGCTGAGAGTGAGGCAATGGGATAGTTATGGGGAATAACACGAGGTTGTGGGGACACAGCGGGCCATTCCGATTACTTGATGACTGACGCGGGCTTGTGTCATTAGTATATATAACCCTTTTACGAAAGGAGGGGGCTGGACCCCTTATGATTTGCCTAACGACACAACCGATCCACAGACAGTGCAATAGCCACTGTTCTACACACCGTCCTTACACATCTGGAGAATTGTGCTTATGTAGGAATGCTGTTCTTGGACTCCAACATCATAATCCCCTCCAGGCTCGGCAGGAAGATCAGAGATCTCGTCCTTGAACCTGATTCTCAGTTCGCTAGCAGGTTGTAAGGGTGGGCTCCCTCACCTCCACGCCTCCGACTTTCATCACAGGAGCCCCTCAAGGTCATGTACTGAGAACCGTCCCTTACTCCCATTATACCCATGATGTATCGCTACTCACAGCTCCAATCTGTTAACTAAATTTGCTGACGACACTACATTTATTGACCAAATATCAAAAAATAACGAAGTGGCCTACAGGGTAGAAGTTATCTCTCTGACACAGTGTCGTCAAGTAAACAACCTCTCCGTCAATGTAGCAAAAACGAAGATGGTTGTGGATTTCAGGAGGAATGGAGACGGGCGAACCCCTATTGAAATCAATGAATCTGCGGTTGAGAGGGTAAACAGCTTTAGGTTCCTGCCATTTACATCACCGAGGACCTCACGTGGCCTGTACAGAACAGCGCCTCTTTCAACTCAGACGGTTGAGGAAGTTTGGTATGTCCCAGAAATCCTGAATTTTCTGCAGGGGCACAATTGACAGCATCCTGACTGGCGGCATCACTGCCTGGTATGGGGACAGTACTTCCCTCAATCGCAGGACTCTACGGTGAGTTGTGTGGACAGGACAGCAGATCTGTAGATGTGAACTTACCATGATTCCGGACATTTGCAGGGACAGGTGTGTCAAAAGGACTAGAACGTTTATTGGAGACCCTGGTCAGCACCACCACAATCTATTCCAGCTGCTACCATCCGGGAAGCGGTACCGCAGCATAAAACCCAGGACCAACAGGCTCCGAGACAGCTTCTTCCACCAGGCCATCACAGTGATTAACTCACGCTGATTTGTTTGTACTCTATACTACATTGACTATTCTATTTACTATAAATTATTATAAATTACTATGATTGCACATTTAGATAGAGACGTGACATGAAGATTTTTACTCATGTATGTGAAGGATATAAGAAATTAAGTTAATTTCAATTCATTTCAGACTGAAGCACGATGAAATATTAGTTTTATTATATTTTCTAAAGAGTTATTTTTTTATTACTGCATAAGTAGTTAAATTGATGTATAGAACTACAGTAAATTAAAAACATCTAAGAGCTCCCACTAGTGGCGTAACCCGGTATTTCCGCGCTCTCGCAACACCCTTCCTTTGACCTCAGGACCGTGGAATCCCCGAGCCTAGGAGCACGAACAAACCCACCAGTGCCGGAACTACGGAGCTTCCAGCTACCGGGTCGCCGCTCCCCCATGGATCAGACCCACAGAGACGAGGAAAGTCCCCAACTTTCGCCCATCATTCCACAGCCCCTTCGGTCTGAAGAGCCTATCGACTCGAAACGCCTCGCAAGCGAGCAGCAGCACCTCACTCTCCGGGGAGAGAAACCCCACCAGCTACGATTGCGCCGGACTGGGAATGGGAGAGTGTCCCGCCCCCTCCTGTATTTAGCAGACTCTGGAGTGCTGGTGCGCTGTTCTACTGTGCAGTGACAACTGCACAAATATGACCTTTATGGAAGAGTCATCAGAAGAAAACTTTTCCTGCGTCCTCGTCACAAAATTCAGCATCAGAAGTTTGCAAAGGAACATCTAAACAAGCCTGAAACATTTTGGAAACAAGTCCTGTGGACTGATGACGTTAAAGTAGATTTTCTTGCTCTCAATGAGCAAAGGTATGTTTGGGTGCAGAATTTCATGAGCACAGGGGTGGACCGATCACGCTTTAGGCTTGTGTTGTAGGCAAGTGGCACAGGAAACATTTCCCTATGCCTGAAGTGAAGAACGAATTCAATTAAATACCAGCAAATTCTGGAAACAAACATCACCCCGTCTGTAACAAAACTGAAGATGAAAAGAGGATGGCTTCTGCAACAGGATAATGGTTAGAAAGACTTTGGCGGAGGAAGGTTGGTTGGAGAGAGACTGGGAGTGGGTGATAGAGTTATAGAGTGAGTGAGGGGGCAGAGGAAAGAGACCAGGAGAAAAGAGAGACTAGTGGACGAGAGTCTTGCAGAGATGGGGAGAGACACGGGGAGCGAAAGAGAGAAGCGCCGGAAGAAAGAGAGAGACTGGGAGAAAGACGGGAGAGAGGGAGAGATTGAGAAGGAGCGAGTGACAAGTACGGGGCCTGAGACAAGAGGGGGATACGTGTAGAAGGAGAGTGACGAGAAGAGAAACCGGACGCGTGGCACCCTTGATGGAAGAATGATGGGCGATGACAGACTGATAGGGTTGGAGACGTCACAGTTCTGTCTGAGGTGTGCGGACGCTGTGTTGTCCCATATCCTGCCCAGTCCCACAGTGAAACTCAGAGAAGTATCACATTGTTGAGCGTATTATAAATAAACACAATGTATCCAACGTTTACACTATAGGCGGAACTAATTGCGGAAAACTAGTTAACACCGTCAACAACGTCGGCAGTAGTCATGTTGACTAAAACAGTGGTCAACACCGTCGGCAGGACCTTTCAAATCATCTCGTCTTCTCTGACCACAATCGTAAACTAGTCTAATCTTATCTGTTCGCACCGTCCATTTAATTCTATTCTGAGCTTCTCTGAAAAACAAACAACACCTCCCTCTAAACAGTAGCAGCAAGCTGAAAAAGAGTTTCTTTTCTCCGACCTCATCCCCGGAAACTTGAAAGCGCATTAATCCTTTGCTTGGCTGAAGTAGTGAAATTAACCACAAGATCATCCACATGGCCAGGATAGATTAGTGGCCTAAGTTTTTGTGTTAAGGTCGCAGTTTCCACTGGAGAGGTAGTTTCCAGTCCCGTCCATGACAATTCGGCATTCTTCCTCCCTTTCGTTCTTTGTTTTCTTCGTTTTACACCCAGTTTTGTTGAAGGAAAGTTTCTGTCATTGAGAAAATATCCATATCCTGTTGCCCTTCACCATCTTCTCCTTTTCCCCTCGGCTGTCAGCAAGATATGAATCGTCCTTTACGCACACTGTCTCATTCCATCTCCATACCAGTTTTTACCCAAACAGCAACATGGAGATGTTATCGGCGATGGCGTGGAATGTGGGAATGTGGATGGTAGATTTTACAGTTCGAATTGGAATCCTCTTGTGAGTACACCGAAAAGAGGTAAATGCAGATAGTAAAGTCGGATGGTGACGTGACATGAGTTCGAAGGTCACGTGACGGAAAAACGCTTGTCACTGAAAGGATAATGAGCAGAATGTTAGACGAACTTGCGAAACACTCACAACATGCTGGAGGAACTCAGCGGGCCAGACAGCATCGACGTGTGAAAATTTATCCTGAATAAAGTTCTTATTATGTGCCGTTTATCAAACGTCTCCGCTGTTCATGGAACAAAATACTTCTGTATACGCGCCTGAATAATTCTAATTATTAACCGTCCACCTGCCGCCGGGACAGGAAATTTCAGAGAAGCATCACCTTATGTGAAAAAACTATGCTTGGAGTTTGCGTTTTGAACTAGTGTCCTTTGATTGGGTGCTTTCCATTGGCAAACGCATTCTGACGTGCAATACATCAGGGTCAGTTATATTCTTATTTAGACTGAATCAAGTAACGAATACTCTTGTAATCTCAAAGGAATACTGTCATCAGACTCTCCTCTCAACAACGGAAAGGACAATGGGTTTTCCACTGATTAAATTTAAATGGCTTCGGAGTTCAGTTGTGACGCAATCTGCAAATACGGGCTCGTTGATCTAGTGGTATGATTCTCGCTTCGGGTGGAAAAGCACATGCGAGAGGTCCCGGGTTGAAATCCCGGACGAGCCCCGCTATTGGAAATTATCAGGGATTTGCTTCACGACTTTTGCATTGACGCTCTGGTTAATTGGAAATATCAAACAGAAACACTGAAGAAGGAATTGGAAATAGTTTTCAAAGCAGGTAAGTTTGAAGTGTCACATTTTGGAATGTCAAACCAGCTGAGTATTTATTCGAGGAATGATAGAGCAACGGGGAGTGCAAATTAGCAGGGAGAGAGAGTCGTAGAAGGGCATAGTTTGCTGAAACTCGTCTCATGTGCAGAGAGACTGTGGGAAAGGTGTTCGGCACGCTGGCCTCAGGAGGTCAGTGTAGGAGCTGGGAGACTGTGTTGCTGTTATACTCTGTTGTGGAAATACGTGTAAAATGGAAACAGCGCAGCAGTCTTTGGAAAACGATGGGTCTGCATGTTCATGAGCGCTGTAGACTTTAATGTCAAAGAACGAGAAACTGGCAAGTGAACTTACATAGTTTAACCACTTCCCTTTTTCCGACCAGGACACAAGTGCCTCTAACTTGTATACAATATCGGTTTATATATCTCATAGGATAGAATATACATTGCATACAATATCGGCTTATACATTTCATAGGGTTTCGAATCGGTGCGGGCAGAAATTAGGTGACAAGCGAAACGGCTTACTCCGGTCACATTGTTGTGCCAAACGCTCGGGATTTCGACAGCTGGAATCTTCCCACTGAACTCATTTCCTGCTGATCCGGATTGAGAGTCTCAGTTCCGATCTTCACCAACATCTGTCTTACGGATGTGACTTACTTCAGAATCAGAATCAGATTCGGGTTTAATATTTGGGACATCTATCGAGAAAACTGTTAAATTAGCGGCAGCAGTACAATCAATACGTGATAAATATAGAAATAAAAATCAACCAAATATTGAATTAGAGTAAACATATGTATATTAAATTGTTCAATTAAAAATAGAGCGAAAGAGATAAAAGAGTGATGCAGTGTTCATTGGTTCAATGTCCATATAGACATTGGATGGCAGAGGGGAAGAATTTGTTCCTGAATCGCTGATTGTGTGGCTTTAGGCTTCTGTATCTCCTTCCCGACGGTAACAGTGAGAAAAGGAATGTCCTGGGTGATGAATTCCTTAATGACGGTCACCGCCTCTCTGAGGCACCGCTACATGAAGATGTCCTGGATACAACGGAGGCCTGTCCCCAGGGCGGAGCTGACTAATTTCATACCTCACTGCCAGTCTCGCCGCTGGCTTTTCGGGGCAGCAATGAAGATCCTCCATCGCTGTCAGTCGGCGACGTTCAGGGATTCATTCGTTTGCGTTCCCTGTGCAGGCAATCCCGTTTCTAATGACACCAACAGGCGTCTCAGCATCAGATGGATATGCTGGTTGGGTGGAGTCGAAGTAACAGCCTTGTAATCAATTTTAGTAATACCAAGGAATTAATTGTACTCCAGGGAGAATGCATCAGGTGAACAAACGCAAATCCTCACTGGAGGTTCAGGAGGGTGAATATCTTCAGGTTCCTGGGCGTCGACATCTCAGCGGATCCATCCTGGTCCCAACATGCTGACGTGGGCACGGTACAGACGTCATAATTGTACATTAATGAGATTTAGAATGCTGTTGAAGAATCAGATGAATTTCTACGGATGTACGTGAACAGCATTGTCACAGACGGCTCTGTTTATTGAACTGAAGTGTCTTTCTAAAGGTCTATGAAAACACAGACTGCTTTTTTATTGAAATGAAGAGTCTTTCTGAAGGTCTATGAAAACACAGACTGCTCCGTTTATTGAACTGAAGTGTCTTTCTGAAGGTCAATAAAAACACAGACTGCTCTGTTTATTGAACTGAAGTGTCTTTCTGAAGGTCTATGAAAACACAGACTGCTCCGTTTATTGAACTGAAGTGTTTTTCTGAAGGTCTATGAAAACACAGACTGCTCCGTTTATTGAACTGAAGTGTCTTTCTGAAGGTCTATGAAAACACAGACTGCTCTGTTTATTGAACTGAAGAGTCTTTCTGAAGGTCGATGAAAACACAGACTGCTCCGTTTATTGAACTGATGTGTCTTTCTGAAGGTCTATGAAAACACAGACTGCTTTGTTTATTGAACTGAAGTGTCTTTCTTAAGGTCTATGAAAACACAGACTGTTCTTTTTATTGCGGTCAGTATGCCGAGTGGAGACTTTGTGCAGATCCCATCGGAACTGAATCACGTCCTTCTCCGTCTGCAGATCTGCCTCGGTTTGATTCCCTGCTGCGAACAGACTCACATTCACAAATCTTTCATACGCACCTTCTCAGTTGTTTGGCAGCGGCTATCTGCTTATGTGTAGCAGTTGCGGGAAAATAGTTTACTTTTCTTCCACACCCTCCTGTAACAGCCAGAAAAGAAAAAAGATCTTGAGATAGGATATGGTAACATATACGGACTTTGATGATAGACTCACTTTGAACCGGTGATTTCTAACGTATCCTGAGATTGGAATCATATAGGGATTCGTGTTTTAATTGCAGATCGTTTAATAACTTGTCTATATTTGATTTTTCGCAAACGCACAACTGTGATTGTACACTTCGGTTCTTGATGGAAAAGTCACAATTTAATATGCAGAATAAGGATTGGGTATTCAGAATTAAATGTAAAAATGTGCTCGGATATTCAGTCACAGTCCGTGGTCGATGTTTATGGGGTATTATTATTGACGAGTTTAAATATGAACGTCACTGCTGTGCCCGAGTTGGGACAGGAAATGTAACGGCAGTGTTAGTTTAGTGAGGGAAGTGCTGAATGAGCAATGAGATGATCTGTGCTGATATGCATGACCTGATAGAAACATTTCTGACACGATTGCCGATATTGAGGGAGAAGTCTTGTCCGTGTGTTCAGTGACCGGTCTGAATACACAGTGACTATACCAGAGAGTCAGTGATGCGTCACCAGCAGTCGTGATCGCCCTGTTCACTCCACATTGAAGTGATAGGTCAGATCACTCGTTTTTCTCCTCTGATTCAGGGAATAAAGCGATAAACTATTCAATCTATCCTTATAGCTCTGTCCTCAACACCCCGCAACAGTCTCGTAAAATCTCTATGAACTCATTCAATCTTATTGAGATCGTCCCTTCAGAATGGTGACCAGATCTGCCTACAATACTCCTAATTCGGCTTCATAAACGTCATAAAACTTCAACATAACATCTCATCACCGATACCCAATACCTTAACTTATGAAGGTCAATGTACCAAATACCCTCTTTACGGCCCTGTCGAACTTTGATGCCGCTTTCGAGAGATTATGGATCCATTCCCAGATCCCCCTGTTCCACCGCACTCATCGCTGCCCCAACATTCAACGTGTGAATCCTCCTAACGCAACAGCTGGCAGTTCCCTGAATGAAATTACATCGACCACTTCTCAGCCCATTTTACCGGCTGGTCCAATGACTCTGAATTACTTTGATAGATTTGGGGGAGTCAGGTAAGTTTGGAACACACGCCAATGGCATTAGGTCTGCGCTAAGTCTGAAGGGACGAGCAGTTCCAGAGTTTACAGTCTCTCAATCCCTATCGGTAAAACACCAAAGTATGTGCGCTGTATTTCCCCCGCGTTTCTTTCACATTGGAATCCGGCGACGTGTCTGTCCCCGCCTTTCCCCTCGACCAAACTGAGGCTTTATAAAAAAAACTACAGCAATTGCACCCCACATTGCGGACTGACATTCGCATTTCCACCAAGCTAACACCGACTTTTCAAGCTCCCGTTGACACTGAGATTGCAAGATGTTTCCGGAATCCTTGGTCTCGGTCACCGATACCCGGGACACGATCTCCAGTCTCGAACTGCGAACTGAGGGAACTGGACCGCTGAATAGGAGAGGTTTCGGGAACACAGAATCGCACGCTGGAGCGGGGCAGTGCATCCGCACCAGGTGGACGGTGGGACTTGCAAGACAGAACTGTGGGTCACCAGGGCGGCGTTATCTACACTGACAAACGTAGGTCGTTCCACTCGGGAAGAGAGGGGAATATACACTGGTGAATGCAGAAAAAAATAACGATTCAAAGGGTCGTCAGTTGAGCTGGAGTGAGGAATCATGCGCGATAGTAAAGCGAGTGACGAATGAGACGAACACGTATTTACACGGGTCCCCTTTGCTGCAGAGTTTGCCTGCAATGAGTGGTGAATTAGTTGAGCCAGGCAGGGAAACATCATTACTTCATGACATCCTACCAGCAATGAGAGCCAGGGGATGTTTTATCGTGTCCTTCAGTTGCTCCCTGAACTTGGTCTGGGTGACGGCGTAAAGAGCCGTGTTTGTGCAGCAGCTCAGAAGCTGCAGCATCGAGCCCAGTTCTCGCAGAGAATCCGGAGGAAGATTAGCCGCAGAGACACCAGACAGTCGGTTCCACAAAGAATACACGGTGAACGGTCACCACAGCAGGACGAAATTGCCAGAGATGATCATCAGTAAAACGAGGGATTTCCTGCGGCTCTCCATCTCCGGGTCCCCGGCACCCTGTCCCTTGTCAGCACACCGGAGTCTCCTGCGCCCTCTGCTGGTGACTAAAACATGCCGGACGGTTAATATGTTTGTCAGGAGAACCAGCAGGAATGGGATTACAGGGGTGAGAAGGTAATGAAATAAGTCTATTGGCATTGCGACAGATAAAGACAAGTAATACACGGTTTGAATACAAATAAAAGGAGCAATTATCCATGTATAATGCCTTGAGAGCCGAAAATACCAGTAAATGTTCTTTAAACAGCTGATCAGAGTCACTGTTCCCAGAACCACACCCGCAGTTTTCCCGGTGCAATATTTTGTTTTCAGCTCCTGGCAACAAATGGCCACAAACCGGTCAAAGGTGAAAGTGACGGTGAACCAGACCGAACAATCGGTGACGGCGTAAAGCAGGGCGGCGTGGATTTTACACAGTGGTGCATCTATAGGCCAGAGGATAAGTTCCATTGGCGCGTAAGTATACGGAATCTTGCTCAATATCAGGTCCAGGACAAGGACCATAAGATCCGCCGCTGCCATGGCAACCAGGTAGAGAGTGACAACTCTGGAGAGACCGCACTTTCCGCTGGACAGGATTAAAATCGTCACCAGGTTCACTGCGAGGAGGAGACAAATAATATTCAAGTGACGCACATCAGGAAGCGATTTCTGTTAAGAATCTGTCCGATTTGTGGCTAGTGTGTAGATTTGTGGCTGGCGCTCAGTCGACGGGGCAGTTGGCTGCGAGAATATTACGGATTTAGATTATATTTCCAAATATTTGGATTTGGAACATTAATTTGCTTTGTAAACACAAGGTCTGAAAGCAACTTGATTCGGCAGCTGATGTTCTCGAGGGAGAAGAAGCGACAGGAAAGAAGCAACGTTTCAGATGCAAAATATCAAAGGTCATGAAATTATGTGTGCAACGTTTGGACAGATTTTACCGGTTACATCATCGTCCTGCGCAGTGCCGGGAGTCACAGGGAACAGCATCGCTACAGAATTTGAATCTATCAAAATGTCTTATCCGCAGTGTGCGACAGCAGCAATGATTTCAAATGGGCGATAAACATTAGAAAACAGTTTAATAGTGTTGCATATTTGAGCTTTGGAGAGAGACTTACCGGGAAGAGCAATGATCGCGAGGACGGGGAAGTAGATCAATTGAATGATTTTTAATGCATACGTAATTCGAAGGTCTAGGCAGGGGTCAGCAACCTTTACCACTGAAAGAGCCACTTGGACCCGTTTCCCACAGAAAAGAAAACACTGGGAGCCGCAAAACCCGTTTGACATTTAAAATGAAATAACACTGCATACAAAGTTTTTTTTGCCTTTATGCTATGTATAAACAAACTATAATGTGTTGCATTTATGAAATTGATCAACTCCTGCAGAGAAAACGAAATTACATTTCTGCATGCAACAAAAACATTTTGAACTCCGAAAAAAAGACGTTGGGTTGAAGGTTACTTTTAAGTAAAATACTCAAAGTCTATTTGAGTCCTTCTTGTATTTATGAAAAACGCCAAACTTAAATTTGCCGCCAGCAGCAAACCAAAAATAACGTCAGCCAGCTGTCAACCTGAAAAATAAAAGGACTATTTCACTGAACAATGAAAACATATGAATATACGTAAAATAACAGGCAATTAAAATATTTATCATACTTGGTCAGGTTGACTCACACCTGACAATGCAGTCGTATTCAGTAGGGATGGTTCGATGCTTAGGGGAGTGACCGGGAAGGATAATGTGTTTTTTTTTTCCTCTCTGAACTCACAGAAGCGTTTCCCAAACGATGTTTGCATTGCGTTGATTGCAGAATGTAAATACTCCGAATTTATCATGTTGTGACCTTGTTTGAACTCTCTCAAATTGGGGAAGTGAGACAATGTGCCTTTCTGTAAATCTCTGGCAAGCACTGTCAACTTGCGCTCGAATGCCAAAACATCCTCCAACATGTGCAGGGCTGTACGTCCTTTCCCCTGAAGAGCTGTGTTCAGCGTGTTCAGGTGCGCTGTCATGTCTACCATGACGTGTAGCTTTTCCAGCCACTCTGGCTGTTCCAGCTCAGGAAAGGTGAGCCCTTTGCTGCCCAGGAAAGTTTTCACTTCTTCCAGACACGCGACAAAGCGTTTCAGCACCTCCCCTCTGGACAGCCAGCGATTAAAAACACGTTGTAGCGGTGTGCTACACGCAGTCAGTAAACTGCAGTCAAAGATAGCTTTATTCGAACTAAACAGCCTTGCTTTTAAGCCTCCCTCAACCCGCCCCCCATGGGCGCGGATGCTGCAAAAGACACGTACTCACAAACCCCCGTAGGCTATCTCCCTTAGCCTGAACGCTGGCTAATTGTGAGCCGGTTCCAATGTCGCCACAACTTCTTATTTAGATTGTACAAGATCACCATAATCATCAAATTTAGAATTACATTTCAAAAACTAACAAACTAACATAAAATACATTTTAATTAAATACTGACCAATTATTTCCCAAAGCAACAGGGAGCCGCAGCACAGACGTACAAGAGTCACATGTGGCTCCGGAGCCGCGGGTTGCCGACCCCCTAGACTCTAGGGTCATCCATTTATAATTAGCAATTATAAACTGAGCAGCCCAGAAGACATTCTTCGGAATTTCTGTCACTCTCCACTCTGCTGTTCCCGGACTCTGATCCATTCCGGAACCAGCAAACCTTCCTTCTGCAGCGTGCTCTCTCTGTCCCGCTGTGTGGATCGGCGAATCACTGTGAGTGCCGGAGCGGCTGTTCAGTGAGAGCTCAGTGATTCAGATGCTTATTAATAGGAGAGGGAAACTCCCCGTGGAAATGACGATATCGGCATTTAATGAAATGACACATGCAGTTAACCCTTTTTGCATAGTACCTGAGTAGCAGGTGTGGGGAGGTGTTGTCAAATAATACCGATGTATGAAGTTTTATATGTTCACAATTTATTTATAAAATATTCAGTAGATTTCGCAAAAAAACTGAGAGTAAAATTCGAAGATAAGGTTAGAACAAAACGTGCAGATTCTATCATTAAGCTCATTTAAAGAAAAGCGCTATATGTTTCAAAAGCTGACTTTTGAATATTGTGATTGAAAAGCAGGCTGGCATGAGTACATAGAACATAGAACTCCGTACACAGTATTTGGCTTAAAGAGAGAGAAACTGAGAGCGAGAGAGGGACAGAAGCGGAAGAGCCGGGGGAGGAGAGAAAGAGAGAGAGACTGAGAGAGAGAGAGGCAGAGAGAGACAGTAAGAGCTGACAGAGGGAGGGAGAGAAGGAGAGAGGTGAAAGTGAGAGAGAGAGAGCGAGAGATAAAAAGAGAGAGGGAGAGAGAGAGAGAGAGAGAGCGAGCGAAGAGCATTATTATTCCTTGCCGTCGGTCTTTCTGCTCCTTTTCAAGTGTTTCATGGCCAATTTTCATAGCATCATAATACAGTAGAATGTCCATGAAACATATGGGGGAGAGTTTCTGAATTGCAAAACCTTTTGCATTGGGACAGTTCCACTCTTTTGACCTCAAGAGTCCGTGTCCAGTGGCACAAACTGACCTTTTTCTTGGTTCCAGTGAAGAACCATGAATTCATCTGTGTCTTGACATGTCCTTCGCTCAACGCGGAGCGTTGCAGTACCGGACGCAAACAGATATTCTCATGATCAAAATCACGTTTATCACCGACATGTGCCGTGATATTTGTTAACTTAGCAGCAGCAGGTCAAAGCAAACCATAACATAGCAAAAGTAGATAAATAAGTAAACTAATTACATTGGGTGCAGAGTGAATTTTAAAAATCTTGCAAAACAGAAATAATATATGATAAAAATGTGAGATAGTAAGCACCTGCTCAATGTCCATTTAGGAATCGGATGACAGAAGGGAAGAAGCTGTTCCTGAATCGCTGGGTGTGTGCTTCAGTCTCCTGTACCTCCTCCCTGATGGTAGCAATGGGAAAAGGGTATGCCCTGGGTTACAGGGATCCTAAATAATGGACGCTGACACTTTCCAAGATGATGTCCTGGGAAGTTTAGAGGCTATTACCCAAGATGGAGCTGCCTAAACTTCCGACACTCTGTAGCTTCTTTCGGTCCTGTGCAGTAGCACCGCATTCCACCCCACCCCCCAACAACCCTCCATACCAAATCTCTTCAAAATAAAAATGATGTATAGTCTCTGTCTTGCCGTCTTAATTGCTGCATCGATATGTTGGCACCAGGTTAGGTCCTCAGATAAACAGACACCCAGGAACTTGAAACTACTCCTCTCTCCACTTCTGATCCCTCTGTGAGGATCGGTATCTGATCCTATGTGTCGCCGTTCCTGAAGTCCACAATCAGCTCTTTCGTCTTACTGACGTTGAGTGCCAGGTTGTTGCTGAGGCGTCACTCCACTAGTTGGTATATCCGTTCCGGTGCGCCCTCTCGTCTCCATCTCATATTCTACCAACAATGGTTGCATCGTCAGTAAAGTTATAGATGGTATTTGAATCACGTCTAACCACACAGTCATGGGTGTACAGAGAGTAGAGCAGTGGGCTGAGCACACAGCCCAGAGGTGCACCAAAGTTGATCTTCAGCGTGGAGGAGACATTTTCACCATTCCACGCAGATTTTCGTCTTCCAGTTAGGAAGTCGAGGATCCAATTGCAGACGGAGGCACAGAGGGCCAGGTTCTGTAATTTCTTAATCAGGTTTGCGGAATGATGGTGTGAATGCTGAGCTATTGTCACCAAACAGCATCCTGCACAAGTGTTTGCATTGTCCAGGTGGTCTAAAGCCGTATGAAGAGCCATTAGGATTGCATCTGACGTTGACTTGTTGTGGCGATAGGCAAATTGCAGTGGGTCCAGGTCCTTGCTGAGGCAGGAGATAACCCTGGTCATGAACAACCTCTCAAAGCTTTTCATCACTCTCGATGTGAGTGCTACCGGGCGTTAGTCATTAAGGCAGCTCATATTATTCTTCTTAGGCACTGGTATATTTGTTGTTGTTGGTTTATTGAAGCAGTGGGAATTTCCGCCCGTAGCAGTGAGAGGTTGAAAATGTCCTTGACTGCGCCCACCAGTTGGTTGACACAGACTTTCACAACCTTACCAGGAATTCCATCGAACCTTTCCCCTTGCGAGGATTCACTCTCTTTGAAGACAGCCTAACGTCGGCCTCTGAGACGAAGATCACAGCGCCACCGGGTGCAACAAGGATCTTCACAGCTGTAGTTATATTCTCCCTTTCAATGCGCTCAGAGAAGGCGTTGGGTATATTTGGCAGTGAAATGCCGCTGCCATTCATACTTCCGGGTTTCGCTTTGTAGGAAGTCATGTCTTGTAAACCCTGACGGAGTTGTCGTACATCCGATGTCGCCTCCAACCTCCTTCGAAATTGTCGCTTCGCCCTCCGCAAATCATACCTGGTTTTCTGGTACAGGCCCAGGTCGCCAGAATTAAATGCCACAGATCTAGACTTCAGCAGATGACGTACTCTCTGGTTCATCCACGGCCTTTGGTTTGGGATTGTACAGTAATTCTGTAGGAACATACTCATCCACACAGGTTTTAATGGAGTCCGTAAGAACTACACCATACTCATCCAGCTTGGAAGATGAATCGCTGGATACAGTCCAGCCCAGCGATTCAAAGCCGTCCTCTGGGCGTTCCTGCGCTTCCCTGGACCAAACGTTCTTGGTCCTCACTACTGGCGCTGCGGTCTTCAGTCTCGGCCTATACTCAGGGAGCAGAAGTACAGCCAGGTGATCAGACTTCCCGAAGTCAGGGAGTGGGACCACACGGTAGTTGGTGGTGTAAGAGTGGTCCAGTGTGTGGTTTCCTCTGGTACCACAAGCGATCTGTTGATAATAATTGCTTGGTGATTTTTTTCAGACTGACCTGTTTAACATCCCCCAAAACGACGGTGAAGGCTTCAGGGGGCGCTGTTTTGTGCATGTTGATCCCATTGCTTTTTCCTTATGCCACCGAAAGTAGGGTTCACACCTATGAAGTTTGTGACTGAAATGTCTGTTCTCTGTCTTCTCTCTAACAACCTGGAAACTGGTGGATTGATGGTCATTCGTCACGAACGAATTCCCCACTGACACAGGAGCGACGTAAAACGTCTCGTCCCCTCACAAGTGATCGAATGTAACGCTCTGACTCTCAGTATCGTCTTCATTTCACTTCTCAAAGCGGTCCCGGAGGCACAAAACACATTTGACCCGATCTACATTGGTGGCACTTCGGCAGTCTCGGGCAATATTTGGGAGGAATTCTTCAAGTATTACTACTACTTCTATTATTATTGCTATTATAGCGATTATTATTCGTATACATATCTCCGAATTCCACACGTATTCTCACCTCTACTTCCTGCTCACGACCGGGTGTCCTGGTGTGCTGTCCCAGGTATTATGGATTGCCCTACCCGCAATAATGGATCGCTTGTCATGTTATTGTCGGCCTCTGGCTCTAAAACAGGTCACGGATTGTATTTATAGTAATGTATGGCACCTTTTATGATTTTGCCTTTTAAAGCAACATTTTGGTGAATGATGTTTACCTCGTTATTGTGTCCGTGTAAGTAACCAGATGAGAAGCTCCCGCACGGGAGGCTGGTCACGAAGTTTCAGTCGCTCGGCATTCACGATGAGGTAGCAAATGGGATCAGACATCGGCTTTGTCGTGGAAGCCAGAGAGTGGAGGGAGATTGTCGCATCTCTGACTGGAGGCCTGTGACTCTGGCAGTGCCGTACGGAGCAGTGCTGGGTACGTTTTTGTTTCTCGTCTCTATCATTCATCTCTATCATGTGGTTTACTGGAAATCTGCGGGTGACAACCTGATTGGAGGTGTAGTGGACAGCGAGGAAGGCTGTAATGACTTACAGCGGGATCCGCACCAGCTGGAGAAATGAGCTGAAAATGGCTGAAGGAATTTAACGCAGACAAATGCGAGGTGTTGCTCTTCGGTAGAACTAACCAGGGGAGGTCGGGCACTGAGGAGTGCGGTAGAACAAAGGGAGCTGTGAATACAGGTCCAGAATCTGTTGAAAGTGGCGTCACAGGTAGATAGGGTCGTAACGAAAACTTTGGGCACAACTGGTCTTCATGTATCAATGAGTTAAGTACAGGGGATGGGATGTCACGCTGAAGTAGTGTGATACATTTTTGAGGAAATTTACAAGGATGTTGCCGGGTCTGGAGTTCATGCTAATCCACTGGTTAACAGTGTCTACTGTCGTGATACTTCCTTCATTTTTCATCCTTGTGTTTTCATTTAATTTCCGTTTCGTGTACTTCTTATCAGAATAGTCTATGTTCGTTGGAGTGGTTAATCATGTTTCCATTAATGAAAATATATCCTTGGAAGTTTTATCTGACTGTTGTGTAAAATATTTATGTCTTATTCTGTTTATCCTTCTTTCTTAGGTGAAGTTGATACGGATAGATTCGAGTGGACATGGTGTTTTCTAAAATTCCTAATTTCAGTCCTTATTTTCCTTTGTAAGATTTCCAGATCGGTTTCAGAGCGGGATATTATGTGATATGTGTGTTATACACGTCAATATATATTATTTTGTTTCTCTCGGTTCAAGCTGATAAAACAAGAGGTCCAGGCACATTCATTTCTCAATTGCTTAGAACTTTCCGACTATTCTAATTGTGTTTAGTATTGAGCTTTTCTGGAGGTTTACTGACAAACTGCTGTGTGAGGATCGTGACCGGTGAGGAGGATGGAGGGATGGAGGAGGTGAGGCGTGTGGACAGAGGAGAGAAGAGGGTGAGGGAGCTACACACACTCAGACAGGGGATTGGGAAGTTCCATTTTGTCTGACACAAACACAGTAACCAAGGTAGCACCATGGGAGGGGTCTGAGGTTTCCCATTCTCGCTCCGTTTGCCAGTTCCTCCTGTTCCCGAGCTGCGGTGCGAGTTTCTGCTGCTCTGAATGGAGCCTTTCACGCGTCGCAGTTCCGTGTCCGAATCTCGTCTCCGATTGACACTGATCCTGACACTCACTGTCTCTCTCTGTATCTCTCCCTCGGTCTCTCTTTAACTATCACTCTCTTACTCTTCCTCTCGGCCCCGGTCTCTCTCTCTCTCTCCCTCCCCCATTCACTTGATTTCTCTGCTTGTCTCTGTCTGTCTGTGTCTGTCAGTCTGTCTCTCTCTTTATCTGTGTCCCTGTCTCTCTCCCTCTCTCTCCCACACTCGGTTTTACTCATTGCTCTCTCGGACTTACTGTCTCACTCTCTCCCTTGGGTTTGCTTTCTGTTTATTTTTTTCTGTCCCTCTCCAGTTTTTGTCTGGCTATCTGAGTCTCCCTCTCTCTTTTTGTTCTCACTGCTTCTAAATCTTTCTCTATGAAAAGCCTTCTCTCTCTCCTCGCACTTCCTCCCATGGGAGAGTCTGGGCTTTGTGTTTGAGAGAAAGGGACTGCGACATCAGGGAGGAATGGGGCGGCGGAGAAAGAGAGAGACAGAGAGATTTGCCCTCACCACACAACTCACACTCCACGTCACCTTTGAGGTGATGGGGGAAAGAGAGGGAGAAGGCAGAGAGAGAGATAGGGGAGAGATAAAACTCTGGGGTAGGGAGTCTGGAGAGGGACTGAGAGTCTGAGGCAGACAGACTGGGGTGAGGAGTGAGTGGAGAAGGACCCTGGGGGAAGAAAACACTGCCTAATTTCCATCAGAAGATATGTTTCATTGATACTATGATGGTTATTATGTGATGTTGTTTTTGTGTATGCCTGCAAGAAAATGTCATGTGCGGCACAGCCTTGTGGGTCGACGGGCTTGTATTGTGCTGTGTGTTTCCTATATGTTTCTACGTTCTAAGTTCCTATACTGAATATCAGAGTTGTATTTAGTGACATACATGTACTTTCATAATAAATTTGTTTTTAAGTTTGTAAGAGAGTGTTGGAAAGCGGGAATCTGGGAGGGAAAGAATCTGGGGGGGCAGAGAGAGAACGACTAGGGAGGGAGGAGAGTGAGACGAGGAGAAAGGCCAGTGAGGGAGAGGGAGCGACCAAGCCGGGAGATAGACCAGGAGGAAATGCAGAGAAATCGTAGATGAGCGAGCAGCCGGGGTGAGACCGGGGATATCGAGATGGGCCGAGGTAGCGTGCAGAGGGTAGAGTGACCAGGGTCCTAGAGAGTAAAAGAGGGCAGGTAGAGACGGGTGGGAGCAAGAGCGCGGGAGGGGGGTAGAGAGATTTGGGCACAGGGGAGAACGGAAATAAGGGTAGTGAGAGGGGCTAGAGGACTGGGTGGATGGTGGCAGAGATGTGGGGGGAGCAATGGAGAGGGGAAAAGGGACGGGGAAGAGAGGGGAGTGAGGGAAAAGGAGGCTGAGGGAGTGGATAATGGACGACGCAAAGGCGATGATGGTTTTACTCATCTCGTCTCCTCTCCGCACATTTTCTTTCACCCCTCTCCTCCTCAATCTGATCCCTCCCTCTCACGCCGCCCCCGCTAACCAGTCCGCACCGACAGACCCGGCCTCCATCTTCTCCAGCAAGCCCGCGCCCACTCCTGCCTCTGGCGGGCCTCAGTGACGATACGGTCCACACTCCACGGGACAGCCTGAAGGTCTGAGCGACCCGAGGAGTGGAAGGAGACATCAAGGCAGTATTTTAGAGATGGGTGTGGTTGGTAACGGTGCCCAGCTCTTCCCGTTGCTACATTCTTCCCCATAGGCACCCTTTAGTGTTCCAGCTCCCTTGTTACGAATTCCCCCTCTCCCATCCTCGGCATCCCGTCACTACTGAGAGACTCCACTCTCTGTTCCGTCGCTCTCCCCTCTATCACCGCCCGTCTCATCCAGGCTGGCGGCCATTTTGTGATGTTTACCATTGACCACTGCTCTCCCAGCAACATAAAATGGGGCACACCCTTTTCCTCACCTTCCACTGACTTTTCTCCCTGTTTATTCAATCTCCACTCCCCATCCCTCCTCTCCTCTCCCTTGGTGCCCTCTCTCCAGACTCTCCATTTAATCTTCTGCCAACAGCCATTTTGTGACAGTGTGTGACCCTCCCTTTCACTTCCTCCACCATTAAGTGTGTCACTCCCTCACACTCACCATCTTGTCAACCCCTTTCCCATCTCATCACTCGCAAAACCCTTCCCTCACCCCTCCCCCCCGCTTTCCTCTCCCCACCACCTCGATGTTCTGCATCGTATGCTGATTGGCTGCCATTTTAACGATGCCAATTTTCGCCTCTCTTCATTGCCCTTTTTCTCTCTCTGTTTCCCAGTGAGTCACTTCCCTACTCACGCCATCACTCCCGACACCCTCCCCTCTCTGTCCCCTTGCCCTTTTACCCGGCATTTTCTGAGCAGAAATTTCGGTTCCCCATCCAATCCCTTCTCTCCGTCGTTCAGTGAGTCGATCCCCTCTCCGTTGCGACAACCGACTCTCCGTCCATCAGCCGTGACCGCGACACAGACCCCCCGCTCCTCGTTTACCCCTCGAGCACACCCCTCCCCTTTCTTGCAGCTTGTCTTATTTGCGAAGGAAATGTCACCAGCCACCTTTCCTCCACTATTAAGTCACTCCCCCACACTTCCCACCCCGTTCCTCCCCACCCTGTCCCAGCAGACCACTCTCTCCCAGTCCCATTACTTCCCTCCCTCTCCGTCTCATCACTCCCTCTCCCTTCCTGTCGTTTCACTCCTCCTCACCCCGTCTTTATCTTCTCCTTGTCGGCCACCAGTTTGTGACAGGAACTTTCGCCCCTTTGCCTCCGTCCCCTATTGAGTCAGTGACTTCGCCACGCTCACCGTCTCATCAGTCCACTCCTCGTCCCGTCACTCCTCTTCCTCCCAAACCCCTCACCCCTCCTCCCCAAAACCCACATGTATATGTGTATGTGTGAATATCTGATATATACATTAGTTTATTTAATGACAAAATTATTGGACTTAAAACATATATACAATGCCGAAAACGATATAAAGCACAAATTAAAATACTGTTATTTTGCAATCGATAACATACTCTATCCCGGGATTGTATCCATGGGCACCGCATGTTCCTTCGCCATGAATTATTTGTGCGACAGCGGCCATTATAAATTAGCGTCTCACTCCATCCCTGGCGGCCACATTAACCAAGGATTCGCCCATTTTAAATCAGCGCGTCCCTCCCTCTCTTGTGCTCACTTCTACCGAAGCCGTCACTCCCTCCCCAGCGGCCATTTCAAATGAAGCGTCGGCCATTTGGTCAACGTGTCCTTCACTCCATCTCTGCTGTTCACTTTAACCAAGGCGTCGCTCTCTCCTTGGTCCCCTTTCGACCCGGCCGAGCGGGGTCTCCTTCAGTCACCACATCTCTCCCTTTTCCTCAACAAAATTAAGGATGGTGACGGCCGTTTTAAATCGGAGTCTCACCCACTCCCTTCCCGGCGCTCACGTTAAACAAGGTATCACAAACCCTAAACTGCCCGGTCAGACATTATAAGTGAAGCAGCGACTATTTTATGTTAGAGCGTCACTCTCTCCCATTAAATCATTTTACATCGAGCCATTACCGCCTCTCTCTTCTCAATGTACCTCAGTCTCCATTTCGGCCATTTTACCCGGTGCGTCTTTCCCTCCCTGTTGGCCATTTAAAGTCTGTCCATCACTCTCTCCCTGTCGGCCATTTTAACGAAGGAATCAGGGACTATTTCAAGTCGGGCCGCCACTTCCTTTGACTTATCAGTATGTTGCTCCCTTCCTGGCGTCGATTTTCCCTCGGTGCATCCCTCTCTCCCTGGGACTATTTTCAGTGAGTGCGTCACTCTCTCCCGGTGATAATTTTATATTCTGGATATCCTATAAAAATACTATTTTTAATCAGCACATCCCTCCCTCGCTCCCCGATGAAAATTTTCAGTCAGTGCACAATCCCCACCCTGTCGGTCATTATAACTCTGCCTGTCACTCCCATTCTCTTGTCGGTTTATCACTCCCTCCTTGCCGGTCATGAGAAACAAGGTGATCACGGCATCTTAATTCCGCCCATCGCCTCCTCCCTGGCGCCCATTGTCACTCAGGCCATCACTTTCTCCCCGGAGAACATTTTCAGTCAACCTTTCACTCCCTCTCTAGTGACCATTCTAAATCCTTCTGTCGTTCCCTCCCTATTCACCATTTTCATTCAGGAGCCTCTCGCAGGACAGACACACTCGACCACCCTCCACTCGATTGCGCAGACTGTTTATCACAAACAATAAATATATCGCAAACAATAGAGACCGATCCGACATCCTCATCTCCGGATCCTGTGCGTCATCACTCCGAGTGTCGTGGAGAGAGGAGGATACAGACACCAGGAAACGTGTGCGGTAATATTCCCGGTGTCGATACAGAGACCCGACACCGTGGGCGGTAAAACTCCCGGTGTGTAGACAGAGATCGGGAACCGTGCCTGGCAAAATTCGCAGTTTGGGATATGGAGACTTGGAACCGTGCCCTGTATAACTTCCTGTGTGTTATGTGGACACCGGGAACCGGGCGCAATGAATCTCCCGGCTTGGGGACTCGGAAACCATAAACCTCTCTCACACCCGCACTCTACGCCCCCTCCCCATCCTTCCGTCCGATCGTATCCACCGTTAGTGTTACAAAGTCGTCAACATCTACACGACCCTCGACTTTCCGTGTAACTAATAAACTCACTGGCGTTCCCGACAAATTCGTAAACCCCGCTCCGAGTTCTGTCAAATACAGAATTCAGGCGTCCCCGCCAATTTCCAGGATTACATTTCCGTTGGAAACAACTGAAAATTGTCCCATTGGGAGTCAGATGGTGGGAAAGGCCAAATCCCACTGGGTGACCGTACGATAGGAGTGAATGGGAAGCGGTGCAGACGGTGGGGGTAAATGGGAAAGGGTGGGGTCCACTGGGAGGCAAACAGTGGGAGTGAATGGGAAGAGGTGGGGTCATTGGGAGTGCGGATGCTGTGAATGAATGGGAAAGAATGGCATTTGATCGGGATTGCGTTCCTTGTGAGTGGACGGAAAGGGACGGCGCCCTGTGAGGAGTGCGGACCGTGGGAGAGGGACGGGAAGGGGTGGATACCCGCTTTGCAAAATTATCCTCAACTTCGATTTCATCCTGGGCTACTTCTCGACCCTCGAAGTCAAATATGATTGTTAACCGCTATGTTTATGATTCCCGTCTGTACTCCCCTGCTGTCTGTTCCCCCTCCCACCCTCTCCTTGTCTGTGCATATTGAATCCCTCTCCGTCTCCACGTATATTCATCTCGTGTGTCTGTGGTTCCCTGCGCTGCAGTTCCATGGTGAACACAATGAGAGTCTCCTCTGTAATCTGTTTCAACTCGAGAACGCGGTTGATATATCTCACACTACAGACCTTTTTTGTCACTCTGTGTCTGACACCAGGAGTGTGTGATGGGACGATGCAGTTGGATCTTCACTCTGTGCTGAATGCCGGTATTCCATCCTTCTTACCTTTCGTACTTGGGGGGGTCAATTAAATCACCTCTGACATTACAGTCGATTTTAACTGTCGGCGGGGGCAGTTAGCCACGATGGGGGTAGGGTGGAGATTAGATCCTGGGTACTCAGACTCTGAGACGCTGCTGTACCAGTGTGAGGAGCTCAGAACCATTATTGCAGTTATCCGGGTGCGGGGGGCAGCAGTAATCCCAGATCGCTCTTCCTCCTCTAATGAGACTCGAGTCCGACACCAAGACAGGAAGTTACAGCGGTTTATTGATTTCGTCACGACAAATGTAAATCCACTCACTCACAGTCAAACACAATTAACTGACTGGCGACAACGAGTGACAGTTTGAATAATCAGTCCCGTTTCTCACCGTCACTCTGCATCGGGGAACCGATGATTATAAAATCACACTTCAGGGCCGTGTCCGGGATCGCTGCAGATCCAGGGTCACTGCCGAGGGATTTGTCCATTTAACATCATTATATCGGCCAGGCTGCCGAATGCACCGTCCTCAGCAAAGGGAGCAAAAGGATTCTCTCCCGGGGTAATCCCACCCCGGGACACCGCTATTCCAGACTGAGTCCCGGATCCCGGGCTCTTCCTGTCTGTGTGATTCCCCAGAGTCTCAAGTGGCGAAGTCTCGAGCCCGCACATCCGGCCGAAGCTGTTCCGCCGGACAACAGGCAGATATACGTCACGATGGACCGCTTCCGATGTCACCGAGCTCAAGACTGGAGCAGGTTCCGTTAAAACTGTTGGGAATTACCCCCGGTGTGCCTCAATTAAGTTAAGGGCGGGAGTTAAAGGGGAGGGCGGCGAATCGGACAAAATGTTGCCATCCCATGGGTGGGGGTGTTCACTCATTCAGATGTTCACACGGCCACTGTCAGTCCGGGTCTGACTCCCCGCAGAGGTCTCAGTTCCTTCTCCCCGGTCTCACTGAACTTATTCTTCAGCAACCTGAAACAGATGGAAGAATAGAGATGAATGCATTCAACAGTGGCTGGATGGGAGATGCCAGAGAGTAGTATGAATAACTGTTTGTCAGGTTGGACGCCGGTGACTAGTGGTGTGCCTCAAGGATCTGTACTGGGTCCAGTGTTGTTTGTCAAATAAATTAATGATCTGGATGATGGGGTGGTAAATTGGATTAGTAAGTAAGCAGATGATACTTTATGCAGATGGTGTTGTGGATAATGAAGTATGTTTTTAAAGCTTGCAGAGAAATGTCGGACAGTTAGAAGAGTGGGCTGAAAGATGGCGAACGGTGTTTAAAGCTGATAAATGTGAGGTGCCATATTTTGGTAGGAATAATCCAAATAGGGCATAAATGGTAAATGGGAGGGCATTGTGAAATGCAATAGAACAGAGTAATCTAGGAATAATGGTGCATAGTTCCCTGAAGGTAGAATCTCATGTGGATAGGTTGGTGAAGAAAGCTTTTGGGATGCTGGCCTTTATAAATCAGAGCATTGAGTATAGGAGTTGGTATGTAATGCTAAAATTGTACAAGGCATTGGTACAGCCGAATTTGGAGTATTGTGTATATTTCTCGTCACCAAATTATAGGAAATATGTCAGCAAAATAGAGGGAATACAGAAAAAATTTACTAGAATGTTATCTGGGTTTCAGCACCTAAGTTACAGGGAAAGATTGAGCAAGTTAGGTCTTTATTCTTTGGAGCGTAGAAGGTTGAGGGGGGACGATAGAGGTATTTAAAATTATGAGGGGGATAGATAGAGTTCACGTGGATAGGCTTTTTCCATTGAGATTAGGGGATATTAAAACAAGAGGACATGAGTTGAGAGTTAGGGGGGAAAAGTTTAAGGGTAACACAAGTTTAAGGGTAACAGCTACTACTCAGAGAGTGGTAGCTGTGTGGAACGAGCTTCCAGTAGAAGTGGTATAGGCAGGTTCGGTATTGTCATTTAAAGTAAAATTAGATAGATACATGGACAGGAAAGGAATGGAATGGAGTGCGGGCCAGTGGAACTAGGTGAGTGTAAGCTTTTGGCACGAACTAGAAGGACCATGATGGCCTGTTTCCGTGCTGTAATTGTTATATGGTTAAATGGTTATATGAAGTAAACAGATTACACAACAGTGTCAGTAACAGTGGATAGGGGTTAATATTTCAACAACACCAACAGACAAATATCACCAGAAAACCCGCGGAACTGCTGGAATTTTATCACATTGAACATTAACACTCTCACTCGATCCACTTCAGCCTCTGGTGGTTCAGTATGAGGCGGCGGAGAGCGGGGACTGATCCGTCTGTCAGCGAGTTTAGTCCCAGTTTCAGCCCCGTCAGTGATGGGTATGTACTGAGAGCGGAGACGAGATCCTCGGCACCAGAATCTGTGAGACCGACACGCTCCAGCCTGGAGATGAGAGAGAGTGAGGGTGAAGGACACAGAGAGACAGGAGACGGTACAAATCCCCAGTGTTTATCAGTAACACAATTACTGATCACATTAATGTTCAGTGTCAGACACCCAGTGACTGTAAACACAATCTCCCACAGTCTGGAGATGAGAGAGAGTGAGCGTGAAGGACACAGAGAGACAGGAGACGGTACAAATCCCCAGTGTTTATCAGTAACACAATTACTGATCACATTAATGTTCAGTGTCAGACAATCCAGTGACTGTAAACACAATCTCCCACAGTCTGGTACTTACCCCAGTTTCTGTATTTTACACTCTGCGTTCCTCAGAGCCGCAGACACCAGTTTCACTCCTGAATCTCCCAGTTTATTACCATTCAGGTCCAGCTCCGTCAGTGATGGGTTTATACTGAGGACGGAGAAGAGATCCTCGACACCAGAATCTGTGAGATCGGCACTGTCCAGCCTGGAGATGAGAGAGAGTGAGGGTGAAGGACACAGAGAGACAGGAGACGGTACAAATCCCCAGTGTTTATCAGCAACACAATTACTGATTTTTTTTTTCTTCAGCACGACTGGGTAGGTCGGCCAGTGAGAACAGCGTGAAGAGTTTAAAAGGAAGACAGATTTACAGAGCGAGCATCAGAGGAGCAGGAGACAGAGTAGGAAGGCTTTGGCTCAACGGGGCTTCGGTGATAAAGGGTCGAGGCGAGGTAGGTTATCTGTTTACAATACGAACAGAGAGCATGTGTGTGAGGCTGGTTTTCTGTGCTCGGTGTCAGATGTGGGAGATCCTGGATACTCCCAGCCTCCTGGAAGGCAACATCTGCACCCGGTGTGTCGAGCTGCAGCTCCTTAGGGACCGAGTTAGGGAACTGGAGATGCAGCTCGATGACCTTTGTCTGGTCAGGGAGAGTGAGGAGGTGATAGAGAGGAGTTACAGGCAGGTGGTCACACTGGGGCCACGGGAGACTGACGAAGTGGGTCACAGTCAGGAGAGGGAAGGACAAGAAGCAGATACCAGAGAGCACTGCTGGAGGGGGTGACGGCTCACGGTGGAGGGGGTGATGGCCCACGGTGGGGGGGGGGGAAGCAACAGTGCCTCTGGCACAGAGCCTGCCCCTGTGGCTCAAGAGGGTGGGGAAATGATGAGAAGGCAGTAGTCATTGGTGACTCGACAGTTAGGGGGTCAAACAGGCGATTCTTTGGACACAGGAAAGAAACTCGGATGGTAGTTTGCCTCCCAGGGTCCGGGATGTTTCTAATCACGTCCATGATAACCTGCAGTGGGAGGGAGAACAGACAGAAGTCGTGGTACATATTGGTACCAGTGACATTGGTAGGAAAAGGAAGAGTTCCTGAAAAAAGACAACAGAGAGTTAGGAAGGAAGTTGAGAAGCAGGACCTCAAAGGTAGGAATCTCAGGACTACTGCCTGTGCCACACAACAGTGAGAATAGGAATAGAATGAGATGGAGGATAAATGTATGGCTGAGGGATTGGAGCAGGAGGCAGGGATTCAGATTTTTAGGAACATAGAAAATAGGTGCCGGAGTAGGGCATTCGGCACTTGGAGCCTGCAGCACCATTCAGTACGATCATGGCTGATCATCCAACTCAGAACCCTGAACCTGCTTTCTCTCCATAGCCCTTGATCCCTTTAGCCACAAGGGTCATATCTAACTTCCTCATAATGAACCGGCCTCAACTGTTTCCTGTGGCAGAGAATTCCACAGTTTCACCACCCTCTGTGTGAGGTAATTTTGGAGCAGGTGTGACCTGCTCAAAAAGGACAGGTTGCACTTGAATCCCAGGGGACAATATCCTGGTGGGAAGATTTGCTAAAGCTATTGGGGAGAGTTTAAACTAGAATTGTTAGGGGGTGGAAGCCAAAATGAAGTGATGGAGGAAAGGGAACTTGACTCACAAATAGAGAAAACATGGAGACAGTGCGAGAGGGAGGATAGGCAGGTGATAGAGAAGGGAGACACTCAGTCTGATGGTTTGAGATGTGTCTATTTTAATGCAAGGAGTATTATGAAAAAAGCGGATGACCTTAGAGCATGGATCAGCACTTGGATATATGACGTGGAGCCCATTACAGAGACTTGGATTGTGCAGGCGCAGGAATGTCTATTTTGAGTGACAGGCTTTAGATGTTTCAGAAAAGACAGGGAGGGAGGCAAAAGAGGTTGGGACCTGGCACTGTTGATCAGATATAGTGTCATGTCTGCAGAAAAGGAGGAAGTCATGGAGGGTTTGTCTATGGAGTGTCTGTGGGTGAAAGTTAGGTACAGGAAGGGGGTCAATAACTCTACTGGGTGTATTGTATAGACCACCCAACAGTAACAGGGACATCGAGGAGCAGATAGGGAGACCGATTCTGGAAAGGAGTAACAATAACAGGGTTGTTGAAGTGGGAGATTTTAATTTTGCAACTAATGATTAGCATCTCCCTAGAGTGAGTGGTCCAGTTGAGGTGGAGTTTGTTAGGTGTTTTAAGGAAGGTTTCTTGACGCAATATGTAGATAAGCCTACAAGAGGAGAGACTGTACTTGATCTGGTATTGGGAATGAACCTGGCCTGGTGTCAGGTCTCTCAGTGAGGGAGCATTTTGGAGATAGTGATCACAATTCTACCTCATTTACCATAGCATTAGACAGAGGTAGGAGCAGTCAAGTTAGGGAAGCCTTTAATTGGAGTAAGGGGAACTATGAAGCTGTCAGGTTGGAACTTGTAAGCATAAATTGGAAACAGATGTTCTCAGGGAAATGTACCGAAGAAATGTAGAAAATGTTCAGGGGATATTTGTGTGGAGATCTGAGTAGGTACGTTGCAATGAGACATGGAAAGGATGGTAGGGTACAAGATCCGTGGTGCACAAAGGCTGTTGTAAATCTAGTCAAGAAGTAAAGGTTCAAAAAACTAGGTAATGATTTAAATCTGGAAGATTATAAGACTGGCAGGAAGGAGCTTAAGAATGAAATCAGGAGAGCTAGAAGGGGCCATGAGAAGGCCTTGGCGGATAGGATTAAGGAAAACCCCAAGGCATTCTGCAAGTATGTGAAGAGCAAGAGGATAAGATGAGAGAGAATAGGACCAATCAAGTGTGACAATGCAAAACTGCGTATGGGACAGAGGATATAGCGGAGGTATTTAATGAATCATTTGCTTCAGAACTCATGACGGAAAAGGCGATCGGTGGGATGACTTGCAGCAGACTGAAAAGCTTGAGAATGTAGATATTAAGAAAGAGGATGTGCTGGTGCTTTTGGGAAGTATCTATTCGGATAAGTCACCGGGACATGACGGGATGTACCCCAGGCTACTGTGGGAAGTGAGGGAGGAGATTGCTGAGACTCTGGCAATGATCTTTGCATCATCAATGAGGACAGGAGAGGATGTGGAGGATTGGATGTTTGCAGATGTTGTTCCCTTATTCAAGAAAGTTAGTAGAGATAGCCCTGGAAACTATAGACCAGTGAGTCTCTCTTCAGTGGTTGGTAAATTGATGGAGAAGATCCTTAGAGGTAGGATTTATGAACATCCGGAGAGGCAAAATAGGAATAGTCAGCATGGCTTTGTCAAAGGCAAGTCATGCCTTAGCAGCCTGACTGAATTTTTTGAGGATGCGACTAAACACTTTGATGAAGGTAGAGCAGTAGATGTAGTGTATATGGATTTCAGCAAGGCATTTGATAAGGTACCCCATACAAGGCTTATTGAGAAAGTAAGGAGGCATGGGATCCAAGGGGACATTGCTTTGTGAATACAGAACTGGCTTGCCCACAGAAGGCATAGAGTGGCTGTAAACGGGTCATATTCTGCATGGAGGTCGGTAACCAGTGCTGTACCCCAAGGATCTGTCCTGGGACCTGCAGTCTTTGTGATTTTAATAAATGACCTGTTGAAAGTGGAGCGATGGGTTATTAAGTTTGCTGATGACACACAGGATGGGGCTGTTGTGGATAGTGTGGAGGGCTGTCAGAGGTTACAACGGGACATGCATAGAATGCAAAACTGGTCTGAGAAGTGGCAGATGGAGTTCAACCCAGATAACTGTGAGGTGGTTAATTTTGGTTGGTCAAATATGATAGCAGAAATTAGTATTAATGGTAAGACTCTTGGCAATGTGGATGATCAGACGGATCTTGGGGTCAGAGTCCATAGGACACTCAAAGCTGCTACACACGTTGACTCTGTGTTTAAGAAGACATAACAGTGCATTGGGCTTCATTGATCGTGGGATTGAGTTTAAGAGCCAAGAGGTAATGTTGCAGCTATATAGGACCCTGGTCAGACCCCACTTCAAGAACTGTGCTCAATTCTGGTCACCTCACATGGAAACCATAGAAAGGATGCAGAGGAGATTTACAAGGATGTTGCCTGGATCGGGGAGCTTGCCTTATGAGAATAGGTTGAGTGAACTCAACTTTTCTCTTGAAGTGGCAGAGGATGAGAAGTGACCTGATAGAGGTGTACAAGATAATGAGAGGCATTAATCATGTGGTTAGTCAGAGGCTTTTCCCCAGGACTGAAATGGTTAGCATGAGAGGACATATTTTAATGTGCTTGGAAGTTGGTACAGAGGAGTTGGCAGGAGTAAGGTTTTTGAACACAGAGAGTGCGTGGAATGGTCTGCTGGCAGCAGCGGTGGTAGAGGCGGAAACAACAGGCTTTAATAGACTCCTGGATGGCTACATGGAGCTCAGAAAAATAGAGGGCTAAGGGAATAGCCTAGGTAGGGACATGTTCGGCACAGTTTTGTGGGCCGAAGGGCCTGTATTGTGCTGCAGGTTTTCGATGTTTTTTTTGTTTCTACTGATCACATTAATGTTCACTGTCAGACATTCACTGACTGCAAACACATTTTCCCACAGTCTGGTACTCACCACAGTTTCTGTATTTTACACTCCAGGCTCCTCAAAGCCGCAGACACCAGTTTCACTCCTGAATCTCCCAGTTTATTACAGCCCAGGCCCAGCTCCGTCATTGATGGGTTTGTACTGAGAGCAGAGGCGAGGTCGCCTGCACCAGAATCTGTGAGACCGACATTCCTCAGCCTGGAGATGAGAGAGAGTGAGGGTGAAGGACACAGAGAGACAGGAGACGGTACAAATCCCCAGTGTTTATCAGTAACACAATTACTGATTTTTTTCTTCAGCACGACTGTGCAAGTCGGCCAGTGAGAACAGCGAGAAGAGTTTAAAAGGAAGACAGATTCACAGAGCGAGCGTCAGAGGAGCGGGAGACAGAGTAGGAAGGCTTTGGGTCAACCGGGCTTCGGCGATAAAGGGTCGAGGCGAAGTAGGTTATCTGTTTACAATACAGACAGAGAGTATGTGTGTGAGGCTGTGTTTCTGTGCTCGGTGCCAGATGTGGGAGATCCTGGAGACTCCCAGCCTCCCGGACGGCAACATCTGCACCCGGAGTGTCGAGCTGCAGCTCCTTAGGGACCGAGTTAGGGAACTGGAGATGCAGCTCGATGACCTTCGTCTGGTCAGGGAGAGCAAGGAGGTGACAGAGAGGAGTTACAGGCAGGTGGTCACACCGGGGCCACGGGAGACCGAGGAACTGGGTCACAGTCAGGAGAGGGAAGGGCAAGAAGCAGGTACTAGGGAGTACTCCTGTGTCTGTACCCCTTGACAATCAGTACTCCTGATCGAGTACTGCTGGGGGGGTGCAGTCTATGTGGGGATGGGGGAGCAACAATGGCTACACCTTTGGCACAATGTCCAGACCTGTTGCTCAGAAGGGCAGGGAAAGCAACAGCAAGGCAGTAGTGATAGGAGACCCTAGATTAGGGGGTCAGATAGGCCATTCTGTGGACGCAGCAAAGAAGCGCAGATCGTTGTTTGCCTCCCAGGTGCCAGGGTCTGGGATATTTCAGATCGCGTCCAAGATATCCTGCAGTGGAAGGGAGAACAGCCAGAGTTTGTGGTACATATTTGTACCAATGACATAGGTAGGAAAAGGGAAGAGGTCCTGAAAAAAGACTACAGGGAGTTCGGAAGGAAGTTGAGAAGCAGGACCTCAAAGGTAGTAATCTCGGAATTACTGCATGTGCCACAAAACAGTGAGAATAGGAATAGGATGAGGTGGAGGATAAATGCATGGCTGAGGGATTGGAGCAAGAGGCAGGGATTCAGATTTCTGGATCACTGGGACCACTTTTGTGGCGGGTGTGACCTGTACAAAAAGGACGGGTTGCACTTGAATCCCAGGGCGACCAATATCCTGGCGGGGAGGTTTGCTAAAGCTATTGGGGAGAGTATAAACTAGAATTGCTGTGGGGTGGGAACCAAAATGAAATGATGGAGGAAAGGTAGGTTGGCTCACAAATAGAGAAAATTTGGAGACAGTGTGAAAATGAGGATACGCAGGTGATAGAGAAGGGAGGTGCTCAGTCCGATGGTTTGAGATGTGTCTATTTTAATGCAAGGAGTATGATGAATAAAACGGATGAGAGAGAATGGATCAGCACTTGGAGATAGGATGTGGTGGCCATACAGAGACTAGGATGGCTCAGGGGTAGGAATGTCTATTTTGAGTGCCAGACTTTAGATGTTTCAGAAAGGACAGGGAGGGAGGCAAAAGAGGTGGGGGCGTGGCACTGTTGATCAGAGATAGCGTCACGGCTGCAGAAAAAGAGGTAGACATGGAGGGATTGTCTACAGAGTCTCTGTGGGTGGAAGTTTGGAACAGGAAGGGGTCAATAACTCCACTGGGTATTTTGTACAGACCACCCAACAGTAAAAGGGGCATTGAGGAGCAGATACAGAGGCAGATTCTGGAAAGGAGTAATAATAGCAGGGTTGTTGAAGTGTGAGATTTTAATTTCCCAACTATTGATTGGCATTTCACTAGAGTGAGGGGTTTAGATGTGGTAGAGTATGTTAGCTCTGTTCAGGAAGGTTTCTTGACTCAATGTAGATAAGCCTACAGGAGGAGAGGTTGTACTTGATCTGGTATTGGGAAATTAGCCTGGTCAGGTGTCAGGTCTGTCAGTGGAACAGCATTTTGGAGATAGTGATCACAATTCTACCTCATTTACCATAGCATTAGACAGAGGTAGGAGCAGTCAAGTTAGGGAAGCCTTTAATTGGAGTAAGGGGAACTATGAAGCTGTCAGGTTGGAACTTGTAAGCATAAATTGGAAACAGATGTTCTCAGGGAAATGTACCGAAGAAATGTAGAAAATGTTCAGGGGATATTTGTGTGGAGATCTGAGTAGGTACGTTGCAATGAGACATGGAAAGGATGGTAGGGTACAAGATCCGTGGTGCACAAAGGCTGTTGTAAATCTAGTCAAGAAGTAAAGGTTCAAAAAACTAGGTAATGATTTAAATCTGGAAGATTATAAGACTGGCAGGAAGGAGCTTAAGAATGAAATCAGGAGAGCTAGAAGGGGCCATGAGAAGGCCTTGGCGGATAGGATTAAGGAAAACCCCAAGGCATTCTGCAAGTATGTGAAGAGCAAGAGGATAAGACGAGAGAGAATAGGACCAATCAAGTGTGACAATGGAAAAGTGCGTATGGAACAGGAAGATATAGCGGAGGTACTTAATGAAGCATTTGCTTCAGTCTTCATGACGGAAAAGGATCTTGCCGATTGTAGGGTTGACTTGCAGCAGACTGAAAAGTTTGAGAATGTAGATATTTAGGAACTTTTGGAAAGCATCAAGTTGGATAAGTCACCGGGAAATGACGGGATGTACCCCAGACTACTGCGTGAAACGAGGGAGGAGATTGCTGAGCCTCTGGCAAAGATCTTTGCATCATCAATGAGGACAGGAGAGTCTATGGAGAATTGTAGGGCAGTGAATGTTGTTCCCTTGTTCAAGAAAGGAGTCGGGATAGCCCTGGAAATTATAGGCCAGTGAGTCTTACTTCAGTGGTTGGTAAGTTGATGGAGAAGATCCTGAGAGGTAGGATTTATGAATATCTGGAAAGGCAAAATATGATTAGGAATAGACAGCATGACTTTGTCACAGACAGGTCGTGCCTTACGAGCCTGATTGAATTTTTTGAGGATGTGACTAAACACATTGAAGAAGGTAGAGCAGTAGAGGTGCTGAATATGGATTTCAGTAAGGCATTTGATAAGGTGCCCTATGCAAGGCTTATTGAGAAGTAAGGAGGCATGTGATCCAAGGGGACATTGCTTTGTGGATCCAGAACCGGCCTGCCCACGGAAGGCAAAGTGTAGTTTTAGATGGGTCATATTCTTCATTGAAGCCAGTGACCAGTGGAGTGCCTCAGTGATCTGTTCTGGGACACCCATTCTTTGTGATTTTTATAAATGACCTGGATAATGAAGTGGAGGGATGGGTTAGTATGCTTGCTGATGACACAAAGGATGGGGGTGTTGTGGATAGTGTGGAGGTCTGTCAGAGGTTACAACGGGACATTGATAGAATGCCAAACTGTGCTGAGAAGTGGCAGATGAAGTTCAACCCAGATAAGTGTGAAGTGGTTCATTTTGGTAGGTCAAATATGATGGCAGAATATAATATTAATGGTAAGACTCTTGACAGAGTGGAGGATCAGAGGAACTTGGGGCCTGAGTCCATAGGTCACCCAAAGCTGCAACGCAGGTTGACCCTGTAGTTAAGAAGGCAAATGGTGTATTGGTCTTCATCAACCGTGGGATTGAGTTTAAGAGCTGAGATGTAATGCTGCAGCTATATAGGACCCTGGTCTGACCCCACTTGGAATACTGTGCTCAGTTCTGGTTGCCTCACTGTAGGAAGGATGTGGAAATCATAGAAAGTGTGCAGAGGAGATTTACAAGGATGTTGCCTGGATCGGGGAGCATGCCTGATGAAAATAGGTTGAGTGGACTCGGCCTTTTCTCTTGGAGTGGTAGAGGATGAGAGGTGACCTGATAGAGGATGAGAGGTGACCTGATAGAGGTGTACAAGATAATGAGAGGCATTGATCATGTGGTTAGTCAGATGCTTTTCCCCAGGACTGAAATGGCTAGCACGAGAGGGCATATTTTTAAGGTGCTTGGAATTAGGTGCAGTGGAGATGTCTGAGTAAGTTTTTTACGCAGAGCGTACTTAGTGCAGCGGTGGTGGAGGTGGAAACAACAGGGTTTTTAAGAGACTCCTAGATGGCTACATGCAGCTCAGAAAAATAGAGGGCTAAGGAAATAGCCTAGGTAGGGACATGTTCGGCACAGTTTTGTGGGCCAAAGGGCCTGTATTGTGCTGCAGGTTTACGATTTTTTTTTGTTTCTACTGATCACATTAATGTTCACTGTCGGACACCCAGTGACTGTAAACACATTTTTCCCACAGTCTGGTACTTACCACAGTTTCTGTATTTTACACTCCTGGTTCCTCAGAGCTGCAGACACCAGTTTAACTCCTGAATCTCCCAGTTCATTCTCACTCAGGTCCAGCTCCGTCAGTGATGGTTTTGTACTGAGAGCGGAGACGAGATCCTCGGCACCAGAATCTGTGAGACCAACATTCCTCAGCCTGGAGATGAGAGAGAGTGAGGGTGAAGTACACAGAGAGACAGGAGACGGTACAAATCCCCAATGTTTATCAGTAACACAATTACTGAGCACATTAATGTTCTGTGTCAGACACCCAGTGACTGTAAACACAATCTCCCACAGTCTGGTACTTACCACAGTTTCTGTATTTTACACTCCTGGTTCCTCAGAGCCGCAGACACCAGTTTAACTCCTGAATCTCTCAGTTCATTGTCAGTCAGGTTCAGCTCCGTCAGTGATGGGTTTGTACTGAGAGAGGAGGCGAGATCCTTGGCACCAGAATCTGTGAGACCGACATTGTCCAGCCTGGAGATGAGAGAGAGTGAGGGTGAAGGACACAAAGAGACAAGAGATGATACAAATCCCCAGTGTTCATCAGTAACACAATTACTGATCACATTAATGTTCAGTGCCAGACATCCAGTGACTGTAAACACAATCTCCCACTGTCTGGTACTTACCACATTTTCTGTATTTTACACTCCGGGTTCATCAGAGCCGCAGACACCAGATTCACTCCTAAATCTCCCAGGTCATTAAGCCCAAGTCTAAACACAAAATGACAGATTGATGAACAAAGTGATTCAAACCGTGGGTCTGAGGGGATTTCTCTCACTCGGATATTTCAGGAAACATTAAACACTTCAGTAAATCACTGATTGGAGTTCCCATCACTGCCAATGTCCATCACTGCCCAGCTCCAGTGTATTTACCGAATGTCAGAATTTAGTCCCATAGTGAGGAAAATTTGTAAGTGGGAAAGTGTCAATGGGATATATTGGAAGTGAACCCACCTATCCCACAAAGGGATAGGAAAATCTTGCAGGAGGAAGGTGATTGAGGAAGAATTATCCCACAGAAGGACGGAGGAGGGGTCTCAATAGAGGGAGGACGGGGATGAGAGGTCCCACAGCAGGGAAAAGATAATCCCACAAGACAAGAGGATGCAGAAATAGATTGCCCACAATCGGGAGAGGAGATCCGCCCATGGGGTCTGGGTAACTAGTAATGAGCACAGTCACACAGGTGGACTGATCGTGATAGTCGCACACGGGGAAGGGCAGGGGAGGACAATCTCACAATGGTATTTCTTTCCCTCACTGGGACAGTCTGCTGACGGTCTCTTGTCCCTCACTGGGAAGGGGGTGTGAATCTCTGACCCACCTGCTGCAGTCAGTGTCGGTCTGGGTGTCAGTAACAGTGAGAAAGAACATTGTCAATGGACGTGTCACAGGCAGTGATAAACACGGCCATTCCTGTTATTTACTACCATTAAACCAATGGTCGTTGTTCACTGATCTGATGAACTCTCCAGAATCTGTTCACAAGGAACTACAGAACACTCCCGTTCTTGGGGAATTACTGACCGATCCCCTGGGCATTTGTCACAATTGCTCACTATCTGATTTACCAGATATACCCAATTCCCTTCACATTGAAATAACAGAATGGAACAGTTTCACAGTTCAGAGTGAGAGATAAATAACACTACCGCAACTCCAGGCACTTGTGCAGCCCGGGTACCAGCCGCTGGATTCCTTCACACTGAATGTGGCAGTTCTCCAGGTCGAGGTGTTTTATTGTATCACAGTGTCCGATGACATGAGACAGGACCGCGCAGTCAATCGGGGTCAGTGGCATTCCACTGAATGAAAGTGTTTCCACAGATCCCAGTGCGGCCTGAGCCAGTCCACGATTCTGAGACTCAAACAGGTAGTGCAATGTGTTCAGGAGGCTCCTTTTACCAGCTTCACTACATGTGTTTCCACTCTGACGTTTAACCTCCTCCCTCATCCAGTCAATCACTCGGTAGGTTGTTTGATGTAGAGGTGGACACAGAAACTCCTCTAGGCCCCAAGCTGTCATTGGGGAGGAGAGACCAGCAACAAAACGGAGAAATACCTCAAATCGCCCATCTGTCATGTTCTGGGCTTCAGTGAGTAATATCAGGATATCCCCGGGATGGGGATTCAGGAATTGTGCGACTGCAGCTACAAACTCTTGGATGGTGAGGTGCGGGAATGTGTACACCACGCTCCGGGCAGAATCCTCTCTCTCCAAAAGCTCCATCAGGAACCCGGATAGGAACTGGGAAGGCTGCAGATTGTACTTGATCAAATCTCGATCTGTGAACACAATCTTCTTCTCGGACACTCCTCTGAAGGCCAACTGACCAACTCTGAGTAACACGTCACGGGGGTTCTCAATCTCACGGCCGTGGTTTTTCAGGATGTTGTAAATATAGTAGGAGTACAGTTGGGTGATGGTCTTGGGAACTCGCTGCGGGTCCCTGACTCTTTGTGTGAAGAAGGGGCCCAGTGCCAGAGCGAGGATCCAGCAGTAGGAGGGGTTGTAGCTCATGGTGTACAGGATCTCGTTCTCCTTCACGTGTTTGAAAACAGCTTCCGCCACAGTCTGATCTTTAAAATGTCTGATGAAATATTCCTTCCGTTCCTCATCAGTAAATCCCAGGATTTCAGCCCAGATACTGATCTCTGCCTTTTCCAATAAATGTAACGCAGTCGGACGGGTGGTCACCAGCACTGAACACCCTGGGAGCAGCTTGCCCTGGATTAAACTGTACACAATGTCAGACACCTTGCACTTGAATTCAGGATCTGTGCCTGTGGGCTGAGGTTCTGTGTCTCTCTGACTGTCAGCAAAATCAATTTTGTCTTTGAATTCATCCAAACCATCGAATATCAAGAGCAATCCCTCTGGGTTCTTCCAGATCTCTCTCAGGAAATTCCCAAAGTAAGGATACTGATCCAGGATCAGTTCCCTCAGGTTTATTCTGCAGTTAATGGAGTTTAAATCTCGGAATTTGAAACTGAAGACAAACTGGAACTGTTGGTATATTTTCCCCGTGGCCCAGTCATGTACAATCTTTTGTACCATTGTTGTTTTCCCGATCCCCGCGACTCCGGCTACTGCTGCCAAAATCGCAGATGTGGATTTATTCCGTGAAAATCTTCTCAGGAACAACTGATCACTCCGGAGTATTTCCAGCTGGTCACACAGATGTTTGTGTCTCCACTCCTCGTGGTCTCTGCCTCTTGCCAGCAGCTCATGTTCCACCAGTCTCCGGTCTCGAACAGTAGTAATCACCGTGAGCTCAGCGTATCGATCAACCAGCTGGAAAACCTTCACCTTCTCCCTCATCAGGATCGTGTTCACTCTCAGTGTTTCAGTTTGTTCCCGCAGACTCTCCTTGTGTTTCTGCTGAAGTTCTTCCATGGAAACAGACAGTGGACAAACGGTTAGATGCCTCAGCTCAGAACTCAGTATTTAAGTACACAAGAGTTAGCTCAAAGGTATTGTACTAATTGATGTTTGTAAAGTCAATTAACAGACCCCAATCTGGACAGAGGCGCCTGGTCCAGATAAACACCAGATCATCACATTTCCACATTAACTGTGCTTTGAAGGTGTGTATTACCCTGGTAGTTTACTGACCCCCGACTGTCCCGTGCTGGACAAACTCCCACTTCTGTCACAGCTGTCATTGTTCCTGAGGAAGAACGTTGAAAGCCCAATGTGGATGTGGCATATGGGGATAGAGAAGAGTCCCACCGTGACTGATTCAAAATACAAAGTATATTTTTTCACTGGCACGTGCACTGTGTGTGGGGGATGCTGGGGGAGAAAATGTCAGTGTGTTGTTCAGGAGATTGAGAAAGTCAGCATTTTGACACAGAACACAGACAATCCCCCCCCCCAATCCATCATCACAGACGCTGCTCAGCTCACTTTCCTCCAGAAAATGGCTTGAGACGGCAGATCTGCAGTCACGTGTCTCTGAAAGAGTATGTGTTAAAATACTCAACAGATTCAAAATAAATAAGCATAAAAGAGAAGGAAATAATTGTTATTCCAGATCTGATGTAGCACAAAAAAACGCGAAGAAAAACACAATAAACATAAATATATACGGTAAAGGAGTCACTCTGACGTCCGGTGGTTCTGACAGAAAATTTTCAAACCGTGCTGGTGGTCGGGTGGGTTTTTTTTTGTTGTGGAGGGGTGGCTTAGTCATTAGAAGTGTTGATCAGTCTTACTGCTTGGGGAAAGTAACTGATTTTGTGTAGCAAGGACGAGGCTGGGGACGAACCCCAGTGCACGGAGGCAGAGTCATGAGGCGTTAGCACAGTCGCGAACAGGGAACCGGTATCCAGGAGAGTCTTTACACGGAGACAAGGTTTACGTAGACTATCCAGGAAATGGTGCGGAGCTTGCTACTGACAGCCCTAAGGAATCAAGAAACGAGGTTTACTCACACTAGAGCCGACCAACGAACTGGAAAAGCATGGTTGTGACGCAGGAGTTTTATCCCATGTTCTTTAATGGGAACCAGGTGTGCTGTAATTAGCAGAACTGGGAATGATTGGAAATCAGACGAGGGGATTAAGGCACAATTAAAGAGGTAATAGCAAGATGGGAAATTGCCAGACAGGACAATGCCATTTTGAGTCTGGTGGTCCTGCTGTGGATGCAACGTAGCTTCCTCCCTCATGGGAGAGCGGCAAACAGCCCACAGGCAGGAAAGGAGGGATTCTTCCTGAGGCTCCTGTCCCTTTTCTGGAACCTTTCTGTATATACGACCCTGACGAAAGGTAGGCTGTGGGTGCCGGTGATGCGTTGGGCAGTTTTGACTGCCCGTTGCAGAGGCCTCCAGTCCGCCGCTGTTATGCAGCGTGTTGGCCTGCCCTCTGCAGCACAGCTGTACAAGGACGGGAGTGTAGATGTGAGTACAGGTCAGACAACGTCTGTGGAAAGCGGAGAAATGGGAGATGCTACTGGTCTGTAACAGGTTGGTTGGTGAAGAAGAGAGCAGAGATGGAGGAATTTTGATGGTCCAGGATTTCAGCTGTCGCAGGTTCTGCATGGAACAGCACAGAAATAGGACCTCCAGCTCATAACACTGGTGCCAGCCTGATGTCCCCATAAACTCATCCCACCTATCTCCGGAGCTATGGACATGGACATCAAGATCCCTCCAGACATAGAATATAGAACAGTACAGGCCCTTCGGCCCACAATGTTGTGCCGACCCTTAAACCCTGCCTCCCATATAATCCTCACACGTTAATTTCCTCTATATACTTGTTTAGTAGTCTCTTAAATTTCACTAGTATATCTGCCTCCACTACTGACTCAAGCGGTGCATTCCACACACCAGCCACTTTCTGAGTAAAAACTCCTTCCTGTAATATCCCCCTTGAACTTCTCTCCCCTTACCTTAAAGCCATGTCCTCCTGTACTGAGCAGTGGTGCCCTGAGGAAGTGGCGCTGGCTCTCCACTCTATCTATTCCTCTTGTATACCTCTATCATGTCTCCTCTCATCCTCCTTCTCTCCAATCAGTAAAGCCCTAGCTCTCTTAATCTCTGATCATAATCCATACTCTCTATACCAGGCAGTATCCTGGTAAATATCCTCTGTACCCTTTCCAATGCTACCACATCTTTCCTATAGTGAGGCGAGTAGAACTGGACACAGTACTCCAAGAGTGGTCTAACTAGAGTTTTATAGAGCTGCATCATTACATAGCGACTCTTAAACTCTATCCCTCAACTTATGAAAGCTAACACACAATAAGCTTTCTTAACTACCCTATCTACCTGTGAGACAACTTTCACGGATCTGTGGACATGTACCCCCAGATCCCTCTGCTCCTCCACCCTACCATGTATCCTGCCATTTACTTTGTTCTCTGCCTTGGAGTTTGTCCTTCCAAACTGTACCTCCTCATACTTCTCCGAGTTGAACTCCATCTACCACTATGACATCTCCCATCAAAATCCACAGATGCTGCCGTCACTGACTTTAATCCCCTTTGGAACATGCCGGACAAATTCTTCTCAGCTAACATTTAATCATGCCAGTTGGAGATTTGTCCAACAAGAGTTTCTCCCAACCTAACCCTTTGCCATTATATCTGCTTTCCCCCAAGTTACTTTTCCCACACCGAATACTGCACACCCCACTCTTGGCAGTCTGGAGGATCAGAGGGAATTTGTGGTCCGAGTCCAGAGGACTCTCAAAGCTGCTACACAAGTTGACTCTGGGTAAGAAGGCATACAGTGTATTGGCCTTCATCAACCTGGGATTGAGTTTAGCAGCTGAGAGGTAATGTTGCAGCTATATAGGACCGTGGTCAGACCCCACTTGGAGTACTGTTCTTAGTTCTGGTCGCCTCACTACAGGTAGAATGTGGAAACCATAGAAAGAGTGCAGGGGAGATTTACAAGGATGTTGCCTGGATTGTGGAGCATGCCTTATGAGAATGGGTTGAATGAACTTGGACTTTTTTTCCTTGGAGCGACGGAGTAAGAGAGGTGAACTTATAGAGGTGTATAAAATGATGCGAGGTATTGGTCGTGTGGATAGTCAGAAGATTTTTGTTTCCAGGGCTGAAAAATGGCTAGCACAAGAGGATACATTTTAAGGTTGTTAGGAGTGCTGAACAGACCTGATGGAAATGGGGTGCAGAGTTAACCATCCCCGCCCCCCTTTGAGAGCTATGGACCATTACTATTGATATGCTGCTAATGAGAGAGAGATGAAGCACAGAGGCAGAGACATCTGCTACAGATAAGAGAGAGGGAGAGAGAGACATAATTGATTTATGTATTATGGCTTCTTCCAGGATTATTTACCTTTCGCTACAAGGAAGTTACTTTGCTCGTTAACGTTCCTAAGGAGACAGCAGGAGTGGCCTGATTTGATGGACATTGTCATTTTGAGCTGATGAATGGCTGATACCCCGTCAGTGGGGATAAAAGACAGGTGTGGGGAGACACCCCTCAGACAGACCAGTGGACACTGACCGAGTGTTGTGCACCTACAGGAAGGTGAAGGCTTCGAGGACCGAATCAGGACATCAGTCAACAAAGCTCACAGAGTGACGGCAGGGCCGGTGGGGACTTGTGTGTGTGTCCACTCATGCCAGAGTGACGAGTCCACCACAGAAGAACGGTCTGACCGAGAACGGAGGTTCATAACCGAATGACCACAATGGTGCAATGGTATCAGAATACAACAGAAGGTTTGCTGGCTGCAGCTGCTCAATCTCTTGCTTGCTCTTTCTCTCTCTCCAACAATTACAACACAACAACCGCAACTACCTCAGCACACATGAACTGAACTGAACTTTATATTCTTCAATGACAATTCATTTACCCCTAGACATTGAGCTTGTTTACTATTATTGATTATTATTCCTACACTCCTATGTTTATTATTGCTAACCTGTTTTATATATATATATTTGTATTTTTGATATTGTATTGCTTTTTTTTACGAAAACCTTTAGTTTTCGGTAACACCAGACACCAAGGGATTCTTCTATTTCTGCTGGTCTGTAAACCCAGTTAAAGGGTACGTAACAAGGTGCTTGGAAGTATGTACAGAGGTGATGTCAGGGGTAGGTTTTTTACGCAGAGAGTGGTCACTGTGTGGAATGGGCTGCCGGTGACGGTGGTGGAGGTGGATATAACAGGGTCTTTTAAGAAACTCCTGGATAGATACATGGAGCTCAGAAAAATAGAGGGCTATGGGTAACACTAGGTAATTTCTAAAATAATTACATGTACGGCACAGAATTGTGGGCCGAAGAGCCTGTACTGACCTGTATGTCTTCTACGTTTCTAAAAGCTGCAGACCTCTCCTTATTCATAAATTTGTGAACAGGAGTTGTGTTCACTGTTACCAAAGGTGCCACCACTGGAACCTGAGCAACTTGTAGGCTTTCATCCAAATAGCAGCTGCAGTATGTCCTCTCCTCTAGTTCACACGTTACACACATTATTCTCTGACCACATCCCACCACCAGAGATTCCTAAAATATTCTTGCCGTAAGGAACACAAGGCAGAAAATGTAATGCCATCATCAACACTGGGAAGGTTAAAATTACTTACTACAACAAACTTGCTTCTTTTGCTTCTTTCCAGAATTTGCCGATATATTAGTTCCTCTATCTCATGATGACTACTGGGAGATGCTTAGTAAACAACCCATCAGTGATTGTATCTGTCCTATTGTTGTGCTCTCACCATGTTGCCCCAGGCTTGAAATCCCCAGTATGCCCTTTCTGAGTGCAGCTATGAAATTCCCCAGATCAGTTATTAAACCACCCCAACCAGTTTACTTCACCCTTAAAACTGAAATATCGGAATTCTGGAATATCGAACTGCCAATTCTGTCTCTCTCGATCAAGTCTTCATATAGGCCGCAACCTCACACTTCCATGTGCTGATCCTCTCTCGAGGACCAACTACTTGATACACAATACACTCTCCACTGAACTAACATCTTCAGAACCAACCATCCCATCATATTCATTTGCATGACCCAGCCGGCCTTACAACGAGGTTTATTAGCTTAATCTGTATCTTCCGTCAACCCGGCTATGCAGGAGAAAATGTAGCTGGGCAAGAGTTTGGATTGTCAGTGGGAGAATATTCTGGACATAAAGACTGTGGATCTCAGTTATGGAGAGGGATGGCGATGTCCCGAGTATTGAGGTCCTGAATTAGTGGAGGACAGATGTCAATGCACGACAGGGTCTGGATGAGTTGTGGAAACAGTTAATTGCAGTTACACTACAACTGAACACAAACTTTTGAAAGGATGTGTTGAAAGGATGTGTAAAAGTATGTTAGGACTCTGCCAAGTGTGTGAAGGATTACACAGAGTTTGAAAGACCTGTCAGGAGTGTGCAGGATCTCAACATGTCAGGACTCTTCCAAGGATGTGTGTGGGATCTCACAGTGTGTCAGGACCCTGTCACGTTGTGTGGGGTCTCATGGCGTGTCATGACGCTGCTAGGGATGTGTGGGGTCTCACAGTGTGTCAGGACCCCGTTAGGTATGTGTAGGCCCTCACAAGGTGTCAGGACCCTGCTGCGAGAGTGTGGGCAAACTACTCAATATAATTTGAGTGAGATAGGAAAACATTGAATCAGGAAGAGAATCTTTCGTTTACAGAACTGGGTGTGGGAATGTCACTGCCGTGTCTGTTTCCTCGGCAAACAGCATGAAGAGCAGTGAAGAACAAGTTTGCAGGCTAATTGCCGCAATCCCTCAACCCTCGGTTTCCCTGTCAGAATTCCCATCTCTCACCCTTCCACAGTGTCCATCACACAAAGCGGCACACATGAATTTCAGCTTCTGTGGACTCAGCTGAATTCATATGCTGCTTTGGGGTTGAACAGAGCAGTTGGGTGTTACCTGATTTTCTTATTAAATTATCCTTTTTATTCTGTGATGAGAACTTCAATGGACTCATAATTCTAAAAATGATGACCTGTAGGATCTGAGGGAGTTTAGAAAAGAAATTTAGGATGTACCGGGGGTTGGGTGTATGTAGGGAAATGATTTCACCTTTCGGAGTAAGACTCCTCAAATGACCCTCTTCTCCAGTCTAACCCCGGTGGAGGGATCTGTAGTTGCAGGACCCAGAGAGCAGTGATCCCTTTCAGCAAACTCACCAACTCTCTGCGTTGTTCCTCATGCTGTCCTGTGAAAACTCTCCCTCCAGCAAATATTTTTCCCTGTGTCTCACTGTGCGCTGTGTCACGGTGGAACATTTACCTGGTCAAATCCCCGAGGCTCAACAACGACATGGTCCTACACAACATCAACCTTCGGTGGAAACAGCGGTTTCTTCACTTACCTTTCAGCTCCCTGGGAATCTCCGGTAAGGGTTGATGGACCGGTACACAACCTGTTCAGATTTAAACAATTTGACACGTTTCAATTCCTCAAATTATAAGTACGTAATGTTTGATTCCAAAATTAAATTAATCTCTGATACTATCATACCATGTTCCTGTATTTCTTTCAGTATTTTGTCCAACTTTGGGACACCAATCCGCATTTTCACAAAGGTTTCCCACATCACCCTCCGGGCGCGGGAGCCTTTCTCCATCACCAGGCTCAGGAGGAGTTTAGAACTGTCCGCCCACTCTCCCTTATCAGCGAGATCAGAGATTTTCTGTGAAGAGTAACGTTGAACATATTGGGGACTGACAGATTCACACAGAGAATGAGTAGTAAATGATGTGCTCTGTAACGGGATCGCACTGAGCAGTCACCCGGACGGGTGCTGATCCTGTCTGGACATGGACTGTACATTCTGAGTGCAGAGCACACGGAGGGACATTCACCGTGAACCTGGTCCACCAGTCTGTGAGATCCTGGCTGGTCTGTACCCGCTTCATTGACGTGGCTCCAAATACATAAATAATTCCTCACTGGATTTCACGTGTAAAACAGAAATCAGAAAATAATGAGCACAGATGAATAAAGACGTCAGGAGGGTTTTTATAACAGACAGAGCAGTCTTGGAGAGTTGCGGAAAAGATGATGTGATTCATCTCCTCAGTCCGCCAGTGTCCAACATGACAGTGGATTACCGGCTGACACCTGATGCCTTTCCTTTGCCTTTTCCAGTGGAGGGTTATTCAGTGATCACACATTACAACATGGCAATATTCCCCGATTCACACGTTTGCAGCGACAGATTGTAAAACAATCATCTCCACCCAGAACAGAACACACTCGAGCTCCTGTGGCACCCACTGATAATGTCCCGGTTCTCACTGACATCCTTCTGTCACGCTGCACAGTTTTCCGAAACCCAAACCTCCTGTCATATTTCCATTTAATACTCTAAGCCCACACAACTGTTACCTGCTCAACTCACTCTGAACATTGAGCAGCCACCCACCAGTCCGCTGGGTCTTTTCACCCCTTTCTATCACTGGTTCAGATTCACATGTTTGTGATTGCAGGTACAGTATTTATTTCCCAGTCATTCTTTTATCTAATTTAATATCCGATGAGTGAGAGTTATGACACCCATCAGTCCTGTGATGTGTGAAAATTCAAACCCATTCTCCCTCCCACTCACCCGATGTTCCTCTCCACTGAACTGATTCTCGGCCGTTAACGCCAGGCTCACTCCGGACACCCCTCCTTCCATCGCCTGCTCCAGCCTGTCCCGGTAGAAGTCCGTCAACTGCAGCAGCTGGAAATCGTTCCAGCTTGCCAGGAGCTCGGTGATCTCTGAGCTTGGACCTGTGGGGAAAATGGGGAGCATTAAAGAAGTTATTGACCCCATAATGGGCAGTATCTTTCTCTCTGGAATCTAAAGATCACCAAAAACTGCCCAAAATAAATACTGTATATGTTATTGTCCAGTCGGTGAAGTCCCCGTCCCGGTTCACGGTCCGGTCCGTGGAATCCGGTCTCTGGGTCTTCCAGCTGTCCCTTCTTTCAGTGGGGCTTAATCATAGGCACCTGATGCTCGATCTGGTTACTGGGAATTATGTGGCCCAGGTTTCGAGCGTTGGGGCTGGTTCGTCTTATCCGTCTCCATGGTTGCTGCCTGACCGGCTGAGTTCTGCCAATATTTTGTGTGTCTTTTTATTGCCCAAAACTTTCAGCATCTGCAGAATGTCTTGTCTTGTCTTCTGGAGTAACTCGCTATTTTAATGTGCATCACAATCTGTTAGATGAGCAGGAGCAGACAGTAACTCTACTCCTTCCACGTGTGACTGTATTTCCCCCAGAGATGTCAACTCTCTCTCTCTCATCTCTCTGCTCACAAATACTTCGTAAATTGTTGATATTGAATTAAACCCAGGCACAGAATCAGCAGAGTATTTAAAAATTTAAATACTTCGCCAACATACCCCGGTTCTTTCCCGATGTTGACGCCACTGGATCTTCTCCACTGCTCGAAACTTGATCCATTTTGTGGAGAGGTTTTTTCAGTTTTTTCTGCTCTGTGACAACAAAAAAATAACAGGAGGGTCAAACATTATTTGGGTATAAAGGAAAACACTGTTTTGTTTTTAAACGGAGGCAAACAGTTCCAATCATCTTGGGCCAATCCACTGAAGCCTTGACGTGGCCGGATCCACCTGAACCAATCCACCCACAGTCACACAATGTCCATTTCCGCTCTACATGCATTGTACAATGGGCCAGGATTTTCTGGGGTATCTACACGCTATATGGCAGGCAATTCCGTTTTAGGAACCAATCTTGTGTCTTGGAATGGGAGTGATGTGTCAAGATTTCTTTGAGCATATCACCTGGCTATTATCAGATAGTTACATGGCCCCTTGTAAAACACAATCCACACATCCAAAACAGCATCTGGTGAAAAATATTTAAAATAAATAAAACAAAGTGCTGGAATTATTCAACATGTTAATATTTCAGGTGGAAGACCCTGTATCAGAGCTGAACCTATATGTAGGAGCCATGTATCTGCTCTCTATCAGCATTGTATTCTGCATTGCATATGAATGATTTTTTTTTTGTTTCACAGTCTGTTCCAAAACACTCCGTGCTCTCCCATTCACCATCCCAGCCCCACCCTGGACTGACTGTCCAAATGCACCAACTTTCACTTGTTCAAGTTGAAAACCATTCGCCATTACTCAGACCATTTTCATAAACAACCAACGCAGACTGGGAGACCATTTTGCTGAACACCTATGCTCTGTCCGCCAGAGAAAGCAGGATCTCCCAGTGGCCACACATTTTAATTCCACGTCCCATTCCCATTCTGATATGTCTATCCATGGCCTCCTCTACTGTCAAGATGAAGAGACACTCAGGTTGCAGGAACAACACCTTATATACCAGCTGGGTAACCTCCAACCTGATGGCATGAACGTTGACTTCTCTAACTTTCGTTAATGCCCCTCCTCCCCTTCTTACCCCATTCCTGATTTACTTACTTTCACCCCTCCCTTTCTTGTTTTCTCTTTGCAGATCACTCTGCCTGTTGTTTATCTCCCTCTGGTTCTCCCCTCCCATCCCATGATCCCTTCTCCAGCTCAGTATCCCTTTTGCCAATCACCCCTTCAGCTCTTAGCTTCACCCCACCCCCTCCGCTCCTCTCCTATTATTTCGCATTTGCCCTCACCCTCCTACTTTCAAATCTCTTACTATCTTTCTGTTCAGTTAGTCCTGACGAACGGTCTCTACACAAAATGTCCACAATGCTTCTTCCTATAGATGCTGCCTGGCCTGCTGCATTCCACCGGCATTGTGTGTGTGTTGCTTGAATTTCCAGCATCTGCAGATTTCCTCGTGTTTGCTTCATAACTAATCAAGTTGCCTTTCAAATTCATTGTGACCTGTTGCAATATCAACCAGACTCCCAAATTTAGTATCAAACTTGCTAGCCGTGCCATGTATATCCCTATAAAAATCAATGGCATGAATAATGAATTACAGAGGTCTGGACACTGACACACTCATCCCACTTGTCACAGGCCTCCTTTCGCTAAAACCGTCTTCAATCATCTCCCTCTGCTTCTTGTCCTGGAGCCCGGTGTGAATCCCATCGCCAGCTCCCCGTGAATCCCACGTGACCGAACCTTCCCGATCAGCTGCCATTCAGGAACTTGTTACAGACTTCACCAAAGTTCAGACAAACAACATCACTGCGCAACTTCACCCAACTCCCTAGTTAACTCTTAAATAATCTCCAAAATACTTGACTGATATGATGTCCTAGTGGGCAATTTAGACGGTGATCTTCCGATAACCAATGTCCAACATCCCTGGATTTCAGCTTCACCGCAGACTGAGAAAATTCTGATCCCAGCTGTCGAATTACCAACCTGGACAGAAGCCCGTATACTGCCAGTTCCATATCCTCAGACTCACCAGCCCAATATCATCACCCATACAAAGATGCTTTGGTGCCGGCAATTTGCCGTGACTAAGGCGGAATTGGAACCTAATGACACACTGCCGGGGCCGGTGCTCAGGCTGGTTCCCCGGTCTGTATAGAGGATGCGGATACACTTCAGCCGGACCCCAGCAGCTAAACCGAGCACATTTGATCACAATCTTCCTGCTGTGTGGGATTTTGCCCAGCACAATTTGTTGCCATGTTTCCCACAGAGTAGCAGGAAAAAACGTTCCTAATGTAATATTACAAAATTGAAAATGCTGGAAACTCAGTACATCAAGCTACATCTCTGAAAGGAGAAATGGTGGAAGACCCAATAACTGAAATGGGTCTGTTATAGGTGCTGTCGTTCTGCTGGGCATTTCCATTATTTTCCTCTTCTTACATTAAATTTCCTACAACTATAGCTTTACTCCACCTCTTCATTTTAATATACAGATCGTAACTGATTGCCACCCTGAACTGTAAAAGCCACCCCACCCAGCTTGTTCGTTCTGAGTTTATTCAGACCCTGATGTAACACATCCCATACAGTCAATACTCACAGCATCCTTTCCTTCCACTATCACTCTGTTGTATTTGCCCCTGAGGCCACTGTCTCTACCCTGCCAGGTGATGATTACAGAGCGATAAACATGTGCATCTCTTCTTACAGCTCTGCCGGGTTCCTACCCTGGAAACGGAGGAAATGGCTCTCTGAATTTAACCAAAAAGGAAATAGCAAACTCAACATCAAATGCTATGGATTCCATTATGACAAAGATTAACACTGCAGCCATTTTGTAACAGGGAAGGAAAATTGTAATGGCTGCTTTTCTCCCCGCCACAAACTCTATTCGATTAAAACTCTGGTATTCCTAGAGATCTAAAAAACCTATCCTGGAAAAGGTGCAAAACAAAACAAAACTTCACAATGAAGACAAAGTTTGGAAGAAAGATTACTGAAATATCTCACTGGGATACAGTCCAAAAATTGTTTAAAAAAGATAGTTGATATATATCATTGAGGTAGTGGCATGCAGACTGGACAGTGTTTGAACAAGATGGTTGATATATATCATTGAGGTGGTTGGATACATTCTGGACAGAGTTTGAACAAGATGGTTGATATATATAATTGAGGTGATGGCATACAGACTGGACAGAGTTTGAACAAGATGGTTGATATATATTATTGAGGTAGTGGCATACAGACTGGACAGAGGTTGAACAAGCTGGTTGATATATATCATTGAGGTGGTGGGATACGGACTGGACAGAGGTTGAACAAGATGGTTGATATATATCATTGAGGTGATGGCATACAGACTGGACAGAGGTTGAAAAAGCTGGTTGATATATATCATGAGGTGGTGGGATACGGACTGGACAGGTTGAACAAGATGGGCAGGGAATGAACAGATGGAACCAGGTGGGAGAATAAATCAAGTGCACTCTCTGATGGTCGTCCAGTAATACAGATACTGAAATAATAGTACACGCTAATAGATGTAAAGGGGATTTCTTCTTTTTTCTTTGTTTCTGTGTATGTAATCAAAAGTGCTTCTTTTGTTTTGTTAACTAGCAGGAATGCTTCTTTGTTGCGAGAGAGTGCTGGGAGAATTGTATTCCTTTGTGATCCAAAAGGGGATTAATGTTCTTTCTTCTGAGTCTGTAAGCTTTTGTTGACGGGCTTTTGGGGAGATCGGCGCGAGGGGGTTGAAAGAGAGGACGCGATGCTGTAAGCTGGGCGAGGAACGGACCCCAAGCGGGGGGGATCCGAGGCCAGGAGGTACTCCGAGGAGGGGGGATGAAGCTAGATGTGCTTTGTTGACCACTCGGAGGGTCCTGAGCTGCGAGTCGAGGAGTTCGGAGGGTCCTGAGCTGCGAGTCGAGGAGTTCGGAGGGGATCGAATGGTGGACAGAAGACTTCAGTAATTGAGCTCCAACGGCTGTGCACGAAGTGGTTTGGACTTTGACAAGTTTGGCGCCTTTTCTTTATTTTTTCTCTTCATGTATACTGTATCGTTATTAATCACTTAGTTATAGTAACCTTTATAAATTGTACTCATTTAATCGCATATGGTGTACTGTCTATTTTTGGGTGAGGCGGGGACATCACACAGCATCCACACCAGCTGATTACCCAGTTTGGCTGGGCCGAAGGCTGCTCCCCCTAGACGAGAACGAGCTGAGCGAGCCTGAGGCGACCTGGGGGTTACATTGATAACAAAGCCAAAACAAGCAATGAGATCTTCGGTATATGTCCTTTTCCACTCTACAAGCTTTATCAATGCTCCGCAGAAAGTATCCGGCTTGTGGACATGTAAGACACAGTTTCTTTTATCAGTCTCTCCCTTTTCCGACTTAAACTCAGAAATTTCAACTTTATTCAGTCGGATCCTGTAGAGCGATAGTTATAGTTATGTCTAACCTAAGAAGCTCTAAAAAGAATCCCGACGTCGGTAACGGTAAGCTTAAGAAGGCCAAGGAGACTTCAGAGGAGCCAACCAGGGTAAATAGATTAGAGTCTCAGATCAGCTATACCGCTGCTGATATAACTCAACTAAAAGAAAGATTTCTCCCTTTGGAGGAAAAAAATGACTCTGAGCATTGATCTTCAAGAGGTTAGTCGAAATGCGGCTGATATTTCTTCTCGTTTGGAAAATGCTCAACAACGGATCCTGGATTTGGAGGCTCGCTCTCCTCGGAACAATATTCAAATTGTTGGATTAAAAGAGAAATCAGTATCTGCCGACACACTGGATTATTTTGCTAACATGTTTCAATCTTTATTTCCGGAGGCTTTCCCGCAACCCCAGGAGATCGAAATGGCTCAGAGAATCGGCTCCTTAAAATCCTTGGGTCAAAGTAAAGACCGGCATGTGGTTGTGCATTTTCTTCATTTCAGAGACAAAGACCGCATTATTAAGCTGGCTCGAAAACAAAGGTTGTTTCAATTGCAAAGCTCTGAAATTCACTTCTTCCAAGATTTTTCACATGAAGTTGTTCAGTAACGTTCTGGATTCACTGCTGTAAGGCGTACGGCTTATCAAAGACAGTTGTATCCATCTGTTCAATCCCCAGCTAAATTAAGGCTTTTCGTCAAAAATTCTGGGGTTTGTCTTTTTGATGATGCAGCTGAAGCATTGCGTTTTATTAATTCTCTCCCTGATGAGTCCGAAACCTAAAGCTGAATGATTTACAACAGTTTGGTTGCCTTACGATGTAAGGAGTGATGAAATCGGAAGATTTGATGGCTATAGAAAGTCTTTACCTGAAAATGTACTTTTATCTCTGAAATAGATTGGTTTTGTGGTTTTAACCTTAGTAGTCATCGTGAGGAAACTGTTGAAAGACAGTAGATAACTTTGAACCATCTAGATTTTTTTTCTTTTTTTTTTGCTTCATATGCTTTTGTTAAGAACTTTTAAGTAATTATCTGGGTTTCTTTATGCTTTCAAGATGGATTTGATATTTTAAAGATGATGATTGTTTTTGTTCTGAGCAAATACTTCAAGATTTTTTTGGACTTGCTTTTTCTCCTTATCTAATATTATGTAGGCTATTTTCAAAACTGAAGGTCATATCTAATGACTGTTTTCTTTTGCTCGGTTAAAATGAACTGTATATCGAATGTAATGAGTTCTATATCCGGGAGAGGGCGCCAGAGGTTACGTTTTTCATTTTTATCTTTTATTCAGGCAGATGGAGTTTATAATTGCATTTTATGCATTCTTTGCGGCTTACGTCAATTGATATCGACTTATTTCTAGGCTTTGTATTTTGGGTGTTCTTTATTTTTCCTTTTTCCTTTTCTTATTTTTATCCCCATTATGGAATTCCGGAGCGTACACAAATGATTATTATTGTTGTTTATCTCCGCCATTCTCGACTACCTTATCCTGACATGCGTCTAACTACATCTTCAGATATAAAGTTTCATGATGATATTTAAATAGTTAAACATTTTAAATTGGAATCATCCTATTAAGTGCAAGAAAACATTTAAAGCTATTAATCGATTCCAACCTGATATAATCTTTGCACAAGAGACACATATCAGGTTATGTGTTATAAACCGCTCTTTTAAATTTTGGGAGGGTCCTCAGTTTCAGGCAAGTTCTCAAAGTAAAATTAGAGGTGTTTCTATTTTTATTGATTCCAATATTCATTTCAACCAGGAAGATATTACAGCTGATATTAATGGTAGATTTTTGATTCTTAAAGGAAAAAGTTACAACAGGAAAATGGTTTTGGTTAATATATATGGACCAAATGTTGATGATCCCTCATTTTTAAAGCTGTTTTAGCTGTATTACCTGATCTAAATATACTATTAATGGGTGGTGATTTTAATACTTGTTTAAATCCTCTAATGGATAAGTCATCACCCAAACATCAACTACCTAATCATTTTGCATCACTTATTAATTCCTTATTTTTATTCCTTATTTAATTCCTTTTTAATAGATTATGGCATAATTGAAACTTGGAAACATATGCATTCTAGTGATAGAGAATGTTCCTTCTTTTCACATGTTCATAATAAATATTCGAGGATCTGTTAACTCTGATCACGCCCCTTTAGACCTAATATTTGAACTGAAAGATGTTGCTTCTACAAGACCACTATGGCATTTTCCAGAACATTTGTTACACAGTTCAGAATTTGTTGAGTTTATTGAAACTCAGATAAAAGGTTGTTTTTCTCTTTACTAATACAGGAAATATTTCAAAGTTAGTGATTTGGGATACACTAAAAGCTTATTTATATAGTCAGATTATTTCGTATACAGCTAAACTGAATAAACAGACAAAATGGAAGAATTTGTTGGAAGAATTTACAATTTACTATTACAACGGGACAAGCATCCTTTACTTAAGATTAAACAGGATTGGGAGAAGGAACTCAATTTGACTTTCATATGGGAGGATTGCACACAGATTCTGAAGCTGGTTAACTCTTCTTCGATCTCTGCTAGTCATTCACTGATTCCATTTAAAATTGTAAATCGTTACCATTTGACGAAGGAGAGACTTTCCAAAATATTTCCCAACGTTGACAAGTATTGTGATAGATGTAAAACTGAGATAGCTACATCGACACACATGTTCTGTTCACGTTCTACATTTAAACAGTTTTGGAAGTCAGTTTTTTTGACAATTTCTAAAGCACTCAGAATCAATTTACAACCTAATAAATTGACTGTGCTTTTTGGAATAATTCCTCAAAATATCCATGGTATTTCTGTATCTGACCAACATGTTATTGCGTTTGTTACATTGATAGCTAGGAGAGCCATTTTGCTGAAATGGAAGGATATATCAGCTCCTACCTTGTCACAATGGTTCTCTCAAATGATGCTGTGTCTTAGCTTGGAGAAAATTAGAAGTCGAACCTTTGAACCTTTATATGATTTTGAGAAGAGAAGGATCTCATTTGCTCGTTATTGTCATTTTAGTTAACTGATAGATTTCCTCCATGGTCTAAATGTATTTTTTGATACCTCTTATATTCTTGTTGGTGGTTTGATGTTTATTTTTAGAAGCTTTTTGTATGACGCATGGCTCCAGGTTTGCACCCCCAATGTGTTTCTTTTTTACCCTCACTTTTCTTACTTAGTAGGGTTTTTTTTATTCACAAAAATTTTCAACCCTAAGATAATTTCTTCTTTTATGAGGCATTGTAAGTGTTACTTCGAAGTACTTGTGCTATTCTTGAAAAAAATTATGAAAATATTTGAAAAGAAAAAAATGGAATTAGATAAAACTTCTAAACAAATTAAAGATTTAGATAACATCAATGCAACCTCTCCAAATATTGATTTGTTTAAAAGAAGAGTGGAATTACAATCGCAATATAATTTATTATTAACTTATCCTATTGAAGGATATTTGCTTAAATTGAAAGTCAGTTTATATTTTTGGAGATAAAAATAAGGACAGCTAAAAGACAAATTTTAAAGATTCATAAAGATAATAGGGATATAAGTAAGTAACCATGAAAACATTAATAATACTTTTCTGGATTTTTATTCTGATCTTTATAAATCTCAATTTCCTGCAGATTCCTCAAAAATGAATGTTTTTTTTTTACATACGATTAAATTTCCTCAAATTACTGTTGAAGATCAACAGATGCCTGATGCTCCAAGTACTGAGCATGAAATTCAGAAAGCTATGCTGTCCAAACAATCATTTAAAGCTCCTGGACTTGATGGTTATTTGGTAGTTCTAATAGGGTGTCCCTCTAATCTGAAGTAGGATCACCTGCTTGTAGACAATCCCACCAGAGGAACCATCATGTCTGCATCCACTCTATCAAGTCTTTTCACTATTCGATAGGGTTTAGTAAGGTCACTCCTCATTGTCCTGAATTCCAGTGAATACAGGCGCAGAGCCATGAAGCACTGTTCATATGACAAGCCATTCAATCGTCGAATAATTTCCATGAACAGCCTTTGAACCCTGTACAGTTACAGCACATTGCCTTCGAAGATAAGAGGTCGATCCTGAACCGTGTCTACGCCCACCTGGACAAGCCGGCGAGCACTGTGAGGGTCATGTTTTTTGACTTCTCCAGTGCGTTCAACACCGTCCGCCCTGCTCTGCTGGGTGAGAAGCTGACAGTGATGCAGGCGGATGCTTCCCTGGTGTCATGGATTATTGATTACCTGACTAGCAGACCACAGTACATGCGCTTGCAACACTGTATATCAGAAAGAGTGGTCAGCAGCACTGGGGCTCCACAGGGGACTGTCCTGTCTCCCTTTCTCTTCAATGTATGCACTTTGGACTTCAACTGCAACACAGAGTCTTGCAATCTTCAGAAGTTTTCTGATGACTCTGCCATAGTTGGATGCATCAGCAAGGGAGATGAAGCTGAGTACAGGTCTACGGTGGGAAACTTTGTCACATGGTGCGAGTGGAATCATCTGCAGCTTAATGTGAAAAAGACAAAGGAGCTGGTGGTGGACCTGAGGAGGGCAAAGGCACCGGTGACCCCTGTTTCCATCCAAGGGTCAGTGTGGACATGGTGGTGGATTACAAATACCTGGGGATATGAATTGACAATAAACTGGACTGGTCAAAGAACACTGAGGCCGTCTACAAGAAGGGTTACAGCCGTCTCTACTTCCTGAGGAAACTGAGATCCTTTAACATCTGCCGGACGAATCTGAGGATGTTCTTTGAGGCTGTGGTGGCCAATGCTATCATATTTGCTGTTGTGTGCTGGGGCAGCAGGCTGAGGGTTGCAGACACCAACAGAATCAGCAAACTCATTCGTAACGCCAGTGCTGTTGTGCGGGTGGAACTGGACTGTTTGATGGTGAAATCTGAAAAGAGGATGCTGTCCAAGTTGCAAGCCATCTTGGACAATGACTACCATCCACTCCGTAATGTACTGGTTAGGCACAGGAGTACATTCAGCCAGAGAATCATTCCACCGAGATGTAACACTGAGCGTCACAGGAAGTCATTCCTACCTGTGGCCATCAAACTTTACAACTCCTCCCTCAGAGTGTCAGACACCCTGAGCCAATAGGCTGGTCCTGGACCTATTTCCACTTGGCATGATTAACTTATTATTATTTAATTATTTATGGATTTATATTGCTATATTTCTACATTATTCTTGGTTGGTGCGGCTGTAACGAAACCCAATTTCCCTCGGGATTAATAAAGTATGTCTGTCTGTCTCTCTGTCTGTCTGTCAACGTGCTCAGAATACTCCAGTGCTTTATAAAGTTTCAATATTACATCCTTGCATATTACATTCTAGGCGTCATCAGATGAATGCTAACATTGCATTTGCCTTCGTCATCACTTACTCAACCTTCAAAGCAATTTTTAGGGAATCCTGCACAAGGACCACCATGTCACTTTGCACGTCCGTTTTCTTTTGTATTTCAAAAATAGCTAAACCTTTCATTTTATCTACTAAAGTGCGTGACCATACAATTCTCAAAATTGTATTAAAAACAATATATTAAAAGCAATATATTAATTTACAGTTATATTAAAAGCCAGAGGATAGTGAGGGATAAAATTGGCCCCTTAGAGAATCAGAGTGGTCAGCTGTGTGTGGAGCCGAGGGAGATGGGAGAGATTTTGAACAATTTCTTCTCTTCGGTATTCACTAAGGAGAAGGACATTGAATTGTGTAAGGTGTGGGAAACAAGTAAGGACGTTATGGAACCTATGACAATTGGTGGAAGTACTGGTGCTTTTAAGACATTTAAAAGTGGATAAAGCTCCGGATCCTGACAGGATATTCCCCAGGAACTTGAGGGAAGTTTGTGCTGAAATAGCAAGAGCTCTGACGGAGATCTTTAAGATGTCATTAGAAACGGGGATTGTGCCGGAGGATTGACGTATTGCTCACGTGGTTCCATTGTTTAAAAAGGGTTCTAGAAGTAAGCCTAGTAATTATAGACCTGTCAGTTTGACATCAGTGTTGGGTAAATTAATGCAAATTATTCTTAGAGATAGTATTAATAATTATCTGGATAGACAGGATCTGATTAGGAGTAGCCAGCATGGATTTGTGCGTGGAAGGTCATGTTTGACAAACCTTATTGAGTTTTTTGAAGAAGTTACGAGGAATGTTGACGAGGGTAAGGCAGTGGATGTAGTCTATATGGACTTCAGCAAAGCCTTTGACAAAGTTCCACATGGAAGGTTAGTTAAGAAGGTTCAGTCGTTAGGTATTAATGCTGGAGTAATAAAATGGATTCAACAGTGGCTAGATGGGAGATGCCAGAGAGTAGTGGTGGATAGTTGTTTATCGGGATGGAGTCCGGTGACTAGCGGGGTGCCTCAGGGATCTGTTTTGGGCCCAATGTTGTTTGTAATATACATAAATGATCTGGATGATGGGGTGGTAAATTGGATTAGTAAGTATGTCGATGATACTAAGGTAGGAGGTGTTGTGGATAATGAGGTTGGTTTTCAAAGCTTGCAGGGAGATTTATGCCGGTTAGAAGAATGGGCTGAACGTTGGCAGATGGAGTTTAATGCTGAGAAGTGTAAGGTTCTACATTTTGGCAGGAATAATCCAAATAGAACATACGGGATAAATGGTAGGGCATTGAGGAATGCAGAAGAACAGAGAGATCTAGGAATAACAGTGCATAGATCCCTGAAGGTGGAGTCTCATGTAGATAGGGTGGTGAAGAAGTCTTTTGGAATGCTGGCCTTTATAAATCAAACCATTGTGTACAGAAGTTGGGATGTAATGTTAAAATTGTACAAGGCATTGGTAAGGCCAAATTTAGAATATTGTGTACAGTTCTGGTCTCCGAATTACAGGAAAGATATCAATAAATTAGAGAGAGTGCAGAGACGATTTACTAGGATGTTACCTGGGTTTCAGCACTTAAGTTACAGAGAAAGGCTGAACAAGTTAGGTCTCTATTCATTGGAGCGTAGAAGGTTGAGGGGGGATTTGATCGAGGTATTTAAAATTTTGAGAGGGATGGAGAGAGTTGACGTGAATAGGTTGTTTCCATTGAGAGTACGGGAGATTCAAACGAGACATGATTTGAGATTTAGGGTGCAGAAGTTTAAGGGAAACACGAGGGGGTATTTCTTTACTTAGAGAGTGATAGCTGTGTGGAATGAGCTTCCTGTAGAAGTAGTAGAGGCCAGTTCAGTTGTGTCATTTAAGGTATAATTGGATAGGTATATGGACAGGAAAGGAGTGGAGGGTATGGGCTGAGTGCGGGTAGGTGGGACTAGGTGAGATTAAGAGTTCGGCACGGACTAGGAGGGCCGAGATGGCCTGTTTCCGTGCTGTGATTGTTATATGGTTATATGGCATTCCGTTTCTTTGCCCAGTTTCCTAATCTATGTCCTTCTGTATCCTTTCTAATACCTCAAGACCACATGCCCCTCCACCTATCTTCACTCCGTCTGCAAACCTTGCAACAAATCCATCAACTCCATCTCCCAAATCTTGAACATAGAGCGTAAAATGGAATCGGTCCCAACACAGATCCCTGTGTAATATCACTTGTAACTGGGAGCAATACAGAAATGGTTTCTTGTATCCCCACGCTTTACCCCTTTATAAATCAACTACCACATTATCCTTGACATATTCTTTCTTGTAATACCATGATTTCGTAGCTTGTTTAGCAACCTTATGTGTTGCAGCGTAACAAAGACCTTCTGAAAATCCAAATACACAATATCAACAGTTTCTCCTTTGTCTATTATGCTTGTAATTTCTTCATCCAGAAACTCCATCAGATTTGTCAGGCAAGACTCTTCAAGTGCCCTGGGATGACATCCTTAATTATCAACTCCTGTATCTTCCCAAACACTGAGGTCAGACAAACTGGCATATGGGTTTTCTTCTGCCCCATTCCTTTCTTGAAGAATGAAGTGACATTCGAAATTTTCCAGTCTCCCGGAACCATTACAGAAGCTAAGAATTCTTGAAAGAACATTATTAATGTCTCACAAGCTCTTTAGCGACCACTTTTAGAATTCTGGGGTACACGCCATCCAGTCCAGGTGACATAGCGAACTTCAGACCTTTCAGATACTAAAGAAATCTCTCTCTAGTTATCGTAACTTCACACACTTCATGCACGCTGACACCTGGAACTTCCAGTATACTGCTAGTGCCTTCCTCAATAAAGACTGGTGTAAAATATTGATTCAGTTCGGCCGCCATTACATGTCCCACTTTACTACCTCTCCAGTGTCTTTTTCCAATGTTCTGATATCCAGTCGTGCCGCTCTTTTGGACTTTATATATATGAAGAAATGTTTAGTAACATCTGTAATATTATTGATTCATTCCCCTTGGTATTTCACCTTTACATTTTTAATGACTTTTTGTTGCCTTCTGTTCGTTTTTACAACCTTACCAATCCTCCATCTTACCACAAATTGTTGCTCCACTGTGATCTCTTTTCCAGTCACTTCTGGCTAATTCCTCTCTCATGCTTCTATAGTTCACCTTACACCACTGTAATATCGATACGTCTGTCTTTAGCTTCTCCTTCTGCAATTACTATTTGACTCCCACTATCTGACAGACAGGGGGCAGTGAGAGAGGCTTTCCAAACACGGATTGAACACTAAACCCCAGTCCATATTTACTGCTGCAAACTCGGAACAGCCCACTAACTCACAGCCTCTCACGCTGAGGGAAGGAAAGGCAACTCACTTTCTTCTTTGCTTCCAAAGGAACTGCAGAACCAAACATCTGACCACAGAACATAAATACTAACTCATCACTTCATACGCCCGGACAGCTTGATCAATAGTCCATTATATCTGGGTCAAAACCCATGTGATAGCCCGGGACCCGAATTCACGGGGTACCAATCTACCCCGAGAGATTCGCACATCTTCGCACGTCTCACATAGAATTCCACGCGACCCATTCCTATATGTCCAAAACGTTTACTTTATTGGGGAAGGAGGGACGTCCAGTGCCATCTGTAGTTGTAATAAGCTCAGACGAACGCCAAACACCACACATACTATATTCCTGGATCCCCACCACAGGATTATAACCCATGGCCCAGGACTCATCGCTGCCACGGATGAACTTCAGAGTCTCAGCTATTCCCAGTTTAAAAATTAACACTTTTGAACCAACCCGTGACAGATCAGTAACCAGAGGAAGCTTTGTCTGGACGGGGATCGGAGATGAATTCCCGGCCTGGGGTCACAACATGGGGGGAGGAGAGAAATGTGCTTGGGCTGGGGGGTGGGGGAGGTGTGTGGGAGGGGTTATAGTTCCATCTGCTGAAGGGGGCTCTTTTTTACCCTGAAGAATATACCTCTGTGTTTGGAAAGGACCTGAGAATATAGTAACCCATCACTCTCCTGGTACTGCCCATCACCTCCGCTTTGCTCTGGGTTACGGTCTGCCTGCCTGGTCAACCCCTTCCTCGGCAAATCTCTGGGATATCTCACAAAATGCTGGAGGTACTCAGCAGGTCAGGCAGCATCTATGGAAGAGAATAAACAATCAACGACTGGGGCCAAGGCCCTTCATCGGACTGAAAATGAGGGGACAGAAATTCTAGATATTGTTACATTACTTTCTATGCTGTGTGGTCCTGATCCAAAACGTCAAATGTTTATTCCTCTCCTTGGATGCTGCCTGACCTGCTGAGTTCTGCCAATATTTTCTGTGTCTTTTTGTTGCCCAAAACTTTCAGCATCTGCAGAAGGTCTTGTCTTCTGGAGTAACTTTCTATTTTAATGTGCATCACAATCTGCTCGAGGAGCAGGAGCAGACAGTAAATATTCTCCTTCCACATGTGACTGTGTTTCCCCCAGAGGTGTTAACTCTCTCTCTGATCTCTCTGCTTATTTTTCACAAATATTTTGTGAATTGCCGATATTGAGTTAAACCCAGACGCAGAGTCAGCAGAGTATTTATAAATTAAAATACATCGCCAACATACCCGGGTCCTTTCTTGATGTTGACGCCACTGGAACTTTTCCACTGCTGAAACATTGACCCATTTTGAGGACAGGTGAAATTAGTTTTTGTAGTTCTGTAACAAAAAAAAAAATAACAGGAGGGTCAAACATTCATTGGGTATAAAGTAAAACACTGTTTTGTTTTTAAACTGAGGCAAACACTTCCAAACATCTTGGGCCTGTCCACTGAAGCCTTGACATGGCCGGATCCACCTGCACCCATCCACCCACAGTCACACAATGTCCATTTCCGATCTCTCCATGGATTGTACACTGGACCAGGAATTTCCAGGGTATCTACTCGCTATATGGCAGGAAGTTCACTTTTAGGAATCAATTTTGTGTCTTGGTCTGGGAGTGATGTGTCAAGATGTTTTTGAGCATATCACCTGGCTATTATCGGATAGTTACATGGTCCCTTGTTAAACACAATGTAGGCGCCACACATCCAAAGCAGCATCTGGTAAAAAATCTTTAAAATAATAAAAGTGCTGAAATTATTCAACAAGACAGAGAGTATGTTAATATTTCAGGTGGACGAACCTGTATCAGAGCTGTGCCTGTGTGCATGTATCTGTTCTCTATCAGCATTGTCTTCTGCATTGTGTATTTATGATGCTTTTTTATGGTAACAAGTCGCATCAGTCGGTGTTTGGTAAACTATGTGAGTTACATATTTGTGCTTTGTTCTGTGCGGTACACAGCTGGGGATTGACGGATGTCGTATCTTTTATTATTATCCATTCAAATACGTTGAACTAAATGTTGGCTACACTTCAGTTTAATTGTTTCGCGTTTGTATGCTTGCTAATTGCTAATAAAGAATCGAATACACATCACCGTTGTTGCCAGTACTGAAAGAAGAAGCGGAACATGCTATGAACAAAATGCGAAAGGGTCAATCATCCGGACCAGATCACATTCTGGTTGAACTGTATGAAGCGCTGAAGGATTTTGGTGCAGAGTAATTAAAAACCTTATTGAATAGAATATACAACAGTGGCAAAGTACCAGATCTTTTAAAGACAATGTTCATTACACTGCCAAAAAAAACAGGTGCAATGGAGTGTGGGCAATACAGAAAAATTAGTTTAATGAGCCAACTCACAAAAATTCTATTTAGAATCATCATGCAAAGAATAAGAAACAAAATTATACCAGAGATCAAAAAAGAACTGAGCAGCTTTGTCGAAGACAAAGGAAAATCAAACGCCACTTATATTCTCAGGAATATTATCGAAATACCAATAGAAGTACAACAAGATTTATACTTCTGCTTCTTTGATGACACAAAAGCCTTTGACACAGTGAAACACCAGGTAATCTTGGAAATGCTTAGAGAAATTAATATCGACGGAAAAGATCCAAGAATAAGCAGGGATCTCTGCTGGCAACAAAGTTCAGCCATACGGGTAGACGAGATTGGTAAATATCAGGCAATAAAGCGAAGAGTCAGACAGGGTTGTGTTCTATCACCAGACCTGTTCTCCCTGTACGGTGAAAACATGATGAGAACCATACAAGACCTACGTGGAATAAGTATAGGAGGATACAATTTCACCAACCTCTGCAATGCAGATGATACAGTACTGATAACAAAAAGGGAAGTAAATTTGCAGATATTGTGGTTCCAGTAATGTCATCATCGAGAATGCCAGCTTAAGTCACTATCTGCTCCGGAAAATGCGTATGAAGCCCCGTTAACACAAAAAATAGTGTTTCTCGGATGTATTTGAACTGATAAGGGGGAAAGAATGGGGAAAAATAATAGAAATTTAAAAAAACGACCCTGTGGAGCCTGCGCCCGAGAGGAGTGCAGCGAGCAGCTCTCCAACTCGACCGCGTGCTAGCGAGGCAGACGCTGGGCCTCGTTCAAGCGAAGTGGCGAATATGATCGAAATTCTGAAAGAGATACGGGAGTTCCAGAAAGATATAAAACAGCAACTACATGATATTAAGTCAAAGCTCGCCAACGTCAATCAAAAATTAGCAGTGTCAGAGATTCGAATTGAGAAGGTGGAAGATCGCGTTCAAAACGTGGCACGGATACTAAGTAGTATGATAAAAATATTAAATCAACGAGAAGGTAAAATGCTTGACCTGGAGGGAAGATCACGGCGGAAAAATATCTGAATCTACAACGTTCCCGAAGGAGAACGTTCGGGAATGTTCTCGAACTGGAGATTGAAATGGAGCTGGAATTTGAGAGAGCGCATCGTGCGCTTGTCCCGAAACCTACCCGCGATAGAGCAGATAAGCCACGCTCAATAATAATTAAATTCCTTCGATACAGTACCAAGGCGGAGATTCTATAAAGGGCCTGAGGTAAGAAGAGGGTGTTTTCAGATGATAAATTAATATATTTCCACTAAGGTTACCCCCGCCCCCCGGGGTCCTGCAGAAACATAAAGAATGCTCTGAAGCAGACCGAATACTACAGCAAGAAACGATTAGATTTGAAACTCCGTAAACTGCTAAACTTCCGAGTGTTTTATCAAGATGGGATCCGACTATATCAGACAGTGGAAGAGGCGACTACAGAGATGAAGACCAGAGGGCTGTCCGTCAGAGTGATCAAACCGAGGGAAAGCCTGGCAGAGGAATTATTCTGCTCCGCTTGGGAAATAGTGCGAGAATCGAGAAGGCAGGAGACGGGAGGAGGCCAAGAGAAGAGGATCAGGAAGAGACTGGGAGTTTTGCAAAGACAGCCCTCACCCCCTCCAGAAGAGCCATAACGTTTGGCTAACTTTTAAAATGCTGAGAAGCTAAACGGAAGCAAAATTAGACGGTGATATCCCTATCTCGAGAAATACATATTATAATGTGGATTTCATATTACTCAGTTATTCTTTTTTATTCGCTCGTTAGCTCAACGCAGGGTCACTTACCAGAGACCTCAGCCTTGGAGTGACACATTCGTTGCCATTTTTGTTAATATTTGCATTTCTTGGTTCTTATTTGTTCAGGGAGTAGATCGATCAAGTTTTATTCTGCTAATTTCAATGATACATTGACAGAGAAATACAGATGTCTAAGGACAAAGTAAAATACATTTCTTTTCATGTCAGTGGGCTATTATATCCAATCAAACATAAGGGAATTTTATCTGAAATAAAAAAAAATGAACAAGCCCATCTAGTATATTTACAGGAAACTCATTTAAGTGATAATGAGCATAAAGAAAAACTAAAGAGAATGGGTTTCACTAGTTTATTTTTCTCCTCATATAAATCAGGACATAGGAGAGGAGTTGCTATTCTTATCTCGAGTAAGCTAAATTTTGAAAAAAAAATTCGAAGTTGGAGATTGTTACGTACCCTGTAACTAGGTCATTTACCAGCAAAGATAGAGAGGTCCGTTGAAGTCTGATGGTAATATTTTTAAAAGTCTATTTATAAAGGGGCACAAAACTAAGATTAATATAAACATTCAGATAACATACGTCGTCACTACTCAATCTAAATACGCGGGTCTAATAATAACCATCAATAAGAAACAGCTCGATCGTTTGTCTAGGGGATAATATATTGTCCAATGGAAATATAAAAGTCACTCAGTTCCTGCAGGCTTCACCCTTTGGGGACTGCTGGGTTTTCACTTGTTGGAGAGAGAGAAAGTGCTGAGGAAAGAAACTTGCCTGGGTCTTTTATGAAGCAAATCCGTTGAATCAGTGGAGCGGGCTTCCCTGTTGTTAGCTAAAAGCTGTTTTCCGTGGTTCCAGCCACCGATTGCAGCCACGGAATCGAACGCACGTGACTTCCTTCAAATGGCTTCCCGTTACTACGGGATTGTTAGCGTTTCTTCTGGTGCGTTTAAAGGGGTTGTTCCCCCAGACCCTCTTTTATACTTCCTCACGGGGTCTCAGATGTCAATCAGGCTGGGATGATGCAATCTCTCTCTCAACCAGCCCACTTTGCCCGAGGGCTTGCACGTAGCATAGTCCCCAATCCACAAACGTGGTCTCCAGGAGACAATGGTCAATGTCGCATTATTTTGCATCGCTGGGGAACGAGGCGTCCGGCACGTCTCTCTCCCATTTCCTGGGTCTACTGACCCTCCTCCCCAACTAGTGCTCTTGCGATTCTCACAAAGGAGGGGGCTGCGGGCATAACACCTCCCCTCTTAACAGCATTTTTTACCAGCGGTTAAAAACGGAGTCGTACAGAGTCTTACAGGATTTTAGAATCTAACACAATACACAAGCTTTTCTTTTCACTACAGAGCAATACAGGTATGCATTTAATTCAACATCCAAACGGTTAACGATTGCAGTGGCATTTCCTTTAATATTGTAACAACTTGTACCTCACTAAAGTCTCGTAGCATCAGACTTCAACTTAATAACCACCTTTTTTTTTCAGCAACAAAACTAAGGAGTTGTGATCTTCGCTTATGTGCATCTACAAAAGTTTATGTGAATACTAATCGTTTCGGTCGTTTCACTTAACCAGCAGGTTTCCAAGGGGGCTGTCTTTATTATTCACAGGCTTTGGCGCAATACCGTACAACCTGCTTTGCTGTTTAAAACGGCATCGCCATTAACCGTCGCCTCTTTTCCGGTGAGTTCCCCCGACTTGAGTAATTTGGCGTGGTAAACTCCCGCCCACCTCTTTCATAGGAGTTATTTCATCAACACCGGTTCCCAAACTTAGACCATTTCCACCCAATTCTTTAATTTTACCCAGGTGGCTAGCCCTTCTGTCAGGACCCTTCAGGCTATTGATTTTTAATTCGAACTCTTCGTTCAAGTAGCATTTCGAAATCGGCCTCTTCACACTCCATCCTGGCATAAAAATAGAGTGGGGGGTCCCGCTATCTCCAGGCTCACTCTGTAAGCGATCTGCCGGGTTTAAAATTTCTTCATTCGACTTGGGAACTACAGAATTTCAGTTTCCTTCAATAATAATCCTCATCTCCCTATTCTTAAATTCTGCATTAACTTTGAACCCACCTTCGAGTACAAACAGCGGGGACTCATACTTCCCACGGTTACCAAGGTTAACCCTTTTTCCACTGAACCAAGTCTATCTGACCCACAAGGACGGCAGCCCCGTTCCACTGAATCAAATTGCTCAGACTTCTTCTGAGCTCCGTTACTCGGTTCAGTACCACGTGCATCCCCATCTTAGACACACTCAAACGGGACATTGGCCTCTTCCAGGCTTTCAATACCCGTACCCTTTTAAAATTCTAAGTTCCCCCGTTTCTCCCAGGTACTCTCTGGGCAACTCCCTTCCGGAGTAAACTCAACCCTGCGGGCTGAAACAAACTCATCTGCCAACCCAGCAGACTTCTTCGAGGTAAGGGCACACTTTTCATATAGGGCTGCCCTCATTTCATTATCGGGAACACCTTTAGATGTTTTAACTTCCTCAAACAGTTCTGCCACACCAGACAGATCATCCTTGTCCAACTCTGGACCTCTTAACCGCTCCATCGGTTCCTCATCTTTATTTTCTGCCTCTAGGAACTTTCTCCTCACTAACGGCAGATCTACCTCTGCTCCCTTACCCTCTTTCACTTTACTACTCTTCGTTTTACCACGCTCTAAACCCTCGTGGTACAGGGTCGGTAGAAACATCTCGGACAAATCAAAACTGGCCAGATTTAAACTGCTCTTGTTCTCAGCTGCCTTTCTCGACAGGCTGCGAGTGACAGCGCATGCGGGATAGATCTGGGACTCTAGGGGCGGGGCCACCGCACTCGCCGGTCGACGGGTCGGTATCGTGGCTGCCCAAACCTTACCACCGGCTAAATCGTTACCGAGAAGGACGTCCGCGTCAGTTCTCGGGAACTCTGATGGCACCCCTATTTCAAAGGGTCCAGACACCAGCTCACAATCCATAATGACCTCATGTAAAGGCACCATTTCTATCTTTTTACTGATTCCCTTCACCGCTACCATGCCCGTTTTTCAACCAAATTCTAGTACCTTACTGCTGATCAACGACAGCTCAGCCCCCGAGTCTCTCCAGATTCCTACGGGAATTGGTGGTTCCCCCTTCCTCAAAGTCACGCTTCCGTGTGTCAGACATGTCTCAGATCCTTCTCGTACTCTGTCTACCCGGTGCTCTCTTGTCGATTTACTGATTACCACGGCACACCCGATAGGGACTGCAGCTTTCCCTTTTCCTATCTCTTTCCTCGGAGCAAAGCATCGAGATGCAATATGCCCTCCCTTTCCACAATTAAAACAGGTCAAGCCCGGAAACCTCAGGCCGTCTTACCTTTCCCCCTCAACCTTACCGCTAGCTCCTGGTGGGACCTCTGCCTTACTCGTCGGTCTTTCTCGATCGTTCCCACTGTCTCTCTGGGAACTTTTATTCGAGGAAAAGTTTGTCTTGTGGGTTAGGGCATATTCATCCGCGAACCTAGCAAATTCTTAAATGGGTCTTAAATTCTTAAATTCTTAAATTCGGCGTCTCATTCAAATACATCCAGATGTCCTCCGAAACACAACCTTTAAATTCCTCAATCAAAAGTAACTCCCTGAGATGCCCATAATCCTCGTCCACTTTTTCCGCGGTGCACCTTTGGTCCAAGAGCACACCCTTCTCAGGGGCAAACTCGGTATACGTCTGATTCCACCCTTTTCGTAGATTTCTGAACTTTTGTCTATGTGCTTCAGCTACTAGCTCGTAACCCCGGAGAATGGCCGCCTTTACTTGGTCATATTTCTCTTCCCCTTCCCCCTCCGTGGACAACGCCGCATATGCCCGCTGGGCCTTCACTCTTAACACACTTTGTAACAACGCCACCCACTGCTGTCTGGGCCACTTCTGATTCACTGCCACCTTTTCAAAAAGCAAGAAATAACTATCAACATCCGTCTCCTCGAACGGGGGTACTAACCTCAACACCCGACTGACATCAAACCGCTCCTCTCGGTCCGAACACTGACTTCGTTGCTCTTGCTTTAATTTCTCCATCTCCAAGTCATGTTTCCTGTGTCTCTCTGCCTCCTTCTCCTTCTCGACCCTTTCCTTCTCCTTCTCGGCCCTTTCCTTCTCCTTCTCAGCTGCTTCCAGCTCTTTTAGCTGAAATTCATGCTCTCTTTCTTTCTCGGCCCTCTCTCTCTCTCTCACGCGGCCCTTTCCTTCTCTATTTCCAGCTGTTTTAAATTAATTTCATGTTCCCACCTTAATTTCTCCAACTCTAACTGAGCCGCCCCTCTAGCTGGTACCTTTTTAGGGATATTTTCCAATACCTCAGGTGCAAACAGCTCCTTCTCAATGTAATACTGAGTTATTGCCCTTCGCACATCCCGCTTTTTCATTGACGACCTCACCTCTGCGAGGTTTAATCCCTTCGACAAATGTACCGTCTGATTTGGTGGCCGCCTCTAGCGCCCCCAGAGTCGGGTTTCCTATAAATTCATCCACATACATTTTTGCTGGTTTCCCGTCTGGCTACCCGCGTACCAGATCCAAGTTTGGACTTACAATCCCGATTCACTGGCCCTACAATTTGGTATCAAATCACGAGACGGGATCCTCAAGTTGTTACGTACCCCGTAACTAGGTCATTTACCAGCAAAGATAGAGAGGTCCGTTGAAGTCTGATGGTACTATTTTTAAAAGTCTTTATTTATAAAGGGGCACAAAAATAAGATTAATATAAACATTTAGATAACATACGTCGTCACTACTCAATCTAAAAGCGCGGGTCTAATAATACCCATCAATAAGAAACAGCTCGATCTTTTGACTAGGGGATAATATATTGTCCGATGGAAATATAAAAGGCACTCAGTTCCTGCACGCTTCACCCTTTGGGGACTGCTGGGGATTCACTTGTTGAAGAGAGAGAGAAATTTGTGAGAAAAGAAACTTGCCCGGGTTTTTTTATGAAGCAAATCCGTTGAGTCAGGGGAGCGGGCTTCCCCGTTGTTAGCTAAACGCTGTTTGCCGTGGTTCCAGCCACCGATTCCAGCCACGGAATCGAACGCACGTGGCTTCCTTCAAATGGCTTCCCGTTACTACGGGATTGTTAGCGTTTCTTCTGGTGCGTTTAAAGGGGTTGTTCCCCCAGACCCTCTTTTATACTTCCTCACGGGGTCTCAGATGTCAATCAGGCTGGGATGATGCAATCTCTCTCTCAACCAGCCCACTTTGCCCGAGGGCTTGCACGTAGCATAGTCCCCAATCCACAAACGTGGTCTCCAGGAGACAATGGTCAATGTCGCATTATTTTGCATCGCTGGGGAACGAGGCATCCGGCACGTCTCTCTCCCATTTCCTGGGTCTACTGACCCCCCCCCCCCAGCTAATGCTCTTGCGATTCTCACAAAGGAGGGGGCTGCGGGCATAACAGAGATAAAGAGGGCAGATATATTCTGGTAAGGGGGAATATAGACGGATATTAAGTTACTCTATTGAACATACATTTACCCCTGGGAAGTGATATCGGTTTCTTTCAGAAAATTACTGATATTATGGTAGCAGAAACAGAAGGTCTCCTCATATGTGGGGGAGACTTAAATTTATAATTACAGACTAATTTAGACTCCTTTAATAGAAAACCCTTCGAAATAAAATCCTTACATAAGAAAGTTAAAACACCTTCTGAGGATGTTGGTTTAATTGATATATGGAGGGACCTTTTCCCTGACAGAAGGGATTACACTCATTTTTCTGCTCCCCATTCTGTATATACAAGAATAGATAATTTTATAACATTTGTAAAAGACAAAGACAAGGTAAACACATGAGAAATTGGGGCAATAGATGTAAGTGACCATGCACCTACATATTTATCTGTAGATTTTGACCTACAACTAAAGAATACTATTTGGAAACTAAATTCAAGACTACTCAATGATCTGTACTTTAAGAAACAAATTAAAAAAGAAATTGGTGTCTACTTAGAATTTAATGATAATGGAGAGGTTTCGTCTCTCATTTTATGGGATACTGAAGTCTGCCTTAAGAAGGAAATTTGTAGCGATATCTTCATAGGAGAAAAAATAAGGAATAAAACATTAGAGGAATTACAAAATAGGCTGAAGGAACTAGAGAAAAAACACAAATAGAATTTGGCACAGGATACATTAGTGGAAATTTTAAAAAATAGGAATGGAATTAATAGTTTGGCTACGCAAGAAATCAGGAAAAATTTAATGTTTCTGAAACAGAAACATTATGAAAGTGGATCAAAGCCTTTGAAAATACTGGCGTGGAAACTGAAAAAAAAATAGCAGAAAATACAATTCATAGAATTAGGGACCCAACAACGAAAATGATAAAAAAAAAAGCTAAGCGAAATTCAAGAAGCTCTTGAAGTGTTTTACAAATCTCTTATGTTACAAAGTTCCAGGGGGATGCATAACCCAAATTTACACCTTCTTGAATTCTCTAGAGTTACCCACTTAAGCGAAGAACAAAATAGAACGATGACTGCTAAAATAACTGAAGTTGAATTAAAAGCTCCAATTAGTAGGCTTAAATTAAGCAAGTCACCAGGATTAGATGGGTATATGGCAGAGCGGTACAAAGAATTTAAAAATGAGTTAATTCCTGTTTTACTCCACACACTGAACTGGGCTCTAAGAAAGGCACAAATGCCACCCAGTTGGAAGTAAGCGATAATCTCAACTATACCGAAAGAGGGCAAGGATAAAATAGAATGCAGGTCATTTAGAACAATATCCATTCTTAATGTAGATTATAGGTTATTTTCAATGGACAATAGACAATAGATAATAGGTGCAGAAGAAGACCATTCGGCTCTTCTAGCCTACACCGCCATGCTGAGACCATGGCTGATCATCTACTATCAATACCCAGTTCCTGCCTTGTCCCCATATCCCTTGATTTCACTATTCATAAGACACTTATCTAGCTCCTTCTTGAAAGCATCCAGAGAGTTGGCCTCCACTGCTTTCTGACGCAGTGCATTCCACACCTCCACAACTCTATGGGAGAAGAAGTTTTTCCTTAACTCTGTCCTAACTGACCTACCCCTTATTCTTAAACCGTGCCCTCTGGTACTGGACTCTCCCAGCATCTGGAACATATTTCCTGCCTCTATCTTGTCCAGTCCCTTAATAATCTTATATGTTGCAATCATATCCCCTCTCAATCTCCTTAATTCCAGCGTGTACAAGCCCAGTCTCTCTAACCACTCTGAGTAAGACAGTCCGGACATCCCATGAATTAACCTTGTGAATCTACACTGCACATCCTCTACAGCCAGGATGTCCTTCCGTAAACCTGGAAACCAAAACTGTACACAATATTCCAGGTGTGATCTCACCAGGGCCCTGTACAAATGCAAAAGGATTTCCTTGCTCTTGTCCTGCATTCCATTTGTAATAAAGGCCAACTTTCCATCAGTCTTCTTCACTGCCTGCTGCACTTGCTCATTCACCTTCAGTGACTGATGAACAAGGACTCCTAGATCTCTTTGTATTTCTCCCTTACCTAACTCTACACTGTTCAGATAATAATCTGCCTTGGGATAATAATATCCCAAAGTGGATAACCTCACACTTCTTCACATTAAATGTCATCTGCAAATTATCTGCCCACTCACCCAGCCTATCCAAGTCACCCTGAATTCTCCTAGCATCTTCATCGCATGTCACACTGCCACCCAGCAGTGATTGCTGATGTTATTCTCCATGCCTTCATCTAAATTGTTGATGTAAATCGTAAACAGCTGTGGTCCCAATACCGAGCCCTAAGGCCCCCCGCTAGTCACCACTTGCCATTCCGAGAAACACCCATTCACCGCAAGCTTTTGCTTTCTATGTGCCAACCAGTTTTCTATCCATGTCAATGTCTTCTCCCCAAAGCCATGAGCTCTGATTTTACCCACCAATCTCCTCTGAGTGACTTTATCAAATGCCTTCTGAAAATCGCGGTACACTACATCCACTGGATCTCCCTTGTCTAACTTCCTGGTTACATCCTCGAAAAACTCCAATATATTAGTCAAGCATAATTTACCCTTGGTAAATCCATGCTGGTTCGGCCCAGTCCTATCAATGCTATCTACATATGCCACTATTTCATCTTTAATAGTGGACTCTAGCATCTTCCCCACTACTGATGTTAGACTAACATAGTTAGTTAGTTCTCTGTTTTTTCCCTCCCTCCTACCTTAAAAAGTGGGATAACATTAGCCATTCTCCAATCCTTATGAACTGATCCTGAATCTAAGGAACATTGGGAAATGATTATCAATGCATCCGCAATTTCCAGAGCTACCTCCTTTAGTACACTAGAATACAGACCATCTGGACCTCGGGATTTGTTAGCCTTCAGTCCTACCAGTCTACTCATCACCGTTTCCTTTCTAATGTCAATCTGTTTCAGTTCCTCTGTTACCCTATGTCCTTGGCCCATCCATACATCTGGGAGATTGCTTGTGTCTTCCCTTGTGAAGACAGATCTAAAGTACTCATTAATTTTTTCTGCCATTTCTCTGCTTCCCATAACAATTTCACCCAATTCATTCTTCAAGGGCCCAACATTGTTCTTAACTATCTTCTTTCTCCTCACATACCTAAAAATGCTTTTGCTATCTTCCTTTATATTTCTGGCTAGCTTGCGTTCGTATCTCATGTTTTCCCCCCGTATTGCCTTTTTAGTTAAGTTCTGTTGTTTCTTAAAAAAATCCCAATCCTCTGTCTTCCCACTCAACTTAGCTCTATCATACTTCTTTTTTTTAATGCTATGCAGTCTCTGACTTCCGTTGTCAACCACTGTGGCCCCTTTCCCCCCTTTGAATCCTTCCTTCTCCGGGGGATGAACTGATTTTGCACCTTGTGCATTATTCCCAAGAATACCTGCCATTGCTCTTCCACTGTCTTTTCTGCTAGGATATATGTCCATTTAACTTTGGCCAGCTCCTCCCTCGTGGCTCCATAGTCTCCTTTGATCAACTGCAACACTGACACCTCTCAAATTGCAGATAAAAACTTATCATGTCATGGTCACTACCTCCTGAGGGCTCATTTATTTTAAGATCGTTTATTAAATCCTATTCATTACATAACACTAAATCCAGAATAGCCTCGTGCCTGGTCTGCTCTCGTACAAGCTGTTCCAAGAATGCATCCCTTAGGCACTCTACAAACTCCCTATCCTGTGGTCCAGCACCAACCTGATTCTCCCAGTTCACCTGCATGTTGAAATCCCCCATAACTACTGCGACATTACCTTTGCCGCATGCCAATGTTAACTCCATATTCAACTTGCACCCAATATCCATGCTACTGTTTGGGGGCCTGTAGACAACACCCATAAGGGTCTTCTTGCCCTTACTGTTCCTCAGTTCAATCCGCACAGACTCTACTTCTCCTGATCCTATGTCCCCCCTTGCAAAGGACTGAATCTCAGTCCTCACCAACAGGGCCACCCCACCCCCTCTGCCCACATTTCTGTCCCGACGATAGCACGTATACCCTTGTACATTCATTTCCCAGGTTTGATCCCCCTGCAGCCATGTCTCCGTTATCCCAACAACATCATAGTTACCCATTTGCACCTGAGCTTCAAGCTCATCCGCCTGATTTCTGACACCGTGCATTCAGATATAGAATTTTCCGTCCATTTCTCCTCTCTCTGTTTAAATCGCTCCCTATTGTGCTTAACCCAGCTCCCCGAACTCCCATCGGACTATACGCCCCTTGAATTTTTTTGTCCTTCGTAAATTTACCTATTCTTTCTGCACATTTAACTCCATGTCCCGTCAGACCATCCCTCTGTACATGTGTCCTCCTTACCACTTGTTCCGCATCGCCTTTCTCTACTACACACTTAACTATACACTACTACACACTTAATTACCTCCATCATGGCTAAACGATTAGAGGAGTTTCTAACCATACTGATAGGTAACGATCTGACAGGTTTTATACGACAACGCGAAACACAAGACAAAATACGAAGGACACTACACCTTTTTGATCATATACAAAAAAATAAATCGAAGCAATAGTGATAAGAGTGGACGCTGAAACGGCTTTTGATTCGGTTAATTGGAATTTTCTTTCCAGAGTTTTACATAGATTTGGTTTCCAAGACACAATTATTAAAACTATACAGACACTATATGATAACCCTACTGCTAGGGATTAAAATGAATGGATATTTATCAAATAGTCTTATCCTAGAAAGGGGCAGAAGACAGGGTCGTGTATGGTCAGCACTACTCTTTGCATTATATCTGGACCCATTAGCTCAGGGGTGTCAAACTCATTTTAGGTCACGGGCCGGATTGGGCAAAATGCAGCTTCATGCGGGCCGGATCAGTCGGGCGCGGGCGAACGCAGTTTTCATTGCCTCCGTTTTTTCAGCCTGTTCTCATGTGTCTCAGTCTCTGCTATAACTACAAAGTGTTTCACTTCACAAATTCCGTTTCTTATGAGAAAGGCTGCTGAGCAGGCATTAGTTTTTATGATTGGTATCAACTTACAATCATAGGCTTCATATCGCCGGGCCATTAATAATTAAAATAATAGATCTATCTAAAATGATCTCGCGGGCCGGATATCATTGTACTCCGGGCCGGATATGGCCCGCGGTCCTTGAGTTTGACACCTATGCATTAGCTCAATACATCAGACAAAATGAAGATATCAGGGGAATTACTATTAAAGGGACAGAGCATAAATTGTCCTGTTATATGAATGACATTTTGATCTATCTAGGGCAATCAACATATCCTTTATCTATTTTGATGCAATCCTTTGAACAGTATGATCAATTATCAGGATACAAGATCAACATGGATAAAACCCAGTTACTTTCATCTTACTATAGCCCACCAAGAGAAATTGAAAGTTGATACCCCTGGGCATGGCGCACAGAGTCTTTCAAATATTTGGGCATCATTATGGCAAAAGATTTGGCAAAATTATCAGAATATAATTATCAGCCTTTATAAAAAAAATAAAGAAAACATGGCAAGATGGAACCTGATTCCTTTTTTCAGTCTCAGTTCAAGGATTGAGTCTATTAAGGTGAATATACTGCCCAGACAGTTATATCTATTTCAGACCCTACCAATAGAGATTAATCAAAATCAAATCAATGAGTGGAACAAGATGCTATCAAGGTATATTTGGCAAGGTAAAAGGCCTAGAGTTTGTCTCAAAACTTTGCAATTAGCAAAGGAAAAGTGGGGATGGGGTCTACCTTCTCTTATAAATTATTATTTTACAGCACAGTTAAGAGTAGTGATATGTTGGTGCAACCGATCATATGATGCTCAAAGGAAAAACATTAAGGAGCGGGTACTTCACATCCCATACAAGCAATTTTGGCTGATAACAAACTTCAAAGGTACATAAATACTATTGAAAACCCATTGGTGAAACTGATTCTTAAAGTATAAAAACCTATTATAAAAGAATATAATCCACAGGGAAATATTGCAATTCTGAAATGGTGTGCATTTGACTCGGATTTTACACCAAATAAATTGGATGCGAGATTTAAGGACTGGACAGCTAAAGGAATAACAGTTCTTTGCCATATAATGAAAGAAGGAACACTGTTCAGTTTTGAAATGCTTAAAGAGAAACACTCATTTGAAAAACAAGATTTTTCTCGGCATTTACAGATGCGACAATATGTTAATAAGATGCCTAAAAATGTAACCAAGGCAAGTGCATGCTTGATAGAGCTCTTTAGAAAAATATATAATTCAGATAATGGTAGTAGAATCATTTCAAGCATGTATAAAAGGTTGTCAAATCTTAAAACACATTCGACTTCATAGATTAAAACAAAATGGGCGAAGGAAGGAGGGATAATTATATCTGAGGAAGAATGGAAAACAATATGGAGATATCAAAGGAAATGTACCAGTTCACAGACATGGAGGGAGTTTGAATGGAGAAACTTGATAAGATATTTTATTACACCCTCTCAGAAATCCCATTATGATAGTAACTCTGTTTGCTGGAGAAATTGTGGAAATCAAAATGCAAATTATTATCATATTTTTGGGACTGCCCTGTTATCAAAGACTATTGGAGGGGGATACACAATGCACTACAAGACATCTTTAAATTTGAAATACCCTTAGAGAGTAAAACCATATATTTTGGATATATACCTCAAGAATGATTGAAAAGTTAAATATTTAATGAATATTCTGTTGGTGGCTGGTAAAAAAGACTAGGAAATGGTTATCACAGGAGAGCCAAACTTTAAATGCCTGAATGGAAATTACAATGGACAGTTACAAACAGACACACCGACAAACAGACATACTTTATTGATCCCGAGGGAAATTGGGTTTCATTACAAAATGGAGGAAATAACAGCATCTGTTAATCATAAACTGGAACAACTTGATTCATACTGATAAAAATGATTTAACTACATAATGCCTTATAGGTCTGATTTTATTCGCACAATCAATGAATATGTTGTAAATGATCACTCCCTACTTGTACATAGTTATTTCCTTTTGCTTGTTTTTATTTCTTTCCACTCTTTTCTATAAGTGTATATCTCAGATAAATACTACGTGGAGATTTGTGACATATATGATATATATGTACATTGTCTGAAGTACATCTTATGAAAATGTTTGTTTGATGATGAACTTCAATAAAAATAAATTACAAAAAAAAAATTTACAGAAATTACTATTTACGAGCTACAGAAGGAGCAAAGGACTTGGCCGAACTTTAAACAAAAAGAAAACTAAAGTAATGGTAATATCAAACAAAACTGATACTCCAAACTGTAGGATAGTATTGGGAAACGAAATCCTGAAACAAGTTCACAACTTCAAGTACCTTGGATCATGGGTAACATCCCATGGCAAATGCGAAACAGACAGAAAAGCAAGAATAGTAACGGCAAGAACAACATTTACAGAAATGAGAATCATCCTGACGAACAAGAAAATAGCGATTAAAATCCGCCTTACAACTCTCAGCTGCAACATTCTCCCCATGTCGAAGTCTGGCTGCGAGTCATGGACCGTCTCAAATGCAATGGGAAAAAGAATCAATGCAGCAGAGACGTGCTTTCTCAGAAAAAATCTATGCATATCCTTTATGGACAGGATCACCAACGAATAAATTCTACCGAGAACGAAAACAAAGCGTACATTACTTTAAAAAAAATCAGAAAACAACAATCAAAATTCTTTGAACACATCATTTGAAGGGAGACATTAGAACATTTAGATACAACTGGAAATCTGGAAGGAATAAGAAGCAGAGGCAGGCAGAGAGTGAAAGCGATAGATGGATTAACATCATGGTTAGAAACAGGGGAGGCAACAACTACAATTCAGAGGATCAGGGACCGTGATGGATGGAGAGACACGATCGTCCACGCCGAACGGCAAGGCACCTGAATGAATGACTAACCATCACAAAATGAGCACCTATGCACGCCCATTATCAGTTTAAACCATTCCAGGGTGAAAGTAATTTAAAAATAAACTGGAATTATTCAAAACGGTCAACATGTAAGGAACAGCTGTGGGGAGAGGACTAAAGTAACAATTCAGGTTCACAAACTTTCGTTAGAATGTCTTCACACATTTTCCGCTTTTAGTGCAGATCTCCAGCGTCCTGACTTTATCAAATCCAAACGTAACACATACGAACTACTGAAAGATCGTAGCGGGCCATGTCAACCCCGAAACTTCTACTGTTAACTCTTCTCCATAGATTCTGCCTAGCCTGAGTTCCTCCATCATTTTGTGTGTGTTAACTTGAGTTTCTGTTTGATTTCCTCTGCCTGACCGACAGATAACAGTGAGGGGAAATTTCCAAAGACGGTTTGAAAACTGGACGATGTCTATTTCTACTGGTGTAAACACGGAACAGCCCATTGAATATCAGCATTTGGAATAGGAGCTTATTCTCTCAGTATAGCAGTCTTTGCTTCCAAAGGAAATGCAGAACCAGAAATCTGAGCCCAGCAGAGAAATACTCGTTCAACACCTAAAGAACCGTGATGGTCCTTGGGTCAACTTTTTCTGGGTCGAAAACTGTGATATCAGGAACCATTTCTGCGATAAAATGGGAGCGGGGAACAGGATCATGTAATCGATGGAGGGTCTTCCACTTGAATCGGTGACTTTGCTCCTTACCCTACAAACACTGCATACCCACCACTGAATTTTCCAAATTATTTCATACTTACACCAGCTACATTTTTAAATTATTCCCCGATCCCTTCACTTCACCACCGGGTCAGATTCAAATCCCGGTCCGACACATAATTCAGACCCAAAGTGAAATGTGCAGGTTTCATTTAAATCATTTCTTTGAGTGCAAACACTAATTTCTATTCATATTCCTCTGGCCTCAGTGGACAGGAGCACTGAAACATCAAGTGAGACACAGCAGGAGGAGGCCATTCAGCCCCTCTAAACATTAACAAATGGCGGCTGCTCCCCCATGTCAGCCACATTTTTCTGCCCAATCCTAATTTCCTAGACTCCTTCAGTCTCCACAGCCCTCTGTGGTGGGGATTTACAGACATTCATCTCCCTCGGAGTGGAGACATTTCCCCTCATCTCAGTCCCGGACAGTCCACTCCCTTTTTCAGAGACTGGGATCCCTGGTTCAACCAGTAATGATGTTGAGCGTTTCAATGTGTTCACCTCTCAGTCCTCGATTCTTTAAATGAAAGGGATATCATATTTGATCTTTCTTTATATATGACCCCACCACACCAGGGATCAGTCTGGTGAATCTTCATTGCACTGCCTATAACAAATACTTTCTAATCACTTTGTTAATCCTCTATGGAATTAATTTCCATCTTCTGCAGCTCCATGTTGCCACAATCACTCACCTCCCACCCCTGTCACTGTTTCCACCTTCCCACTTCCCCCCTCACCTGGATCCACCTCTCACTCCCCAGCTCTTGCCCCATCCCCACCCCTCACCTCTTTTCTCTGACTATTTCCCGTCTACTCTCAGTCCAGAGGGAGGGTCTCGGCCCGAAATGTTGACGGTCCATTTCCCTCCACCGATGCTGCCCGACCCACTGAGTTCCTCCGGCAGTTTGTTCTTTGGTCTGTATAACCCGTGTTAGTATGGGGAGCAGGATTTTACACCATATTGCAGGTGCAATCTCAACGAAACACAAAAAATTGTTAAAGTAATTTTCAGTCTTATACCAATGAGTTTTACAATCAATACAATGTAAATTTGACTTCCTTCCCCACCCACTGCACCTCAGTCCCTCACCATTTAAACACATCCAGTGTTTCTGTTTCTCCTACAGAAGTGGGTGATCTCACATTTCCCACATTGGACTCCAGCTGACCTGTTGTTCCCACTCCCTCCTTCTGCCTCCATTACTCTGAAATGTCTCGACAGCAGAAACAGAACATAGAACAGTACAGCACAGGAACAGGCCCTTCAACCCACAGTGCTGTGCTCAACCAATTAAATATGTTATCAGAATGTTAACCAATCAAATCCCTTCTGCATAAAATGTCCATATTCTTCTATTTTCCTCACATCGGCATGCCTATCGAAATGTGTCTGGAAAGTACCCAATGTGTCTGATCTGCCACCACCCCAGGCAGCACATTCCAACGACCCACCTCTCTCTCTGTAAGACACACTTGCCCCTCATATCTCCTTTAAAATTTCCCCTCTCACCTTTAGTACATGGCATCTAGTGTTAGACATTTCTACCATTGTAAAACATACATTTTCTGTCTACTCTACCTATGTCTCTCGTAATCTTACAAACGTCTATTCAGTCTCACCCTAGCCTGCAGGGCTGCAGAGAAAGCAACCCGAGTTGTCCAATCTCTCGTTATAGCTCATGCCCTCTAATCCAGGCAGTATCCTGGTAAACTTTCTGCGCCCTCTCCAAAGCCCCGACATCTTTCCTGGAATGAGGCAACCAGAACTGTATGAAATACTCCAGATGTGGTCTAACCAGAGTTTTTAAAAGCTGCAACACAACTTCCTGACTTTTCAACTCAATGCCTCGAATAATAAAGTTAAGCATACTGTTTGCCTTCATAACCACCCTATCAATATCCCTGTCCTCATTGACACTGCTAAGGGTCTTGCATTTACATTCCACCTACTGAGCTGCCAAAATGATCATCACTAATCAAATCTCAATGAGATTTCTCAGGACCTGTTGAATTTATTGCCAAGTGAGCAAGTACGGAAAGGTACAGGTACAGAGAAACACTGACTTGTGGCAGCATCAAACACAAGTACATTCAGATGAGACATGAAACACGAAGTTTACAACCCTCTGTCAGTAGCAATATAAAATGTCAGCTTTATGTCAATAATGATTGTGTTGCCTTTATGGCAGTTATTTAGTTTATAATATTTTCACTTAGTAATTCGTTTGTTAGCATTCTAGTTAAAGTTAGGATTGTTTTAAGTTGTCTGTGAGATAGCGCGGCGTGCGATGACGTCACATCCGGTTTCGCCGCGTCCTGTGGGAAAATACCGGTTTGGAGAAACGGGAAGGTGGGGGTCGAGACATGTGCGTGCGCAAGCAGCAGCAACGTTTTCTCTCTTCGCACCAGAAACATTGTGAAAGCAACGCTGTGAGTTATGAGATAATCGATATGTTGAATTAAAATATTAACGCCGATCCTGTTAAAAGTAACGACGGTCGATAATGTTTATGTTTTCGTTAGTTAAAGAGTTGCGGATAGTTTGCGTTGAAGTGTATTTAAAGCAGTCAGTGGCGTAGGTAGATTCTGACTGTATGCTGCACTTTAATGTAATGTAGTTGTTGTAGTTTTACCTTGCAAGTACTTATGATGTAAATGTAATATTATGAAAGAAACAACTACTGTACAAATCTTGTATTGTTTTATCAACAGTTTTCACCATACGTTAATGTGGAAGAGTGAACAGTAAACGGTTAAACTTACTGGGATCCTGTCGTCATTGATAAAGGTTTAACTTGCTGTTTAGCTCAGCGTTATCTTAACACGCCGAGCGAGAACACTACAGTGAAAAGCGGCATCATCAGGTGTTTCAAGTGCTGCAATGACATCTCGATCCAGCGTCAAGTCGTTGTCACCCAGCGAGGGGGGCAGTAGGACATCATCAAGTAAGGCCGCCCATGCAAGAGCTAATGCAGAAGCCGCCAGGGTGCGACTGCGCTACGCCAAACAAGAAGCAGAATTGAAAATGGAAGCGGCTGCCAGAGAAGCCGAAAACCAGAAGGAAAAGGCTGCCAGAGAAATGGAAAAGGCTACCAGAGAAGCCCAAAACCAGTTGGAAAGGGCAAGGATAGCGGCAGAGTTAGAAATGCTGACGCTGGAATGAGAAGAAGAAGCTGCCAGGGTGGAAGCAGGGTTCATAGAAGATGCTGAAGAAATGCAAGGTCTGGTTGACGTAAAATCTACTTCAGAAAAGACCAGATTGGAACGCACAAGCGACTATGTCCAATCTCAAACAGACCGGAAGGTTCGTTCTTCCACTCCATACTTATTTGATAAAGCCCCACGTCATGAGCAATCTCAGAGAGACCCAATTGCATCACATTCATCCGAGGAAGACAATTTACCCTTGCAACTCCATGATGAAGTCAAGAATGAAAGGGCTGATGACAAATACTTCTCGACACCAAACTTACAAGATCTGGCGAGAAGAGAGGCAAAGGCTGAATTCAGAACAGAAAAGTCCATAACAGAGGTACGCCCTCAGTCATATACCCACCGACATAATTCCCCAGGCCGCATGCCACTTGCAATTGAACCCCTGGCACAGTATTTAGCACGACGAGATCTCGTCTCCTCAGGACTGTACCAGTTCGACGATAAACCTGAAAATTACCGTGCATGGACTCCACATTCACCAACGCTATCGACGGAGTCCAGCTCAGAAGCAACTCAAGAGTTGGATCTTATGGCGAAATGGCTGGGAAAAGATTCATGCGAACAAGTGAGACGCATACCTTCAGTGTACATCAACAACCCCAAGCAAGCCTTAAGCAAAGCATGGGAGAGACTTCGGGAGAGCTATGCGGCCCCCGAAATTATTGAAGCGGCGCTATACCGACGTCTGGAAAACTTTCCTAAGGTGTCAGCCAAAGATCACATTAATTTAAGGGAGCTCAGAGATTTACTCATGGAGATCCAAGGAGCCAAAGAAGATGGCTACTCAACTGGTCTAGTATACCTAGCTGCTCCATCCGGGATTAGACAAATCGTGGACAAACTTCCATTCGGGCTGCAGGACAGGTGGGTGTCTGTTGCCTCAGAGTACAAAGAAGATCACAATGGTCGATTTCCTGCCTTTGAGGATTTCACTAGTTTTGTGTGCAGGGAGGTGAAGAAGCGAAATGACCCTAGCCTCATGGGTCAAGGAAGCAGTACAGCTTACACCAAGCCAGATAAATCCTCTTCGAACAATTTCAACATTAATAAACCCGTCTTGGTGCTTAAGGCTGAAGTCTTTACAACTAACCATGACCCTAGTAAGAATTGCCCATTGCATAACAAACCCCACCCCCTCAGAAAATGCAGAACGTTTAGGGAAAAACCCCCTGAAGTCATGATGACCCTTCTCAAGGAGAAAAGGATATGTTTTAAATGCTGTTCCTCTACCTTGCTAGAGAGTGTACGATCGCCGTGAAGTGTCCGGAATGTGATAGCACTAATCACGATGGGGCCATGCATCCCGGCCCGTTACCGCAAACCAACAACTCTCCTTCACCCCCACAACAGGACGGCCGGAGGGAGAGGCTCACTCCAGGACAACTGTCGTCAGCTCGAGCTGTACAGAAGTTTGCGGTCAAGCTCAGTCAAAGCGTTCTTGTTCAAAGATCTGCCTCACTGAGGTGTACCCTAAAGGAGCCAAAGACAAGGCCATCAAAACCTATGTAATTTTGGATGATCAGAGCAATCGCTCACTAGTCAGTCCAGAGTTCTTTGATTTGTTCAACATTGAGTGTGAGCAGTTCCCATTCTACCTTGGAACTTGCTTAGGCGACGTGGAAACTCATGGAAGGAAGGCAGAAGGCCTCCAGCTCGAGTCCCTGGATGGTAAAGTCGTCATCTGTCTCCCTCCACTCTTAGAGTGCAATGAAATTTTGAATAACCGCAACGAGATCCCAACGCCAAGTGCGGTGTTACACCAGCCACATCTCCACCACATCGCCAAACACATCCCAGAACTGGATCCAACAGCAGAAATACTCCTGCTATTAGGAAGAGATGTAATCCGGGTACACAAGGTTAGGCAGCAAGTCAATGGACCACACGACGCCCCCTTTGCGCAACGCCTGGATCTGGGCTGGGTGGTGATAGGAGAGGTGTGCCCTGGCAATGTACACAAACCGACGGTTAGCACACTCAAGACCAATGTGCTAGAGAGTGGCAGCCATTCAATTTTTCAACCCCGCACAAGTGTCACGTGTATTAAGGAAGCACGACAAGGCTTTAACAAATGTAAAGTAACTGACAAGACGCTGGGTCAGTCAGTCTTCGCTCAAACCGAGCATGATAATAAACTTACTCAATCAGCTCAAGATGCCATTTTCTTAAAAAACAAAGGACACCAAGGTCTTCAGAGATGAAGCAAATAATGGGGTTGCCCCACTACCTTTCAGAGAACCACGCCAGTGCTTGCCAAACAACAAAGAGCAGGCAGTCAAGCGGTTCACATCCTTGCAGAAAACCCTGAAAAGGAAACCTGAGATGCAGCAATGCACCCCATTGCCCCACGAGGTACTGTGCACACTAATGGCAGAGGACACAGCCATTATAAATGCACGACCACTTCTATCGTTGTCTTCCGAGCCGGAAAACCCCTTCATACTCTCGCCCTCAATGCTCCTTACGCAGGGGGCAGGATCTCCCCCTCCACTAGGTGACTTCTCCGATAAGGATTTGTACTTAAAGCAATGGAGACAGGTCCAGGCTCTGGCCAATGGGTTCTGGTCTCGCTTCATTCCCTCGCAGGGACGGACGTGTCAGGAAGGTTGAGTTGAAAACTACCGACCAAGGTGATGTGAAAATTTACCAAAGGCCTGTTCCAGAAGTCATTCTACTTCTGCCTAAGGACTGATTAGAGACTAAAGTTTTGTATTATATTCATTGTGACCTTACGAAGGTCAAGCGCGGAGTGTGTTGCCTTTATGGCAGTTATTTAATTTATAATATTTTCGCTTAGTAATTCGTTTGTTAGCATTCTAGTTAAAGTTAGGATTGTTTAAAGTTGTTTGTGAGATAGCGCGGCGTACGATGACGTCACATCCGGTTTCGCCGCGTCCTGTGGGAAAATACCGGTTTGGAGAAACGGGAAGGTGGGGGTCGAGACATGTGCGTGCGCAAGCAGCAGCAACGTTTTCTCTCTTCGCACCAGAAACATTGTGAAAGCAACGCTGTGAGTTATGAGATAATCGATATGTTGAATTAAAATATTAACGCCGATCCTGTTAAAAGTAACGACGGTCGATACTGTTTATGTTTTCGTTAATTTAAGAGTTGCGGATAGTTTGCGTTGAAGTGTATTTAAAGCAGGCAATGGCGTAGGTAGATTCTGACTGTATGCTGCACTTTAATGTAATGTAGTTGTTGTAGTTTAACCTTGCAAGTATTTATGATGTAAATGTAATATTAAGAAGGAAACAACTGCTGTACAAATCTTGTATTGTTTTATCAACAGTTCTCACCATACGTTAATGTGGAAGAGTGAACAGTAAACGGTTAATCTTACTGGGATCCTGTCATCATTGACAAAGGTTTAACTCGCTGTTTTGCTCAGCGTTATCTTAACACGCCGAGCGAGAACACTACATATTCATTTTGTGTCAATAACAGACTTGGAAATGTTGAATTTAGTCCCTCAGCTAAACTGTTCACAATTTGGGAACAACTAGGCTCCAAGCACAGGTCCCTGCAACACCCAATGGATATCCTGCAGAATCTGGTTATTCCTTCTCTTTAAACTCAGGAACAGGAGAAGGCCCCTCTAGCTTACCCTGTCATTCAATAAGTCTCCGTGCCGGTCCATCCTTGCCCCCAACAACAATCCTCTCCCCGAATTCTCCGGACTATTGGCCCCACTTGCTGGTCAACAGTCTGCCGGTGTTTGAACCTTAATGTGGTGAATCTCCTGATCGCCACCACCATGGGCTCAGATATTTCCACAGATAAGCCCCTCCTGTCCGCACCGGGACAAACATCCTGTCCGCTCCCTCTCACACCATCTACAGAAAATCTTTTCTATAAAAGTCCCCCTCTCCCTCTCTCCTCATCTGGAATCCCTCCCTCCCTAGGGAGCCAGCATCAGGCCGATAGGCCGAGCTGTCCCCTCCTAACTCTCGGTGATACATCAGACTCCGGCTGCAGGAGACGCTTCACAAACGCCCCAACTTCCCTCGGAAGGAAATGGAAATAAACCAAAAAGCGGACATATACTTTGATGTTTGTTCCCCTTTGACGGGGAATTCGGAGCGGGTTGGGAAGCTGCACAGCGAGGATAACGCCCTATTGGTTGGTCCGCCTACGCTATTGGGTATAGTCAGTGATTGACATCTCTTCGCATCAATGGGAATAACGCGCCTTGTAAATACTCTGTTGAGAGCGCCAGTGTATGTAGGGTGACGTGATTAATACTTTTAACCCATTAACCCATCTCAGCGCGAGCCGGGCAGCGCACGTATGACGTGAAATATCGCACACATGACGTCAGATCTGGTGTGGGCGTGTGGGCACTTGTGCTGTAAAGTACCTGCATGGACGTTTAATTTGATTTCCGAGGGAAAACAAAATCAATCATGGGATTCGCCCTGTTGTGCAGTATTCCTGATGGAGTAGGCAGTGTGCTGTTTGTCCCGAGTTGGGTCACAAAATCCTAATTTTTTTGCCGGGGACTTTCCAGGGTGATCCTGTTTCCTACAGATTTAAATGGCGCAGTTTGTCATTGTTCAGTAGTTTGAAAAACAGCTGTTTTACTAACGTACACCAGAATTGCCAGACGGGTCTACAAACAGTGACCATTGTTCTGACAATGACAGTGACATTATTCTGACCTCTCCTTGTTGCAGACTTTAAATCCTGGTAAACTAAACACCCTGACAATGTGGACCGTAAGGATCCCTTTCTTTGAAAGCCAGGGGATCATTCAGACAGCCGGTCGCTGAGGGAAATTGTGTTTGCTGATTGTTAAAGTTTGCCGGAGTCGGATGGATGGAGTTGATGTGGAGGTCGGGAGTGTCACAGAGAAAGGACCGGACAGCCGAGCTCTCTCCGTTGTCCCTCCAGTTTCCAACGACTGGTAGCGATGTGGGGACCTCCGGCTACTGGGGGGGGGGGGGGGGTTCTGCTCCGCGGGATCTCTTCTTAATTTCCCAGGAATATTCTGACAGTGTGAATGTAATTTCTATATCCATAAATGTATCACCATCCAGCAAATTGTTCCTTTCAACTCAACCCGCCCACTGCCCCACACGCGAGCTCTCGCTAATGTTTTCTAGCATTGGCAATGCATAAATTGCGACAAGAACTCAGCAGCCCTGGCAGCATCCATGGAGGGAAATAAACAGTCCGATATATTGGGCCGGAACACTTAATCAGTACTGGAAAGGAAGGGGGAAGGGTCAGATGATTGATTGATTGATTAGGGAGGCGTGGGTTGTGGTTCTGGGAGTTCGGGTCTGTATGACCTCAGCTGCCTGTCCATCCATTCCTCACACAGGAGTGGACTTTTTGCTGAAATTAAATCCAATTTATAGGACAATTCATTCTCATTAGGGAATGAGCAAAGTCGCTTTAACCCTTTCTCCTGCAGGGAAAACGATAAAACCTATAAGCCGCTATAGGAGACATCACTTACATCTGATGTTGTAACTGGATGGCGTTCAGTGCGCTCCCGCTACCCACAGTTTGAATTCCCGGGTGAGGGGAAATGGATCTGGTCCAGTGTGCTTCACCTGCGCGGTCAGTTCGCTCTGAGATGAGGCATACATTGACATATTCCGGCAGCTAAATAACTCGCAGATCACTTGACGACAGTTGTCTGGCAGATGACGGGCGCGTAAGGTTTCCCAAATGGTCTCAGCGTGAGCCCGGGAGCGCGAGGGTAACGAGCTCTGCGAGACCGCGCGTGTCGGGCAGTGGGCGGGGCTGTGAGCTGCTGCAGGAAATCCCCAAAGAGTCTGCAGCGAGATTAACAGGGAACGGGGACCGTGTCTCACGTCCGATACCGTGCTGTCTAGTTCACCGTTAGTCATAAATTCAATGCCCTCTCGCAGCTGGGGTGCATAAATAACGCACAAAGCTGGACGTAAATAATTAATGTTTGATTTCAGTTCAAATACATAAATAAAATCCTGTCTCACTTCGCATGCAGTCATTTATCAATTTACACTAATTAAGTTGTCTGTGCTTTTCAAGTCAAAAGATCAACACGCATAAATGGACCACACGGGCCCTCGGAACTGATGCAGATCATGAAATCATAGCTGATCAGATCTAAAATTTCATAATTATTCCCCCATGTCCATCCCTGTAACACTTCAAACCCACTGTTGATCAAGAATCCCGTGCTTAAACAGAATTACAGTCTTTGCTTCCACTGGCCAATGAGAGAAAGAGTACAAATTGTTCACAATCAACACAGGAACAATCAATGTATTCGTCCGAAATAAGGAATTCTGAAAAGGGAACAGGTGTTTGCTGTACAGCTCCTGCACCCTTGCTTTGAAACAGGGGGCCGTTGTTCTAGAGCTGTTCCCACAAAAGCACCACAGCCAGAAGTGGCTTTAAAAAAACACAAATATCTCCTTGATCTCTGATCCAAAGCACAGACAATTGGTTGTCTGAAAATAAAGATCGGAAATAAATATCAGAAGCTGAATTATTCTCACCTTAATTCCGAAAGAATACTGTGTGTCGTTTCTTACAAATAGCCCCGCCCGCCGCTCCATAGGGATCTCTCGAAACCATGGCAACACACAATACTGGAGGAACTCAGCAGGTCAGGCAGCATCTGAGGATGGGTGTAAACAGTCGGCTTTTGGGACGAGTCCCATCATCAGGACTGGACTGGAATGGGGAAGAGGGCAGATGATTGACTGATTTGGAAGGTGCGGCTTGTTGTTCTGTGAGACTCGGTGCTCAGGGTCTGCGAGCAAGCGGCTGCCTGTCCGTCACATTCCACAGAACAGGGAGCGGCCGTTCTGCTGAATTCAAATCCAAACTTGTTCGACAAAACACTGTCATTCAAATGTGAAGAAAGTTTAACCCTTTCTGCTACACGGAAGAGCGATAGAACCAATGACGCGATGTAAAGTGCATTGGCCGGGGTCTCGAAGGTCGACTCTACTCGTTTCCATAGACGCTGTCTGGCCTGCAGAGTTCCTCCAGCATTTTGTGTGTGTTTCTCGGATTTCCATCATTAACTGAATTTCTCATGTTTGAGAGAGATCGGTGACGGGTCTCTTGCCCCGTGGAATATTTCACATGTCACTCCCGGGGTGAAAGATGCTTTCTGCTCGCACTCAGTCGGGGCTGGTGTTGTTGTTCAGTGAGACTCACAGCGCGATTTTCTGTGTGCAAGCTGCTGCCTGTCCGCAGGATTCTCTGCTGAAACCACACAGACCAGTTCGACACTCCACTTCAACTGCACCAAGCTGGCTTGATATTGTATTTAATCACTTCTGTTACAGAAAATACAGCAATAAACACCCGATAGTAGGGAAAAGAAAGTTCCCCAGTGTCTGAAATCTGAATGACTACCTGTTACAATTGCTACCAGAGTTTGTGAGATTCCAGCATTTAATTTGACCCTAAACTCCCATCATTTGTAGTTTTAATATCATATTTTGCGCTTTAATTAGATAAATTGCTCTGTGGCATTCTCCACTGCGACGTCCCGAACAGGAGGAGGGGGAGAGGGGGAGAGGGGGAGAGGGGGAGAGGGGGAGAGGGGGAGAGGGGGAGAGGGGGAGAGGGGGAGATGGGGAGAGGGGGAGAGAGAACGAGAAAGAACCCGACCCTGCCCTGCCCTGTGGGACAGTTTTTATCCGTGGGCAATGTCCATCCGCACCGTGGGCAATGTCCATCCGCACCGACTCAGTACAAACCGCCCTAGAAAATGTGTATGACTGAAGGTAACGACGTCGTTTCTCTTAATGCATTTGGTCAATAACTAGTTAATTGAACTTATCAGAACTCCATTCTCCCCTTTCTTTCCCTCACACTCTGAACAATAGCCGAGCCCCGCTGTAAACGCTCTGATCTGCAGAATCGGAGACAACATTTACCTCTGATGTTGGTACCGGCCGGGGTTTATCGCGGTCCTGGATACCCGATCATGCACCGAGAACTCAGGCGGTGCTGCTGCTCCCGGGGCGATTCGGTTAGAATGCGTTAGTCGCTCGTTACAGATAGGCAGGTCCGGATGATCCGGGGTAAATGAAGCCGTCCGCAGTTCTGATCCCACACCTCCTCACCAGCCTAGTACAGGTCGGTCAGCGGGAGGAGAGGGGACTAGGACAAATGCAGCAAAAACAGACAGAATTACAGAGCCTGTCTGAACCCTCCCTCACGGTCGCAAGAGGTTTCTGTCTGGATTTCCGTGTCGATCGCACTTTTCCAACTCGTTGGGCGGAGATTCTCCGGTTTATTCAGCCAATCCCAGGCTGCGAATTTTATCGCGCCAGGTTCAGGCTCCACCCTCCTTGTCAACACGGCTGTCCTCTGCAGGGCGAATTTCAGCTCAAACACTCCACATCCAGCACAGCTGGATCAAATTATTTAAGCCGTTTCAGAGCGGGGAGGATTAATGAAGGAGGGGTGGCGTTACCAGTCAGAGAAAATGTCACGGCAGTGCTCCGTCAGGACAAATTGTAGAACCCGACTAATGAGGCATTCCGTGTGGAAATGAGAGATAAGTAAGGTATGGCCACGGTAATGGGGCGAGATTAAAGACAACCCGACAGTCCCAGGGATTTAGAGGAACACATTTGTGAGATCGTATATTGTTGCAAGAAACTCAAGGTTGTTACACTTGGTGATTTTACCTTCCCACATAATGGCAGGGAATCTCATAAGGTAAATGGACCAGGTGGGATAGAGTTTGTGAAATGTGTCGAAGAACTTTTCCTTCATCAGCACGCAGAAGCCCCAACAGTAAGCGTGCAATACTGAATCTGCTATGAAGGAATGAGGCAGGGCAGGTGACAGAAATTTGTGCATAGCAACACTTTGCATCCGGTGATCACGATGCCAATAATATGAACCTGGCATCTCCATGTAAGGAGTGCAAGACTTATGAGAATTGGTTGAGTGAACTCGGCCTTTTCTCTTGGAGTGACGGAGGATGAGAAGTGTCCTGATAGAGGGGTACAAGGTAATTATCGTGGGGATATTCAGAGGCTTTTTCCCAAGGTTCAAATGGCTAGCACGAGAGGGCACAGGTTTAAAGTATTGGAAGTAGATACAGAGCAGATGTCAAGTTTTTTTTATATAAGCACAGAGAGGTGTGTGTGGGGTGGGCTGCCGGCGGCGGGGCTGGAGGTGGAAACGATAGGGTGTTTTAAGAGACTCCTGGATGGCTACATGGAGCTCAGAAACATAGAGTGCTATGACTAAGCTTAGGTAGTTCTCAGGTAGGGACATGTACGCCACAGCTTTGTGGGCCGAAGGGCCTGTATTGTGCTTTAGCGTTTCTATGTTTCTATATTAAGGAATGCTACAGTTGGGAATAAGGGTAACTAGTTATTTAAATGAATCGTGAAAAATACTTCTTTAAAAACTGTAGAAAATTGTAATCTGAGTTAAAAAATTGAAAAAGAAGGATCGGATAGATATCGATTCTATCGCTCTTCCCTGCTGCAGAAAGGGTTAAATACAATATTAAAGCGACTTTGCACACACCCTAACGAGAGTGATTTGCGGAACCGGTTCGATCTGATTTCAGCCCAAAGGCAGCTCCCTGTTCTCAGGAATGTGACTGGACAGGCAGCTGCTTGCACACCTACCCTGGCCTCAGAGTTTCACAGAACAACAACACGTACCTTCCAAATCAATCAATGATCTGACCCCTTATCCTTCCATTCTACTCCCGCTGAAGTGTCTTGGATCGAAACGTCGACCATCAATAGATGCTGCCTGGCCTGCAGCATTTCCCAAGCATTTTGAGTGTTGCCCTGGTTACGAATGATTCACGAGAGGGAGCGTGTGGAGACAGCGGGCGGGACCAGCTGAAAGAAACAACTTCAAAACACCCCTCCCCTCAGAACACTCCTGGGGAATTAAGATGAGAAGATGAATTTTCGATGAGAATAATTCGTTTTCTGATAATGTATTTTGTATCTTCATTTGCAAACATCCGTTGTCTGTGTTTGGATCAGTGATCAAAATGTGATCACCTGAATCTCGCCAGGTGGGGATTGTGCTCCTGACATCTCCTCTGTACCTACTTCCAAGCATCTTAAAACATTGCCCTCTCGTGCTCGTCAAGTCAGCTCTGGGGAAAAACCACTGACTTTCCACACAAAATGCCTCTCATGATCTTGGACAGTTCTAGCAGGTCACCTCTCATCCTCCGTCACTCCCAGGAGAAAAAGCCGAGCTCACTCAATCCATTCTCATAAGGCATGCTCTCCCATCCAGGCAACATCCTTGTAAATCACCCCTGTACCGTTTCTATGGTTTTCGCACCCTCCCTGAGGACGACCAGAATTGAAAACTGTACTTCAATTGGGGTCTGAACAGGGTTTTATTTAGCTGCAACATTACCTCTCAGCTCTTAAACTCAAACCCATGATTGACTGCGTCCATTGCACCGGATGTCTTCTTTACCACAGTGTCAACCTGCCTAGCAACTTTGTGTGTCCTATGGACTTGGAATCCAAGATCCCTCTAATCCTCATATATAAAGACCATTACCGAAGATCTGGAACCTCCAAAGATCCTTGTTATAAATGCCACTTGGCATTTAAATATTGTTGATGTGTGTATGGGATGAGGTGAGAGCGCAGGCTGAGACAGGAGGGAGGAAGAGAGATAGAGCAGGCAGAGAGAGAACGGAGAGAGAGAGATTGTGAGAGGGAGAGGCGGTTGAGAGAGTAAGAGAGGGAGCAAAGAGAGAGAACGGGTTGGATGAGAGGTGTATTTAGAGGGTGAGAGAGAGGGGAAGACAGTGTGGGATACGGGAGCCAGCAGGGAGAGTGTTTGGGAGAGAGAGGGGTAGAGTGTGGGACAGGAAGAGAGATAGAGAGGGAGAGGGTTGGAAATGGGGGAGGTTACAGAGAGGCATATGAGTGAGTGAGTGAGAGAGACGAGTTTGAGTGAGGTGAGAGGGCGCTTGAGAGGGGAAGATGGAGAGGGGAAGGCAGAGGGTTACCGAGATTGAGAGTGAGATGGCGGGTGATAGGGGTAGGGACTGGGATTGTGGGATGGGAGAGAGAATGGAAGAGTAAGAGAAGCAGATGGATAGTGTGGAGAGAGTGTGAGAGAAATGAACAGAGGCATGAGAGAGTGAAGAGATGAAGAGAGAGGAGTACGATTTGTTAATAGAGGAGCAGAGAGAGTGAGGAAAGAGCAAGGAAAGGGGTGAAAGAGACTGGAAGACTGGTCGTAGGTGTGTAACTGAAGGATAGAGAAGAGGGAAGGGAGGGTGAGAGGCGCTGAAGAAGTAAGGATGATTGAGAGGGGTGATGATAAGGAAGGGGTGAGGGAGATGCGAAACGATGAGGGAGTCAGGGAGCAAGAAGGTAAGGCTGGAGTAGAGGGCCGGATAATGAAGAGGGACTGGGAGGAGGGAGTGATGAGGGAGACAGTATAAGAAGCCTGGAGTAAGGGGGAAAGGCGAGCAGATGGTGTGCCTGATTAGATTTGTTGGACTATCTTTTTATTCAGTCCCCACTTGCTGGATCGATAATCATGTATGTTCACAAGTCACCGAACAAATCCACCGTGAGATTACGTTTCTATGCCGGGAGTTTTACCGCCTGCGGTTCTGGTCTCCATATCTAGCAGTGGGGAGTGTTACCGCACACGATTCTCAGTCTCCGTATTCCACACCGGTTATTGTTCACTGCTCCCCATCTCCGTGACAAATTATTAATCTGCCGATTCCCACTGACCTGCCCTCCATAGCCCTCCCATCCACGTACTTATTCAAGTTTCTTAAACAGATGCTAAGCCCTCAGGCAAAGTCAGGATTCAAAAGGTAAAGCATGTTGAGACTAATGTTTTGCTCTGCGTATATTTCAATGCAAGAAGCATTGAAGAAAGGGCAGATGAGACCAGGACATGAATCGACATGATTTACAATATTGTATTCATCCTTGAGGCTTGGCTATAACAGGGGCAAGAGTAGTAGATATATATTCCAGGGTTCCATTGTTTTAGAAGCCACGGAGCGGGAGGGGTTAAAGGAGAAGAGGTCGTGTTACCAGTCAGGGAAAATATCGTAGTAGTGCTCCCTCAGGACAGACTGGAGAATTCCTCTAGTGAGGCGTTATGGGTGAAACTGAGTAATGAGAAAAAATAGGAACAGGTTGATTTAACTTTTTAACTTTCCAAACATTGACTGGGTCTCCCATGCTCAAAATTCCTAGACTGGATAGCGTTTGCGAGCCATTTTAGCCCTGGGGAACAGCCTCTGACTATCCACACGATCAATGCCTCGCATTATCTGGTACACCTCTATCAGGTCACCTCTCATTCTCCTTCGCTCCAAGGAGAAAAGGCCAAGCTCACTCAATCAATTATCTCCAATCCAGGCAACATCCTTGTAAACCTCCTCTGCATCCTTTCAATGCTTTCCACATTCTTCCTGTAGTGAGGAGACCAGAACTGAGCACAGTACTTCATGTGGGGTCTGACCAGGGTCCTATATAACTTCAACATTACCTCTCGGCTCTTAAACTCAATCCCATGATTAACAAAGGCCAATGCACCGTATGCCTTCTTAACCACAGAGTCAACCTGCGTAATAGGTTTGAGTGCCCTGTGGGCTCTGACCCCAAGAACCCTCTGCTCCTCATATATCGAGACCATTGCCGAGGGTCTGGAACCTACAACGATCCCAATTACAAATGCCGCTTGTCATCTACATAATGTTGATATATGTTGGGATGAGGTGGAGAGCACAGGGTGTGACGGAAGGGAGGGTGAGAGAGAGTAGGAGAGAGCACGCGTAAAGACGGAGAACGCGTGGTGTGAGCGGTACATTTAGAGGGTGAGAGAGAGGGAAGACGGTGGGATACGGGTGCCAGCAGTGAGAGTGTTTGGGACAGCGAGGAGGAGAGGGTGGGACATAGGGAGAGAGACAGATAGGGAGAGAGCTGGAGATGGAGGAGGTTACAGAGAGGCAGTTGAGTTGGAGTGAGAGAGGTGTAAGTGGGAGGAGGGGGAGAAGGAGAGGGGAAGAGAGGGTGACTAAGATTGAGAGTGAGATGGCGGGTGATAGGGGTAGGGACAGGGATTGTGGGATGAGAAAGAGAATGGGACATAAGAGAAACAGACGGAATAGAAAGCGAGAAGGGGAGAGAGAGTATGAGAAAAATGAAGAGCGAGGCATGAGAGAGTGAGGAGATGAAGAGATGCAGGAGAGAGGAGTACGGTTTGTTTTTAGGTTATTTTGGATTAGATTCATCTTTGTACCCAGTACAAAGCCAGTGAAATGCAGTTAACATCTAACCAGAAATGCAAAGAATAGTGTTATTTACCAAATAACTGCGAATATAGAATTAAGTGTTACAGTACACAAATATAACAGTACTGTGACAGGACAATATGGGTGCAATATTGCTTAGCGCTGTGATGTGAGGTTCAGCAGGGTCACAGCCTCAGGGATGAAGCTCTCCTGAGCCTGCTGGTGAAGGAGTGGAGGCTACTTCAGATGGGAGGAGAGTCAAAAGTCCATGATCAGGGTGAGAGCATCCTTGATAATGCTTTTCGCCCTGCCCAGGCAGCGTTTATGGTAGATGTCCTCAATGGTGGGCAATTGGGTGCCGATAATCCGCTGGGCAGTTTTCACCACACACTGGAGTGCTTTGCGGTCCGATACAGGACAATTGCCATACCTGTGACGAGATCTGAAGGATTATTCTAAAGTGGACTGTTCCTTTAAACGAGAGAGAGAGAGAGAGAGAGAGAGAGAGAGAGAGAGAGAGAGAGAGAGGGAGCGAATCGCTTGTGTGCTGATTCAGCAGCAGGGAGACAGAAAGTCTGTGAGTTGCCTTGGGAACTGAAAGGCGGAGCTATATGATAGATAGCTCGTGTTTCGCACTACAGAGATATATGCAAGGTCAGTCGACTTTTTAATCAGACACGCCAAAGGAGAAACACGACTCCAGGGACAAGAAGGACACTGGTGAGCTCTCTTTACCCACGACAAGGGTAGGGTTTTTGCTCACAGTGTGGACAACGGTGTGACCGGTGGGAGGCTATCGGTGTGTTTAACCCTGGTCTGTGGTGATAACTCCACCACAGAAGACGGAATCACCTTTTTGTGGTCACAGTCGGTGACTGTAAGCTTCGGGAACAGGAGGACGACGTGGAGGATCGGCACCGGCATTGGAAGACAAACCAACACTCTAACTCTCTCTCTCCATCTCTACTGAAAGCAAATTCCAGAACTGAACTGATTACTTACCATCCCAGGTGGGACTGTATCACCCAATCACCTGAGTTGGGGAAGCATATTTATTCACGTATATAGGTGCATAAACTCTGCTAACCTGTTTACCTTATCTCGTTTTATATCACTTTATTCACGTAGTGACTAATAAAATAGAGTTTATAACGGAAGACTCAGACTCCAGGTGTGCCCATTTCTGCTGGTTCTTTTTAACCCGTTACGGGGTACGTAACATACCACACTGAGATGCAGCTGGTGAGTATGCTGGTTGTGTGGTGTGAGGCTCTGTCTTATGAAGCCTCAGTCTGTCAGAGTCGACCACGACTGTTACGTCCCAGCTGACGATACGCAAGCCAGGACAGTGCCTTATGGAGAGCAAGCTGTTGCCCATGTAGCACGCTCCGGTCTCCATGCATCTGGTGAACCCAGAGGAACAGCAGGGACTGACACAGCTTGGGACTAGAAGCATCACAGGTGTAGCCAGTTTGCGTTGAACACAACATAAGACTGCCTTAGGAGTCCCCGCTCCAGGTTTTGCCTTGTGAGTTTCATCCCGTGGCGGGTAGAGTTGCAAGTCAGCGGAAGATTGGGATCAGAGTTTTCCATCCCCTGGATGAGCTGCCAATGGTGTCGGTGACGAGATCTGAAGGATTATTAAATATGGACTGTTCCTTTAAAAAGAGAGAGAGAGCGGACCCCGTGTGCTCTTTCAGAGATGAGAGAGGGCAACGAAAGCCTATGAGTTGCCTTGGAAATTGCAAGGCGGAGCTATATGATGGAGAGCTGGTGTTCGGCAGTTGCGGAATATATACAGGGTCAACTGGGTTTGTGATCAGACACACCAGAGACACGGAAGACACTGACACTGGTTGAGCTTTGTGTGCCCACGACACTGCTTTTGCTCACAGTGTGGACAAAGAGGTGAGCGGTGGAAAGCTATCGGTGTGTTTAACCCTCGCCTGGGTTGATAGCTTTACCGCGTGAAAACGGCACTCTCTTTTGTTTGGTCACAGTCGGAGACTTTAATAAGTTTCCGGAGCAGGAGGACGGCATGGACGACTCGACGGCTTCGGCACTGGGAAAACAAAACATTTGCCTCTCTCTCTCTCTTCATCTACTCAATTCAATATGCAGAGCCGAACAGATTTCATACCTGTACCAATCGTAAGACTGTACCATTCACCACCTGAGCTGGGAGAAGTTTGGGAACATATTTTTACTTACTTATATATACATATACTCTGCTAACCTGTTTCCCTTATCTTCTTATATATCACTTTATTCACATAGTAACTAATAAAATTGAGTTTTTAACGGAAGACTCATACTCCAGGTGTGTCCATTTCTGCTGGCTCTTTTTAACCCGTTACGGGGCACGTAACAGAGCACGCTGAGATGCAGTCGGTGAGTCTGCTGGTTGTGTGGTACAGCGGTGAAGGTCCGTCAGTATCCTGGGACAGAGGTGATCTTTCTTGATGCTCAGCAGGAATTAAAGGCGCTCTTGTGCCTTCTTGATCAGGTTGGACGAGTTCAGGGACCAGGTAAGATCCTCGGAAATGTGGACACCAGAGAATCCGAAGCTTGATACACGCTTCACTACAGCTCCGTTGCTGTAGATGGGGACGTGAGTGTGGCTCCTAGCTTGCTTGAAGTCTGCAATGATCTACTTGATCTGGGTGTTAAGGGCCAGGTTGTTGTCGGCACACCACGCGGCCAGGCACTGGACCTCCTCCCTGCAGGCCGTCTCGGCATCCCCTCGGATCAGGCCAACCACCGTGGTGTCGTCTGCGAACCTGATTATGGAGTTCGAACCATGCAGAGGAACACAGTCATAGGTGAAAGGGGAGTACAGAGGAGGGCGCAGCACACAGCCTTGAGGCACGCCCGTGTTCAGGGTGAGAGTAGGGGAGGAGAGGTTGTCTAACTTAACTAATTGGGGTCTGTTAGTCAGAAAGTCCAAGGCCCAATTGCAGAGGGATGAGCTGATACCAAGTTGGCGAAGTTTGGCGATCAGCTTGGAGGGGACCACACTATTGAAAGCCGAACTAAAGTCAATGAACAGCACTCTGACGCAAGAGTTGGGGTTGTCCAGGTGGGTCAGGGAAGAGTGAAGTGCCGTGGACATGCCGTTCTCCGTTGACCTGTTATTGATATAGAGAGAGGGGTGAAACAGAAGGAAATAGCGAGGAAAGGGGTGAAAGAAAGTGGAAGACTGGTCTTGCATGGGTGTAACTGAGAGGGATAGGGAAGAGGGAAGAGGAATGGAGAGAGGCGGTGAGGAAGCAAAGATGATTGAGATGGACGGCAAAGATGATTGAGATGGACGATGATAAGGAAGAAGTGAGGGAGAGGTGAGACGGTGAGGAGACAGTGAGCAAGAAGGGAAGGCTGGAGTAAAGGGCCCTATGAGGAAGAGGGACTGTGAGGAGGGAGTGAGGGAGATGGGATACGTAGACAGGAGTGAGGGAGAAAGGCGGGGAGATGGTGTGTCTGATTAGAATTGTTAGACCAACTATTCATTCGGTCCCAAGTTGCAGGGCCGTTAATAATGTATGTTCAGAAGTAATCGAACAAATCCATCGTGGGCTTACGGTTGCATGCCGGGAGTTTTACGGCGTCTGGTTCTGGTCGCCATATCCGGCAGTGGGGAGTTTTACCGCACACGATTCTTAGTCTCCGTATTCCACACCGGGAAGTTATTGTGCACTGCTCCCCGTCTCTGTGATCAATGATTAATCTGCCGATACCCACTGACCTGCTCTGCATAGCACTCTCATCCACGTATTTATCCAAGTCACCCAAACAGACGTTAAGCCCTCACGCAAAGTTAGGAATCAAAAGGTAAAACATGTTGAGACTAATATTCTGCTCTGCGCATATTTCAATGCAAGAAATATTGAAGAAAAGGCAGATGAGATCAAGACATGAATCGACACGATTTACAATATTGTAGTTATTAGTGAGACTTAGTATGACAGGGGCAGGACTGACAAATCTATATTCCAGGTCACGCCACAGAGCCAGAGGGGTTAAAGGAGAAGTGGTCGCGTTACCAATCAGGGAAAATATCGTAGTAGTGCTCCGTCAGAAAAGACTGGAGAATTCCTCGAGTGAGGCGTTCTGGGTACAACTGGGTAATGAGAAAAGATAGGACCAGATTACTGGGGCTATATTACAGACCACTCAGCAGTCCGAGGGATTTCGAGGAACACATTTGTACGAAGATCACAGATTTTTTCAAGAAGCATACGTTTGTGAAAGTAGGTGAGTTGAACTTTCCACTCATTGACTGGGTCTCCCATGCTCAAAATGCCTAGACTGGATAGTGTTTGTTAAATGTGTTCAGAAAAGTTTCCTTCATCAGTACATGGAAGTCCCATCGAGAGAGTGTGCGAGATTTGATTTCAGATTGGATACTGAGACACGGCTGGTGACAGAAGATTGTGAAGGCTAAATATTTATATCCAGCGATCATAATGCCATTATTTTAAATGTAAATACAGATGAGCAACGGTCTGGCCTGCGGGTTGAGATCATAAATTGGAGAAATGCCAATTTTGATGGTATCTAAGAAGGTTTTGAGAACTGTGCTTTGGGACACGCTGTTATCAGGCAATGGTGTACTTGGCGAACGGGAGGCCCTCAACAGCGACATTTTGAGAGTACCAAGCTTGTCATGTCAAGTCAAGTCAACTTTTATTGTCATTTCGACCATAACTACTGGTACAGTGCATAGTAAAAGTGAGAAAACGTTTTCAGGACCATGGTGTTACGTGACACAGTACAAAAAACTAGACTGAACTACGTAAAAAAACAACACAGAGAAAGCTATATTAGACTACAGACCTACACTGGACTGCATAAAGTGCACAAAAACAGTACCGGCATTACAATAAATAATAAGCAGGACAGTAGGGCAAGGTGTCAGTCAGATTTCGGGTATTGAGGAGTCTGATAGCTTGGGGGAAGTAACTGTTATATATTCTGGTCGTAAGAGCCCGAATGCTTCTGAGCCTGTCAGAATAAAAGGTAAATATAACAGGTTAGGAGAACTTTGGATTTCAAGAGATATTGAGGCTGATATTGAAGAAATAAATGGAGCTGCTTAGCAGGTATGAAGTCAAGCCGAATCAAGTCAATCCACTTTTATTGTCATTTTGACCATAACTGCTATTTACAGTAAAAATGAAACAACGCTTTTCAGAACCATGGTGTTACATGAAACAGTACAAAAACTAGACTAAAGTACGTAAAAAACAACACAGAGAAAACAAAAACTACCATAGACTACAGACCTACCCAGGACTGCATAAAGTGTACAAACAGTGCATACATTACAATAAATAATAAACAGGACAAGAGGGCAGTAAGGTCCAGGCTCTGGGTATTGAGGAGTCTGATACCCTTGGGGAAGAAACTGTTACATAGTCTGGTTGTGAGAGCCCGAATGTTAAGGTGCCTTTTTCCCAGACGGCAGGTGGGAGAAGAGTTTGTATGAGGTGTGCGTGGAGTCCTTCACAATGCTGTTTCCTTTGCGGATGCCGCGTGTAGGGTATATGTCCGTGATGGAGGCAAGAGAAACCCCGATGATCTTCGCAGCTGACCTCACTATCCGCTGCAGGGTTTTGCGATCCGAGATGGTTCAGTTTCCGAACCAGGCAGTGATGCAGCTGCTGAGGACGCTCTCAATACAGCCCCTGTAGAATGTGATGAGGATGGGGGGTGGGAGATGGACTTCCCTCAGCCTTCGCAAAAAGTAAAGACTCTGCTGGGCTTTATTTGCTATGGAGCTGGTGTTGAGGGACCAGGTGGGATTCTCTATCAGGTGAACACCAAGAAATTTGGTGCTCTTAACGATCTCTACCTACAGGTACGGACCTCTATCGGCAGGTAGGGACAAGTGAGGTACTTCTGGGGAATTGGAGATGCAAGAGAACACTTAAGAAAAGATCAAGAATGTTAAAGAAGACATGAGGTTGCCCAAGGAGACAATGCGAACTAGAATCCGAAGAGGATCTCTAGAACAGGAAAGAGCAATTTAATTGTAAGTAACAAAACTGGTATCCAGAATGGTAATCAATGAATGAAGTCAATAGTTACAGAGGCGGACATGTTGCTGCCTTGAGGCAAATTCGGTTGACAAACTCCCAGCTCCTACCAAGGTGTTCCTTCTGAACTTGTGGATTGAAAATGCAGCAACAGCTCGGGCCCCCGCAGAAACATTTAAGTCACCTTCAGCGATGTGTGTGACAATGGGAAATTGGAGAACAGCGAATAAGCCGATCAGATATAAGGGCAGATTTGGGGAATTTGGCTCATCGAGTCGGCACCGCCATTTGATCCTGGCCGATTTAATTACCCTCTCTGACTCAAGAGCACGACCATACTATAAATGATCAGAATTAGGTCACTTGCCCCATCGTGTCGATGTGTAATGTGTAATGTTGTTCCACTGTTTATGAAAGACTCTCTCCTGATGTGAGCTCGACATTAGTAGTGGGAAAGATATTGGACGGTATTCTGAGGGGTCAGGTTTATGAGTATTTGGATGGACAGGGGCTGATTACGAATAGTTAGAGCAGTTTTGTGCCCTGTAGGTCGTGTCTAATGTATATGATAGCTTTTTAAGGGAAATTTACACGGGACGTTGATGAAGGCAGGGATGTGAATGTTGTCTGCATGGACTTTATCAAGATATTTGACAAGGTCCCGCATGGGATGCTGGTCAATAAAGTTCAGTGTCTTGGCATTCAATGACAGGTAGTAAATTGTATTCAGTATTAGCTTTGCGGGAGAAGCGAGAGAGTGACTGCCTCTCTGACTGGAGGCCTGTGACTAGCGGATCGGTGCCGGGTCCGCTGTTGTTTCACATCTTTGTCACTGATCTAGATGATAATGTGGCGAACCCGATCCGCACATTTACGGAAGACTCCAATATTGGGAGTGCAATGGACAACGAGGAAGACTGCTGGAATCCAGCGAGATCTGGACCAGCTGTACAACTGGTAGATGGATTTTAATGCAGAGAAGTGCGAGGTGCTGCTTTTCAGTCGGATCACCGAGGGTAAGATTTCCACAGTGAACGGTACACTGGGGTGTGTGGTGGAACAAAAGGACCTGGCAATATGAGCCCTTAATTCATTTAAGTGGCGACCGAAATATATAGGGGTCGAAATGAAAGCCTTTGACACGCTAGCTTTCATAAATCAAAGTGCTGATTACTGGAGACAGGATGTAATGTTGAAGTTGTCTCCTCTTATCTCTCTTCCTCTCTGCCTCCACCTGTAACCACCCTCTCCCATTTTCACTGAGCCTCTTCCCCTTTCCCTGTCACTCTCTCACCGTCTTTCTTCTTCCTTCCATCTACTCCCTCTCCCACTCACCAATCTCACTACCCATTTCTCTGTTTCCTCTGCTCCAGTCTCTCCTCTCTCTCTCTCTATCCTTCCTTTCTCTCTCCCTCCCCTACTCTCTCCATTCAGCACAGTCCCTTTCTTCTCCACTCACTCTCTCTGCCGTAGACCATAGCCTATCAGTTTGAGAATGTTATCAGCGCCTTGGACTGCTCTCCATTAAATATTTTAAATTTGGAAATCATTCCTTTCCTGGCTCCCATTTTTCCTACCACACAACTCCCTGGCTGGTTCTAATTTTCAATAAATCAGTCATTCCCTCCCTGACCGCCGGGTTAACTGCGGTGAAGATTGTCAGTTTCTCCGTCTCTCCCTCCCCGATGGCCATTCCAATAACAGTGAGGACGCCCATCTCAAGTTCATGCGTCACTCCCTCAATAGCGTCCATTTCAAACAACCACTCACTCCCTACATGGGCACAATTTCCGGCCATTTAGAATTGGCGTCTGTTAAGAAAAATAAATTTCTCAAATCTTCCAGGTGCAGTGGGAATCAACGACCCGCTGGTTAACCGAGGCGAAGGTGTTTCTTGTGGCAAGAATTGCCCGGATGGAAATACAATAATCAGTTAATGCTGGTGGCAATAAATGAATATTCATAAACTCCCTGAATCGTACATGGGCGAACCGAATTGGTTTGTTTCCAGAAGAAAGGGTGAAATTACGTGTCCCGGAACATAGAGTCATATAAAACAACAGCACAGAAACAGGCCCTTCAGCCCATCTAGTCAATAACGAAACCGGTTAAACTGCCTACCCCAACCGATCTACACCGGTATCATAACTCTCCATATCCCTACTACCAGGGATATACCAGTATCGATATAAACTTCGACTGAACATTGAAATCAAGCTCGTCCGAACTACTTGTAATCCAGACTCATTCCATATTGTTACAACGCTGTGAATGAAGACGAATTGCCTAGAGGTAACCCTAGGTAATTTCTAAAGTAAGTACATTTTCGGCACAGCATTGTGGGCCCAAGGACCTGTATTGTGCTGTAGGTTATCTATGTTTCCATATTTCCCTCCATGTTCCCCATAAACTTCTCACATTTCACCCTGATTGTATCCCTACCCAACTTAAATAGATAAAGCCTGCTTGCATTTACCCAATCTATGCCCCCTTGTAATTGTGTTTACCTTTATCAAATCCCCTCTCAATCTTCCACTCTCTAAGGAATCCAGTCTTACCCTACTCAGTCTTTCCTTATTACAGAGGTCCCCCAGATCCGGCAACATGCTGGTATTTTTTTCTGTAATCCTTCAACCTTGTGTACACCTTTCCTGTAGGTAGCTGACGAAAACTGCACATAATTCTTCAAATTAGACTTCAACATAACATCCGATCTCCTGTACTTAATACATCGACGTATGAATAGCAACGAGGCAAAAGCTTTCTTTAGGAGCCTATACACCTGTGGTACAACTTTTAATGGATTAATTATCTGTGTCCCCAGATCTCGTTGTTTAATCACAGTCCTCAGTGTCCCACCGAGCCTGGTTGGTCGACACAAGTGCGAAACCTTGTTTTTTTTTCTGCATTAAATTCCATCGGCCATTTTTCAGCCCACTTTACAACTGGTGCAGATCCTTCTGCAAGCCACGATACTGTCCTCACATTCACTACAGCACCAAACTTGGTGCTATCCGCAACTCTGCTCATCAGTAAACCACGTTATCCTCCAGATCATTGATATGGATGACAAGCAGCAAACGAACAAGCACCGATCTCTATCTGAGACTGTGTCCTCTTGTCCTAGACTCTCCCGCGTCTTTTCCAGATGTACACACTCTAGGCCTTACAACATTCGAAAAGATTCAATGAGATCCCCACCCCCCATGATTCTGATTTCCAGCCATCAAACCTTCCTCGTGTGCTAAACCTTTCTTTCCTGGAATCATCCGTGTGAACCTCCTCTGTACACTTTCCAATACCAGCACATCCTTTCTAAGCTGAGGACCAAAATTGTTCACAATATTCAAGGTGAGGCCTCACCCGGGTCTTGTAAAGCCTCAGCATCACGTCTTTGCTCTTGTATTCTAGACCTCTTGAAATGAATGCAAACATGGCATTGGTCCTCCTCACCACCGACTCAACCTTTAAGTTGAACTTCTGGGTGTTCTGCACAAGGACCCCCAAGTCCAGCTTCATTTCAGTTTCCTGGATTTTCTCCACGTTATAAAAATAGTACGCACATTTATTTCTACTACTATAGTGCATGACGATGCATTTTCGAACATTTCCCACTTTCTTTCCCATTCTCCTAATGTGTCTATGTCCTTCTGCATCTGGCCTGTTTCCTGAAATCTACCTGCCTCTCCACCAGTCTTCGTATCATCTGCAAACTTGGCGACCAACCATCTAATCTACCATCTAAATCATTAATGTACAGCAGAAAAAAGAAATGCTCCCAAAACTGACGACTGCGGAACACCACTAGTCACTGGCAGCCAACCAGAAAAGGACCCTTTTGTTCCCAGTCACTGCCTCCTACCAATCAGCCATGGTTCTAACCATCTTAGTAACTTTCCTGTAATGCCATGCCGAACTTGATAAGCAGCCTCATGTGTGGCACCTTGTCAAAGGTCTTCTAAATGTTCAAATATACAACATCCACAGCATCCCCTTTATCTATCCTACTTGTCATCTCCTCAGAGAATTCCAACGAGTCCGTCAGGCAGGATTATCGTGTCCTGTGTCACCAACTACATTATCATTTCTCTTTTATTTTTAACATACTTGAAAAAATAACTTTTACTATCTACTTTGATATGTGCTAGCTTGCTTTCATATTTTCTCCCTTCTAAAGATGTTTTTCATTGCTCTCTGTAGGGTTTTTAAAAACCTCCCAATCCTCTATCTTCCTGCTAATTTTTGCTTTCTTCTATGCCCTTTCTTTTGCTTTTACAATAGCTTTGACTTCCCTTCTTAGCCACGGTTGTTTTGGTTTGCCATTTGAGTATTGCTTCATTGTTGGCATACACATATCCTGCACCTTCCTCCCTTTTCTCCAGAAACGCACGTTTTGCCATTCTGCTGACATCCCTGTTACGATTTACTTTGGCCAGCTCCTTCCTCATAACACTGAAATATCCCTTACTCCACTGAAATACTGCTACATCAGACTACATCAGATTGTCATTCTGGTCTTCCAGTGATCCAGTTTTATCTCTTGCAATCGATTTGCTAGGATCATGTTTGTGGAATCTTCAGTAATTCCCTTCAGCTTCTCTATAAGAGGAACTTCGTGCCTTCTTTTAGCCTCCCGGATTTCTCCATTGATCGTTCTCTTGCGCGTATTTGTTATACTGCATAAGGGCCACTATCTGCCATGCACTTCCTTTCTTCTTTTAACCGGCGCCTCAATAACTCTTGCATATCAACATTAAAGTCTTGTTATTCTTACCTTTAATTCTGCGTGGCACTTGCATGCTGGCAGTCTCAACATTCCGCTTTTGACGGCATCACACCTTCCAAGTACACGTTTGCCACAAAGCAGCAGCCTGTCTCAATCCACACTTGCCAGATCCATTCTGACACCATCAAAATTGTGCTTTCTCCAATTCAGAATCTCAACCCACGGGTCAGGCCTAAACTTTTGTATATTTACGTGGACATTATGGACATCGTGGTCACTGGATTCAAAGTGTTCCTATGCACAAACTTCTGTACCCTGCCCTGCCGCATTCCTTCATAGCAGATTCCATATTGCACGCTTACTGTTGGGCTTCTGCGTACTGATGAAGGAAAAGTTCTTCGACACACTTGACAAACTCTATCCCACCTGGTCCATTTACTGTATGGGATTCACAGTTATTATGTAGAAAGTTAAAATCACCAAGTGTAACATCCTCAAGTTTCTTGCAGCAATATACGATCTCACAAATGTGTTCCTCTAAATCCCTAGGACTGTCGAGTTGTCTTTAATATCGCCCCATTACCGTGGCCATAACTTACTTCTTTCTCATTTCCACACAGAGTGCCTCATTAGTCGGGTTCGACAATTTGTCCTGACGGAGCACTGCCGTGACATTTTCTGTGACTGGTAACGCCACCCCTCCTTCATTAGTCCTCCCCGCTCTGAAACGCCTTAAATAATTTGATCCAGAAAGAGCAGTGACGGGTGTGGAGTGTTTGAGCTGAAACTCGCCCTGCGCTGGACAGCCCCGTCCACACACAGGGTGGAGCCTCACCCCGGCTGGATCAAATTTACAGCCTGGGATTGGCTGAATAAAAAGGAGAAGCTCCACCCCGCTGGTTCCGTCAGGAGAAATGAGGAGGAAAAATGAGATCGACACGGAAATCCAGACAGAAACTACCTGCGACCGCGAGGGAAGGGTCACACAGCCTTTGTTGTTCTGTTTGTGTTTGCTGCATTTGTCCTAGTCCCCTCTCCTCCCGCTGACCGACCTGAGTCAGACCGGCGAGGAGGTGAGGGATCAGTACTGTGACAGCCTCACTAAGCCCGGCTCATCCGGACCTGTCTATCTGTAATCAGCGACTGACACTCTATAACCGAATAGGGTCGGGAGCAGCACCACCGACTGAATTCTCCTACATGGTCGGCACATTTGGCACCCGGGACAGCACCGTCCGGTTTCAACATCAGAGGTAAAAGTTTTCTCCGGTTTTGCAAATCAGTGAGCGTTTACAGTGGGGCTCGGATATTGTCGGGGTCGGGAGGGAATACAAGGGGAGAAGGGACACGGTCAAGTTAACGAATTAATTGTTGGCCAAATGCTTTACAAGAAACGACGACGTTCCCTTCTGTCATACACATTCTCTACGGTGGTTTCTACTGAGTCAGTGCAGATGAACCTTGCTCACGGATAATGACATCTAAAATGTCCCACGGGGCAGGGCCGGGTCCCTTCTCCGATTTCTCTCTCTCTCTCTCTCTCTCTCTCTCTCTCTCTCTCTCTCTCTCTCTCTCTCTCTCTCTCTCTCTCTCTCTCACTCTCTCACTCTCTCTCTCTCTCTCACTCACTCTCTCACTCTCTCTCACACACCTCTCACTCTCTCTCTCTCTCACACTCTCACTCTCTCACTCTCTCACTCTCTCTCTCACACACCTCTCACTCTCTCTCTCACACTCTCTCACTCTCTCTCTCTCTCTCACTCTCTCTCTCTCTCTCACACACTCTCACTCTCTCACTCTCTCACTCTCTCTCTCTCTCACACACACACCTCTCACTCTCTCTCTCACACTCTCTCACACACTCTCTCACACACTCTCTCTCTCTCTCACACTCTCTCACACACTCTCTCACACTCTCTCTCTCACACTCTCTCTCTCAGTCTCTCTCTCTCACACACTCTCTCACACTCTCTCTCTCTCTCTCACACACTCTCTCTCTCTCACACACTCTCTCTCTCACACACACTCTCTCTCTCTCACACACTCTCTCTCTCTCACACACACACACTCTCTCTCTCTCTCTCTTACACACACACACTCTCTCACACTCTCACACACACACAAAATTTAACTACTCAAAATAACAGAGATCCGTGATATTCTACTGTTCAGATTGTCTCAATCCAGAATGCAGCAGATTGGCTTATAGAATTAAACTAAAAATATTAACACTAAAGCCACAGATGTTCGGATGTTGAGGTAAATTAAGGTACTGGAATTCACAAAGTCTAGTGGCAATTGTAATAATTAACCTTCGGACAGCAGGCACTGGGGAACTTTCTTTCTTTCTATATCATCCTGCTTTTATAATGTTTCTTCTGCAACAGAGCTTTGTTCATAATTGCTTGTGAGGGCTGAATGTCGATCCATTTGGATTTGTTTTCAGCAGAGAAGCCGCTCCCGCTCTGAGGAATGTCTGCGTATCGGAATCCGCCCTGCGGACAGACAGCTGCTTGACACAGAAAACCGTGCGGTGAGTCTCACAGAACAGCAACCCGGCCCCTCCCCCGCAGCTACTAACTGAATTCCGTCTGATTGTCTGATATGAAATTGGAAGAAAACGACTTGAAAATATATCCACACGGAGATTGAACATTCTTGGTGAATTAATGTGAGAATAATTCAGCATCTGATATTGATTTCCGATCTTTATTTCAAATCGATCCATTATCGGTTTTGGATCAGTGATCAATATCTCATTCGCTCCATTTTAACCCCCTTCTGGCCGCGATTGTATTTGTGATCCTGCAGTTTCCTGTCAGCGCCGTTGAGATTTTCCACAGTTTATGTCAAGATTAAAAACAGATCACTAACCAGGGTTTACGTTTTCAAAGTAAGCGTTTGATAAACCTGTTTGGACAACACGATTTCCATTTTCAATACTTGTCATTTCAGATGTTTTTTTTTGAGACTGTGTTTATTGTGGGTGTTTCGAAGTGATCATATTGACATCATGTAGCAGCAAAGATTTTGATACCGTTCCAAGGCCACGGCACACAGTCAACAGCGGGGGTGGACCACTGGTGGGAAAAGGTGGGGGGGGGGATATGACCGGTTATAGAAAGAGACAGGCGACAGGCGGGATTGCGGAGCGAAAACCATGATTTTATTGCACGGGGTAGAAGACTGGATGGGCTGTGTGGCAGATTTCTGCCTGGTATATTTACAGCAAAGGTCTGACTCCAGAGTTTTTGTAAAACAATTTAAAAAGTACGGACTATCACTCACGTAAATTACCTGTCACTGAACCAAAAATGAACATTGCAGTAATTAAATCATCCAGATCGCGAACAGAGATGATAAGCAACAATGAACCCAGTACAGGTCCCCGCGGAACCGCACTAGTCACTGGTCTCCAGTCAGAGGGCCAAAACATTTTCTACCACTTACTCGCTTCTCCCAGGAAGCCGATGCCGAAGCTATATTGCCACCTCTTCATTAACGTTAAGCCCCTGAACCTTCTTGACTAACCTCCGATGTGGGAATCTGCCGAATTCCCTGTTAAATGTTTCTAAATTATTCTAATTATTTTTCATTCGGTAAATTAACTCTTCCTTTTCCTCCCGGAGCAGGAAGTGTCACGTTTTTCCAGTGTGATTATTTATTAACAACATTTTTGAATATTCGCTGACAGTTGCACTCAGACCGCATCCTCTGGCTTACAGTGTGTTTACAGAATTCACGATTATATACCCTACTACTGCTCCCCTTTCGCCATGAGAATTATCATGATCTGTCTGTGTTCTCCCCGCCCTCCCCCCATTCACACAGTTTTCTGCACTTCCCAATTAGCCTCCTCTCCGTGTTTCTCAAAATCGAAACCCTACTTTTTATTTTGCTCTTCTTAGTGTCAGCTGTATGTTATGCAAAACTGTATCTGAGCTGTGAAGTTTGTTTCAGGAACACTTGAATGCGGTTCCGAGTAGATTTGTTCCACACACAGCGAAATAATGTTTATATAAATGAACCATGGCTCACAAGAGATTAGAACGTTTAAGCAAGAAGGAAAAGGAAGCATTATTTAGATTTAGGAAACAAAATTCAAGCAAGGGTCTAGAGAATTATAAGATAGACTGGAAGGAGCTTAAGAAGTGATTCAGAGATCGAAGGGAACTTGAGAAGTCCTTGGGAAGTAGGATGAAGGAAAGCCCAAGGTGATCTACATGTGGGTGAAGAAGAGAAGTGTGAATAGTTTGAGGGTAGGGCTACAGAGGAACAAAGGTGGAAACGTGCCTGGAGGATGTGGTGACAGGTGATGTCCTTAATGAATGCTTTGCTTCAGAGTTACCAATGAGATGGGCAGTGATTGTGACAATAGCATGGCAGCATAGCAATGTTAAGAAAGAAATGATCAATCTACCAATATACACCACGTTACTACAGGAAGTGAAAGGGGAGATTATGGGACATTGAAGGTGATCATTGTATCCTGTCTGGCCGCAGGGATAGTAACACAGGATTGGAGGCTGTCAAATGTATTTCAGTAATTCAATAAACCCAATGGGTTTGATCCTAGGGATTATAGACCATGAGTGTTACGTCGGGAGTGGGCAAACCCTTGGAACGGATACATGGGGATAGGAATTTTGAGCATTTGGAGAAGCATAATCTTACTACGGGTTGTCACTTTGGCTTTTTGATGGTGAGTGGAGAAAATAGAATGGGAGGTGCCGGAAATAATTTTCCACAGTATGGAGCAGTCACACACAGAATATATACCAGCATTTGGATAGGCAGAGTCTGATCAGGAATCACCATGGCGTTGTGCATAGAAAGTTGTGTTTAACAGTACTTTATAATGTTATTGAAGATGATTGTCAATGAGAGTGGGGGTGTGGGTGTTGTACATTGAACTCCAGTAAAGCATTTGGCAAGGTGCCGCATGAAAGCTTAGACTGGAAGATAAGGTCCCATGTGGTAGAGAGAGAAATTTAGATGGATACAGAAAATTGCCTTGAAGGTAGCAAGCAAAGAGTGGTGGTTGAAGGTTTCTCCTCGGGATGGAGGCGGGTAACTAGTATCTTGGAGAGGCTGTGGAGGGATCTGCCAGAGGAAATGGATGAGGCAGGCGCAATTGTATAATTCTAGAAGTAGTTGGGATGTGAAGAGGCCAGGACGGAAATGGACCCAACACAGGAAATTGGGACCCTGTCAGTGGGCACTGTGGACAATATTGGCTCATTGGGCTGAAGAGTCTGTGGCTGTGCTCTATTTGTTCTGTCACTCTATTAGTAGGATGAGCCAGCTGTCACTAGACAGACATACAGAGGTGGTTTGGGAATTGATGTTAACAGGGAATGTTTGGTCCCTAAGCAAACTGCTGCTCTGATGCAGGGGATGAAGATACTGTCACATTTGCAAAGTAATCCGACTCTCTGACTCACTGTCTGCTTGTTTCGTGTAATTCAGGGCATCACCAGCAGCTGGGGCTGTCCTGCACCATGACCAAAGTGTAAACAAGACGACGACAGTGAACAATCGTCAGTCAGAATCAGAAAGGCTACTGGTATGATCACTGGAATCTTTATAATTAAACTGCTGTCCTGTTGGTGCGCAATAGTTCAGAGGAAGAAAATTACCCAGGCGCTAAAAGGGTAGTCCGGTGTCTGTGAACAGAACTTTACTTTCTGTCCTAATATCCGTGGAAGCATTGAATTAATTCATGTAATCTCAAACACTGAATGTTCAATTGCAATTATAATATTCTTTGTCAGTTGAGCTATTTAACATTTTGTCTATGTTCTCTTACCCCATGGAAGATGTTCAACAGAAACACAAGGAGACTCTGCGGGCACAAACTGAAAAACTGAGAGTGAACACGATCCTGATGAGGGAGAAGGTGAAGCTTTTCCAGCTGGTTGATCGATACGCTGAGCTCACGGTCATTTCTACTGTTCGAGATCGGAGACTGGTGGAACATGAGCTGCTGGCAAGAGGCAGAGACCAAGATGAGTGGAGACAGAAACATCTCCGCAGAGAGCTGGAAAAAATCCGGACTAATCAGCTACTCCAGAGCAGCTTTTCCCGGAGTAAATCCAAACCCGGGAGTTCAGCAGCAGTGGCCGGAGTCCCGGGGATCGGGAAAACAACAATGGTACAAAAGATTGTTTATGACTGGGCCACGGGGAAAATATACCAACAATTCCAGTTTGTCTTCAGTTTCAAATTCCGCGATTTAAACAGTATTAACTGTCGAATAAACCCGAAGGAACTCATTCTGGATCAGTATCCTTACTTTGGGAATATCCTGAGAGAGGTCTGGAAGAACCCTGTTTATATTCGATGGTTTGGATGAATTCAAGCACAGAATCGATTTTGCTGACTGTCGGAGAGATACAGAACCCAAGCAACAGTGCCCAGATCCCGAGTGGTGGTGTGAAGTGTCTGACATTGTGTACAGTTTAATCCAGGGCAAGCTGCTCCCAGGGTGTTCAGTGCTGGTGACCACCCGTCCCACTGCGTTACATTTACTGGAAAAGGCAGAGATCAGTGTCTGGGCTGAAATCCTGGGATTGGTTGGTGAGGAAAGGAAGGAATATTTCAGAAGGCATTTTGAAGATCAAACGGTGGCGGCAGCTGTTTTCAAATATGTGAAGGAGAACGAGATCCTGTACACCATGAGCTACAACCCCTCCTACTGCTGGATCCTCGCTCTGGCACTGTGCCCCTTCTTCACACAAAGAGTCAGGGACCCGCAGCGAGTTCCCAAGACCATCACCCAACTGTACTCCTACTATATTTACCACATCCTGAAAAACCACGGTCGTGAGATTGAGAACCCCCGTGATGTGTTACTCAGGGTTGGTCAGATGGCCTTCAGAGGAGTGTCCGAGAAGAAGATTGTGTTTACAGATGGAGATTTGATCAAGTCCAATATGCAGCCTTCCCAGTTCCTGCTCGGGTTCCTGATGGAGCTTTTGGAGAGAGAGGATTCTGCCCGGAGCGTGGTGTACACATTCCCACACCTCACCATCCAAGAGTTTGTAGCTGCAGTCGCAGAATTCCTGAATCCAGATCCCGGGGATATCCTGAAATTCCTCACTGAAGTCCACAACACGACAGATGGGCGATTTGAGGTATTTCTCCGTTTTGTTGCTGGTCTCTCATCTCCAATGACAGCTCGGGGTCTGGAGGAGTTTCTGGGTCCATTTCCTCATCAAACAACCTGCCGGGTGATTGACTGGGTGAAGGAGGAGGTTAAACGCCAGATTGGAAACACGAAGAGTGAAGCTGGTAAAAGGAGCCTCCTGAACACATTGCACTACCTGTTTGAGTCTCATAATCGTGGACTGGCTCAGGCCGCACTAGAATCTGTGGAAACACTTTCATTCCGTGGAATGACACTGACCCCGATTGACTGCGCGGTCCTGTCTCATGTCATCGGACTCTGTGATACAATAAAACACCTCGACCTGGAGTACTGCCTCATTCAAAGTGAAGGAATCCAGCGACTGGGACCCGGGCTGCACAAGTGGCAGGATTTGATGTAACGACTCATCTCTCACTCTGATCTGTGAAACTGTTCCATTTTGCTCTTTCAATGTCAAGGGATTTGGTTAAAACTATAGTAAATGAGGTTCTGAAGAATTGTGACAAATGCCCTGGTGATTGGCCACTAATTCCCCAAGTACAGGAGGTTACTGTGATTCCTTGTGAAGGGCTGTTAGAGACTTTGTCAGTTCAGAATACACCGGCCTTTGGTTTAATGATAATAAATCACAGGAATGGCCGTGTTTTTCTCTGCCTGTGACACGTCCATTGACAATGTTCCTTCTCACTGCTACTGACACCCAGACCGACACTGACTGCAGCAGGTGGGTCAGAGCTTCACACCCCCTTCCCAGTGAGGGACAAGAGACCGTCAGCAGACTGTCCCAGTGAGAAGTAAAGAAATACCATTGTGAGATTGTCCTCCCCTGCCCTTCCCCGTGTGTGTCTATCACCATCAGTCCACCTGTGTGACTGTGCTCACTACCAGATACCCCGACACCATGGGCACATCTTCTCTCCCGACTGTGGCCCTCAGTTTAAACCCACCTCTTCCAAGCAATCTTTTTCTGCATCCTCTCGTCTTATAGGATTAACTTTTCCCATCCTCCTTCCTCCTGTGGGATCTCTCTTCCCATCGAGTTTTCCTCAGTTGCGGGCTCTTCCACCATTCTCATCGACAGTCTCCCAATCATAAATTTTCCTCACTGTGGGACTTTCTTCCATCATTCATCCCTGCCCCTTCTGATGCTCTCAGGCCAATAACACTTTTCTAACTGCCAGAAATGAGACAGAATATGTGTATTTTACAGGGTCACACCAACAGATTAAATTACTGATATTCGGTGAATACCCTGGAGCTGGGCAGAGAGGGATGTTGACAGTGATGGGAACACCGATCAGTGATTTACTGAAGGGTATCGTGGCTCCTGAAATACCTGATTAAGAGTAATTCCCTCAGACCCTCATCAATTCATCCATTTGTTCAGCAATCTGTCTGTTTGTGTTTAGACTTGCGGGGAATGAACTGGGAGATTCAGGAGTGAAACTGGTTTCTGCGGCTCTGAGGAACCCGGAGCGTAAAATACAGAAACTGGGGTAAGTACCAGTCTGTGGGAGATTGTGTTTACAGTCACTGGGTGTCTGACACTGAACATTAATGTGATCAGTAATTGAGATATAGATAAACTCTGGGAATTTGTACTACCTCCTCTCTCAGTGTCCTTCACCTTCTCTCATCTACAGGTTGGACAATGTCGATCTCACAGTTTCTGGCGCCGAGAATCTTGCCTCCGCTCTCGGAACAAACCGATCACTGATGGATCTGAACATGGATCGTAATAAACTGGGAGATTCAGGAGTGAAACTGGTGTCTGTGGCTCTGAGGAACCCGGAGTGTAAAATACAGAAACTGTGGTAAATACCAGACTGTGGGAGATTGTGTTTACAGTCACTGGGTGTCTGACACTGAACACTAATGTGATCAGTAATTGTGTTACTGATAAACACTGGGGATTTGTACCATCTCCTGTCTCTCTGTGTCCTTCACCCTCACTCTCTCTCATCTCCAGGCTGTACAATGTCGGGCTCAGGGATTCTGGCGCCGAGCATCTCGCTTCCGCTCTCATTACAAACCCATCACTGACGGAGCTGGACCTGGGATTAAACTCACTGACAGACCGATCTGTCCCCGCTCTCCGCCGCCTCACATTGACCCTCCCGAGTCTGGAGCGGATCTGGTGAGTGTTTGTGTTAATGTTCAATGTGATAAAATATCAGCGGATCCGCGGGTTTTCTGGTGATATTTGTCTGTGAGTGTTGTTGAAACATTAACCCCGGTCCCCTGTTACTGACACTGTTGTGTAATCTGTTTATTTCATCTTTATTCTCCCATCTGTTTCAGGCTGCACTGGAATCGGTTCAGTCCAACAGGAGAGAGGGAACTGAGATCCCTGCAGGAACCCAGACCAGGACTGAGAGTGGAGTTGTGAAGATCTGAATGTGTGAACATCCCTCCTCGCTGGATGAGGACATGTTGGCCGATTTCCTGCAAAACACGTTTAATTTCTAACTGTTCTAACAGATCCTGGCTTCAGCCGAGCTCTCTGTGATCTCAGAGGCGGTGCCGCAGTGACATGATTCCGCGTCCTATCCAGTTCACACATTCCTTAATTTGCATTTGTCATGATGAAATCAATAAACTGCTGTAACTTCCTGCATTGGTGTCGGACCTGAGTCTCACTAGGGGAGAAAGAGTGACCTGGGGTTACTGCTGCCCCCCGCACTCGGTGAACTGCAATAATGGTTCTGAGCTCCTCACACTGGTACAGCAGCGTCTCAGAGACTAGGCGCCCACAGACAGTTAACATCTACTGTAATGTCAAACGTGATTTCACTGAGGTCCCAAGTACGAATGGGATGCGGGATGGAATACCGGCATTCAGCACAGGGTGAACCCATCACACACTCCGGGGGTCAGACACAGAGTGAAGCTCCCTCCACACCGTCCCATCACACCACAGGGAACCACACACACATTGAAACACACACACACACACACACACACACACACACACACACACACACACACACACACACACACACACACACACAGAACCACACACACACACAGAACCACACACACACACAATGAAGTGGTACAGCTGCGCCTCAGTTCCAGGCTGAAATTGTCCAGTCCCCAGGATCTCTTCAGTCCCCATCCCCATCAAGGCTGACCACCGCTTCCTCGCACCCGAGATACACCCACTCTCCGGACCCCAACCTTCCTGAGCACTCTCCTGGCTTTGCAGACAAAATCAACAAAAGAGACTGGAAGCTCATATACGGTATACTATCAGACTTGCGTCCACAACGGTCAGAAATAGCAGAGGGTCAGACACAGAGTGTATGCCCCTCCGCAGGGCCCCATCACGCTCTCCACGGATCAGATAAACAGCGAAGATCCCTCTGCAATGTCGCATCACACAGTCTCTGGGTCAGACGCAGAGTGAAGCTCCCTCCGCATCGTACCATCACACAATCTCTGTGTCAGACAGAGAGTGTGGTTTACTCCACATCGTTCCATCAGAACCCTCCAGGGTCAGACACTGAGTGAAGCTCCTTTTATATCCTCCCATTACATACACCTGGGGGTCAGAAACACAGTAAATCTCCCTCTCCACCATCCCATCACACACTCCCGGGTTCTGAGACAGTGAAGTTCCCTCCGCACCATCCCATCGCACACTACCGGTGTCAGACACAGAGTGAACCTACCTACACCTCGTCCCATTACACACTCCCAGCGTCAGACATTGAGAATCTCTGTCCACACCATGAAATCACCCACTACCGGGGTCAGATACCAAGAGAATTCCCTCCACACTGTATAATAACACAATCGCAGGTCAGACATTGAGAAAATCTCCCTCCAGACTGTCCCATCGCACAATTCCTGTGTCATACACAGAGTGAGGCTCCCTCCACATCACCCATCACACACTCCCGGGGTCAGACACAGAGTGAATCACCCTCCACACCGTCCCATCTCACACTCCCAGGGTCAGACGCAGAGTGAATCTCCCTCCACACCTTCCCATCACACACTCCCAGGATCAGACACAGCGTGAATCTCCCTCCACACCGTCCCATCACACACTCCCAGTGTCAGACACAACGTGAATCTCCCTCCACACCGTCCCATCTCACACTCCCAGGGTCAGACACAGAGTGAATCTTGCTCCGCACCGTCCAATCACACACTCCCGGTGTCAGACACAACGTGAATCTCCCTCCACACCGTCCCATCTCACACTCCCGGGGTCAGACACAGCGTGGAGCTGTTCTGAATGAGCTGGGAGAAATCGAGGAAAATCTGCTGTATAAGTTCGTGAGAAACTTTGGAGATGTTTCGAATTGTCTCTTGGACATATAAGTGAGCGGCTGTTTTAGCGTGGAAGCTTCGCTTGGAGTTTTTCTGCCAGTTTGGACTGGGTTCGTTGACGGCTGCTAAATGCCGGGCTCCCAGCTGCAGCTGCTGGCAATTCGCCAGGAGACCGGTTTGCTCCAAACACCGGAGACAAACGCCATTGCTCCCCCACTGACATCGGGACAACGTCCCTCCTCTTTTATCATCGTGATTCTCGTTCGGTGTTGGAGCCGGAGCATCTGTTGAGAAGTCTGGACCTCTCACGGCCTGGAAGTTCTGCAGGACCGACGGAGCTTTTCCTGGCGCTGGAATTTCTAGCGCCGAGCCAGCAAGGTACTGTCGAGTACAAACTTTTCCGGCCAATTACTCAACTCGTTCCAGGACTTTATAACCGGCACATCCGTTTATCTCTAGATTTGGACACAGTGTCAGCATGCCGGGCCGTTCTCCACTGAGTTGCAGGCCTTCGGGGAGTTGGACAAAGGCTGCTGCATCTCCAGCCTCGGACAACGCCTTGCTTTGGTCGGTGAAAGGAGAACGCGAGTGCAATGTATTTTGAATCTAAGAACCGCCCTGCAAAATATATGTGGCGGCTCTGGAGGACTTGTTTGGGAAAGGTGGCATTTTGGCCACAGAGAATGAGTTCGGGAAGGCAGTGTTTTATCTAGAGAATGATGAGTTAGTACACCGGGATCTTAGTTGGGGGGATCACGGTGGAAAACATCCTTTTAAAGATGGAGCTGGTGACATTTCCACGCAGCGAATTGTCTTCGGACACGTTAAGCGTTTAATCCCCAACGAGGTCCTGCTTCCCGCACTAGACAGCTTGGGACAAGTACGGTCAGAGATAACTGACATCAGACTCAAATTTAAGAGACACACCCTCCGCAACGTAATCTCTTTCCGGCATCAGGTGTTCATGCAGCTGGAAATGGAGGACGACGTTGAGGGCCGGTTTACTGTCCGGCCCGAGGGGGTAGACTATCAGGTGTATTGGAACTCTGAGCGCCCACGGTACCATGCGTGCGGGGTGGTGGGGCACTTTCGGAGGGACTGTCCTAGCACTCGAAAACCCAGGGAGTCCATTTCGGGAACCAGTGCCCCAGCTAACTCTGCCCCTGATCCCATCCCTGTTCCTACACCTGTGCCGGCCCCTGCTCCTGCCCCTGACCCTGTCTCTAACCCTGTCCCTGTTTCTACGTCTGTTCCAGTCTCTGCTCCTACCCCTGTGGTTCAGGCGGGTGCTCCTGGGGCTACCTGCAGGAAGGTGGGGCACTTTCGGAGGGACTGTCCTAACACCCGAAACCTTAGGGTGTCCACTTGGGGCACCAGAGCCCCAGCTACCTCTGCCCCGATCCTATTCCTGTGCCTGCACCTACACGACTCCTGCTTCCTGCTCCTATTCCTACGTCTGTTACAGTCCCTGCCCCTGCCCCGTGGTTCAGGTGGGAGATCTTGAGGCTACGTACAAGGAGGTTCAGGCGAGGGACGGGGAGGAGCTTGTGCTGAGAAAGAAAGCAAAGAAGAAATCCAAACACACTAAGAAGTCGGCCCCCGAGACCGCAGAGCTCCCGCCTATTTGCCCTGAAGTGGAGCGGGAGGCTCGGGAAAGTGCGCAGTTGGAAGCGGAGAGTACCGCGTCATTGGTGAATCCGGCACCTGTGTGCGCCTCAGAAGAGAAGAGTATCTTCCCCCAAGAGGGTAGGGAATGTAGATGCGGGGATTTCCCAGGAAAGGGTGGGAATCCGGGTAGAGTTTGTGTCTAACCCTGAATCTCCAGATGTAGCCACTAGTCCTGTGGTAGGTGGTGTGATTGTGCTGAAAGTTAGTGCGAGCCCTGTTTGCACAATCGCGACAGCCCTGAAGCCCTCCACCCAGGACTTAGTAGTAAGCGATTCCCTGGGGGCAAGTGCATTAAACAGTAAGAGCGGAGAGGAGACCAAGCTCTCTCACTCTCATAATCGGGCTGCCGGTGGATCCCTAGGATCTGAGCTGCTGAGACCCACTTCATACCTGCCTCCTGGGGAGGGTGATGTACTCTGCATGCCGACCCCATCAAATAACGACTAGCAGGGAGACCCTGGGGATGATCCCTCCATTGTCGTAACTGTGGATAAGACTGATGCGACGGTGCAGCGGAACGGTATGAGGGAGGTACCCGCTGCGCAGTGTGGGTTTTAAGTGCAGCCGTCTGTCGAACACACGGGGATGAAGACGGGGGAATCTCTCTGTAGTGAGGCGGTGGAGTGAGACAAAGGACATCCTCACCCCTCCAGAGAAATCCCCATTGATACCTGTGGAGGAAATGAGAGAGTTCATTCTCACCTCTGAGGATGCAAAGCATCGGCCTAAACTCGCCTCGCTTCGCTGGTCTGGCACGCCGAGGCTGATGAAGTCCCTGCGAGTCATCCTTAGACGGAAGGTGAAGGGGAAGGGGAATGCTGTGTCTGGGAATGTCAGGCGGCAGCTGAAATCCTTTCCGGATGACCTGGTGAGGGACATCAGAGTGGGAATCAGCCTCGCTCCTTCGGGAGATGCTCCTTCAGGTGAGCGGCGTTGGCACCACTGGGGCCCGGAAAGCAAAGAGAATTCTTGTTTTTTTTTCTCGGGCTAGTGTAGTTGAGGGCGCCTCCGCTCTCACCGGGAAGGGTGCAGGTGCTGAGTCCTAGTAAACTCCTTACATGAAGCTCACTGTAGCTGGTCTAAATTTTAATGGTAGCAGGGTTCTCTCGGCAGATAAAAGAATCTCTCAGTCCTTTGGGATGGGTGATATGTGATATACGGTGAGTTTCCTGTAGGGAACCCATACCACCCCGGCGGTCGAGTCCGCTTGGCTCCTGCAGCGGCAAGGAGGGGTATCCATGAGCCTCCTCAGCTCCAACTCTAGCGGGGTGGTGATCCTGTTGGCCTCGACCTTCCATCCGGAAATGGTAAAGCTCAAGATGTCGGTGCCCGGCCGCCTGCTCCATCTGGCTGTGCGCCTGGCTGGTGTATCTGCATACCCTGAGGGGCGGGGTGATGCAGACGCGCCTATTCCCTATTCCGTCAGCTGTCCACTCTACTGAGCTCCATGGGTCCTGGGGGTGGGGACTTCAAATGTACCTTCGAGGTGGGGAACCTCTGCAGTCTCCAGCGCGACACAGCATCGGCAAAGAAGCTGAAGGAGTTAGTCGGCGCCGGACTCCGGAGCGAATGGTCCCGAGTTCGAATCCAGCCGGGTCCCTTGCACGCTTTCCATCCGTTGAGCGTCGCCATTGTAAAAACAAAAACTGGTGAATGCTGCAGAAACACCACATTAGATGAGCAATCACCAGAAAGATCGGTGCAGAAAATGTCCAGGAGTTAAGAGCTTTCTTCTTCTTCCACTCTGAGTTGGGATCCGGCACTGGCACTGTCAGAACAAGCTGCTGGAGGACAGCCGGCTCCGGGTCTCGTTCCGAGCGTTCTAGGAGGGAAAGAGGGGGTAATTGTTTTTATATCGGAAGTACATCAGTGGGTCGAAAAAGAGGCAGGGCTCTGAGCGGTTTGAAAGAGCGTTGCTTGACCTAGTGTATCGGAGGGGTCGTGACAGTCACGTGACAGCACTGCTCACCACCTGGTCGGAAGGTACGTCACCTGCCAATCAAAGTTTGGCCCCTCCTCGCCCATCGATGCACTGTTACGAAACGGCAGCTTTCATTCACTGTGGACTGTCACTTCAACAGAACGCTTCAGTGAGGCAGGACTATGATGTTGTTCACTGACCGACTCGCAGCTTGTTTACCTTTAAAACAAGGACACAGACAGTCACAGTCAGGAGTCGGATGAAGAGAGAGAGAGAGAGAGAGAGAGAGGAGCGAACCTGGAAAAGGCAGCAGTTCCAGCTTGTCGAGGCTGGGGATTTGGAACTCTGCTACACCCACAAGGGTGGGGTGATCAGCGATCCGGTGCACATCGGATGTGTGGCTGTCACTCCGTATAGTCCAAAGGAGTGGATCTGGGAATGTCCTGTGGGGCCACTCGAAGTTACCCCCTGCCTGGGTGTGTGATGTGGTAACCCCTTGAAGACTGCATCCCTGTGACAGATAACTCTGGTGGTAATTCGTGCGTGGGTTTGGAACGGCTCGACGGAGGATTTTCCACCACTGATATTTATTAATTACCACCGTGGAACCCGTGGAATTCGGCGTGATTGCCTTCTCTCTACGTTTTATCCAGGGTTACAAATATCTCTCTCCCATCATATATTCCGTGGAATAAATTAACTTTCATGTTCTAGCATCTCTAGACTCTAAGCCTTGTTTCCCCCAAGCTCAATAGTTTGGGAGTTATATTTACACACACATATTTGCTTCACTCCAGTCTGAGAACCGTGGAACGGCACTGGAGAAATTGTTAGTGAGCTGTGTATTGAATAGGGTTGGGAGCGTCAATTATTGTCCCGAATAGTACAGAGCCGTGCCTGCACTCGGTCAAGGGGTGGCGGATATCGCATTGGTTGTGTGTGTGTGCGTGTGTGTGTGTGCGCGCGCGCGGGCGTGTCCTTTCTCCCCAGGAAATTTCCCCACGTTCGGTAGTAATTGTCCGTGTGTGTTTTATTGCCGAACCGACTTTCCCCACGACTGCTGTAAATTGTGTGCATGTGCGTGTTGCTTCTGTCGCCATTTCCCCACGTTTGCCTTCTGTAAATAAAATGCTTTACTACCAAGACTGTGTGTCCAAAGTCCTTGTCTTTGAGACCTACCAAGTATTTCCCCACTTACAACAATTGCTCAGCCAATTTACATTTTCGATGTTCATGCGATATGGGTGTTGTTTAATCAGTTTGGCTTGACCAATATCTACGTCACGTACTGCGACCGTGGTTTGCTTGGGAACATCAGGAGAACATCCTTAAACTTCAGAATTAATTCCTTTCAGCTGTTGTTGATGCTTTGGCTGCAGATGAGCCAACTTGTTATCAAAGTTTTCTAGAACAACCGAGTTCATTAGCCTAACTGGGACCATGTTTGGCTTGTGAAAAGGCTCAGACGAGTCAATTGTTGCCTTCTCAGGGTTGCCAGATTAATATGTTTTGACAACAACACTCACAGATGGTGCCTGATTGTCAAAACAAGGCTTTATCATATTTATGTGTGCCACCTGAGTTAGTTTACGTCTGTCAGGTGTTTTAATACCATAATTCACATCATTAATTTGAGAGGATATTTCATATGGTCCATAGAACTTCACCTGAAGTGGATTCATCAACATTGGAAACAAGGCAAGCCCGCTTATCAAACCAACACTTCATCCTGTTTTGAGAAATCTTTAAGTTTTGTCTTAGTAGACTACAGGCCTGGTGTAGTTTATTTTGGAACTTCAAAACAAAGTCTAACAAGTTAACATGTAAATCCCCATCAATCCACTGTTCCCTTAACAAGACCGAAGGTCCCCTCACTCTATGACCAAATACAAGTTCAAATGGACTAAAGCCCAGTGATTCCTGTACCAACTCTCTTACTACGAACAAAAGCAAATGTATTCCTTCATCCCAGTCTTTTCCATTCTCAACACAGTATGTATTAATCATTGTTTTGAGGGTAGAGTGAAATCTTTCCAAAGCCCCTTGTGATTCTGGATGGTATGCAGATGATGTAATTTGTTTAGTTCCTAGTTCATAAACTACCTGCTGGAATAATTCAGATGTAAAATTACTTCCGTGATCAGACTGGATTTCTTTAAGCAAACCAGATAAAGTAAAAAACTTGCTAAGAGCCTTCACCACAGTTTTAGCTTTAATATTTCTGAGAGGTATTGCCTCTGGGAACCTGGATGCAGTACACATAATATTTAGCAGTTAGTGACGGCCAGCTTTAGTGTTTGGCAATTGGCCAACACAATCCACGATAAATTTTGAAAAAGGTTCAACGAATGCAGGTATAGACTACTGCGGTGACCTGATTAGGTTTACCCACAACTTGACAAGTGTGACAGGTTCTGTGAAAGGTCACAACATCTTTCCTCAAATTAGGCCAGTAAAATTCTTTCATAATCCTGTTTACAGTTTCATTCACTCCAAAATGGCCACCAAAAGGCATACTGTGGCCAAAGTTAAAATTTCAGCCCTATAAGCTTTAGGAACTACAACTTGGTGAACAATTGCCTATTCCTCACTCGGTGGTATAGCAGGTGGCCTCCACTTCCTCATTATCACTCCATCCTTGAGATAATACCCTACTGGCACTTTCTTAATCTCATCATCTGAAAGAGCTGTTTCTTTTAAAGCTTCAATCTCAGGGTCTCGGTTCTGTTCTGCTATAAACTCCTTCCTAGACAGGGATAAATCTTTCTCATCAGACTTACTACCTGAATCATGTTGAAAAAATGAAGGCAGAGAAGTCCCTGACAAGTCATCATAACCTGAATCCCGATTTTGGCTATCATGGGAATCAGAATCATGCTGCATAGAACCGTCTCCGTCGGCAGACTTTCTAGCCATACTGCGAGTTCCTGCGCAGGAAGGATAAATGTTAAAATCAATCTGTGGGTCGTCAGTGGTTGGCATAGTTGTCAACTGCACTGCAGGAACAACTTCACCATCTGCCAGGTCATTCCCTAACAGCAAAGTAACATCTTGCACCGGTAAACTGGAGCTTAATCCGATCTCAGCAGGTCCCGAAACCAACCATGACTGTAAAGTTACCTTGTGCAATGGCACAGAAACCATACCGCCCCCAATGCCTTTTAATAAGATTTACCACACCAGTGTTAGTCTCATCACCAAACTTTAGAACACTGTCTAATATAAGTGACTGAGAAGCCCCAGTAACTCGAAGAATTTTCACTGTTACCAGGGTTGACCCTTTCTTTACTAATACAAACTCATTTGACCTAAAATGATCGAAAGCCTTCTTAACTCGGTCAGACCTCTCAGACCTTAACTGAGCCTCAACAGAATACTTGGCTTTACAGGTGCTTCAATGTATTGAACACAGGCAATTGGGACTGCCTCCATTTCCTTTTTCTTCTTCAGGATGGTACAATTAGCCATCATATGACCAGCTTTCTTACAATAGTAACAAGTAAGACCAGAATATTTCTCCTTCAACTGCTTCCCTTCATCCTTACTCGTGTCACTAGTCCCAGCTTTAATTACTGGTTTACCCTGGTTATCCCTGGTACTGTTTTGGAAGTTCTTAGTCTGGGTAAACTTAACCTTATGAATTAAAGCAAACATCTGCTAATCTAGCAGACTCCTGCAAAGTGGCAGCATCCTTTTCATCTAAGTACGTCTTTATGTTATCAGGAATGCACCTTTTGAATTCTTCAATTAAAAGCAACACTTTCAAGCTGTTAAAATTATCACTTCTATTTTTATATGTGAACCAGTCATTAAAACACACAAACTTCTCAAAAGCGAATTCCATATAAGTGTGGTTCACAGATTTCCACAAATTTATAAACTTCTGCCTGTAGGATTCTGGGACCAACTCGTAAGCTTTGAACACAGCCTGTTTCACTATGTCATACTCAGCTGCTTCATTGATTGTCAAAGCATAATAGGCTTGCTGAGCCTCCCCCTTAATTACACTTTGTAAGAGAACCAACCCTCTATTGGGCACTTTAAACTCTGAGCAACCTTCTCAAAATGCTGGAAGTATTTATCAACCACCGCCATGTCAAATGGAGGTACCAGTTTAACTTCACAACTGGCCTCAAACTTATCACCAGAGTCTAACGCTAGACCTCTTTGCTGAAGTCTCTCTATCTTTTCCAGCTCGAACAGCCACCGTCTTTCTGCTTCCTCCTTCTGTTTTTCTGCCTCTTCTCTCTGTTTTTCTGCGTCTCTCGCCTCAGACTGCCTCTGCCTTTCCGCAGCCTCCATCTTTAATTTTTCTCACATACAGAAGTTCAAGCTCACTAGGTTTACTTTTAGGATACACCTACAACTCCTCCACTTTAAACACTCCCTCAGATACATAATGTTCAGCTATTATCCTCTGCACCTGTGCCCTCCTCATTGTTAATTTCACCATAGCAAGTTTTAACCTATGAGCAATACTCAACAACTCAACCTTTCTGGCGTCCTCTAATGCCTCAGAGGTTGGCACTTCCACAAACCTATCAGCATCCGCTGCTGATTTTCCACACACAAATAAATCAAAAGGGATTTCCCCAATGAAATCGATAATTAATCAATACACCCAAAATCTGTTCATATCATGGACGCAGGCCCCAATTTTGTTATGAATCGTAAAGCTTTAGAAACGAACTAGCAGCAATAGGTATACGTGGAGTCTGTTTTTGATGTTAAAACTATCTTTATTAGAATCTACTTTTAATATAGTAACTTAAGCAAGATAAACAAAAGTGAACATTGTTATGTATATATGTATGTGTGTAAATGTAACTCCAGAACTATTGAACTCTGGGGAAACAAGGCTTGGAGTCTTGAGATGGTAAAGTACGAAAGTTCAATTCAACCACAGAATAGGTGATGAGGGGGAGATATTTGTAATCCAGGGTAAATGTTAAGAGAAGGCAATTATGTCGAATTCCACAGGTTCCATGGTGGTAAAATGAGAGAACAGTCACTGTAGATTTTATTGGTCGTGTTCCAAATCCACATACGAATTACCACCGAAAGTGACATGTCAAAAGTGGTATTGTCTTCAAGTGAATTACCACACCACAACTAGGCAAGGGTTAACACATAAGTGGTCTTCACAGGATACCCCAAATCCGATCCACTCCCATGGATCAAAAGAGGTGACAACCAGACATTCGATGTATGCTGAAACGATAATTAACCCACACTTGTGGGCGTAGGGACATTCTAAACCATGAGCTTTGGCCACTATTTCCCTTGTTTTGAACCTTCCATTTTTCATCCTTCGTCTCCGTCTCACTCTCAGCGTCCGTGTCCTTGGTTAAAATTAAACAAGCTGCTAGCGATGTAAACAAGCTGCAAGTCAGACAGATTCACCTTCTTTATCTCTCTTTCTCTCAAAATGACAGTTCACAGTAAACGAAACCTAGGGAATCATAACAACGGCCACTCCCCATTGTGAGCTTACTGGTGTGCCGGTAGTTGGGATGACTGAGCGAATCCTTTCCCACATTCTCAGCAGGTGAACGGCTTCTCCCTGGTGTGAACTCGCTGATGACTCTGTAGGTGGGATGACTGAGTGAATCCCTTCCCACAGATTGAGCAGGTGAATGGCTTCTCCCCAGTGTGAACTCGCTGGTGTCTCTGTAGGGCGGAAGAGTCACTGAATCTCTTCTCACAGACTGAGCAGGTGAATGGTTTCTCCCCAGTGTGAACTCGCTGGTGTTTCAGTAGTTTAGATGACAAAGTGAATCCCTTCCCACAGTCTGAGCAGGTGAACGGCCGCTGCCCAGTGTGAACTCGCTGGTGTGCCATTAGGCTAGCTGAAACAGTGAATCCCTTCCCACAGTCTGAGCAGGTGAATGGCTTCTCCCCAGTGTGAACTCGCTGATGACACTGCAGGTTGGATAACAGAGTGAATCCTTTCGCACAGACTGAGCAGGTGAATGGCTTCTCCCCAGTGTGAACTCGCTGGTGACTCTGCAGGTAGGATGAATCAGTGAATCTCATCCCACAGACTGAGCAGGTAAACGGCTTCTCCTTAGTGTGAACTCGATGGTGTCTCCGTAGGGTGGAAGAATGAGTGAATCCCTTCTCACAGACTGAGCATGTGAATGGCTTCTCCCCAGTGTGAACTCGCTGATGACTCTGTAGGGTGGAAGAGTTAGTGAACTTCTTCTCACAGACTGAGCAGATGAATGGCTTCTCTCCAGTGTGAACTCGCTGATGATTCTGCAGACTGGATGACTGAGTGAATCCCTTCCCACAGACTGAGCAGGTGAACGGCTTCTCCCCAGTGTGAACAAGCTTGTGTCTCTGTAGCGTGGAAGAGTGAGTGAATCTCTTCTCACAGACTGAGCAGGTGAACGGCTTCACCCCAGTGTGAACTCGCTGATGTGTCAGTAAGCGAGAAGATAAAGAGAATCCCTTCCCACAGTCCGAGCAGGTGAACGGCCGCTCTCCGGTGTGTACTCGCTGGTGAGCCATTAGGTCAGATGACCAAGTGAATCCCTTCCCACAGTCTGAGCAGGTGAACGGCTTTTCCCCAGTGTGAACTCGCTGATGTGTCAGTAAGCGAGAAGATAAAGAGAATCCCTTCCCACAGTCCGAGCAGGTGAACGGCCGCTCTCCGGTGTGTACTCGCTGGTGAGCCATTAGGTCAGATGACCAAGTGAATCGCTTCCCACAGACTGAGCAGGTGAACGGCCTCTCCCCAGTGTGAACTCGCTGGTGACTTTGTAGTGTGTATGAATCAGTGAATCTCATTCCACAGACGGAGCAGGTGAACGGCTTCTCCCTAGTGTGAACTCGTTGGTGTCTCAGTAGTTCAGACGACCAAGTGAACCCCTTCCCACAGTCCGAGCAGGTGAACTGCCTCTCTCTGGTGTGAACTCGTTGGTGTGCCATGAGGTCAGATGATGGAGTGAATCCTTTCCCAGAACTTCAGCAGATGACTAGCCTCTGCCCGGTGTTAATTGATTGGTGTGTCCACAGGTGGGCAGACCGACTGAATCCTTTCTCAGACACAGAACAGATGAATGGCCTTGCCCAGTGTGAACTCGCTGATGTACCTTCAGTTCAGATGACCAAGTGAATCCATTCCCACTGTCTGAGCTGAAGGATATTCGATTGAATCCCTTCCTCTGCTTCTTAAATATCCAGACAGAGTCAGCAAAACTGATATGCCATGTTTGAGCGTTCTGTAGACAAATTCCTTCTCGTTTTTAACCTGTGGAAAGATTTACAAAATCCATCAATGGGTGTAGGACAACATTTCAGATGAGATTACATGAGTTGCCAAGGTTTGATCTGGTATCACACTGTTACAGTGAGGTTAAACCCAAGTTGGAAGAGAAATCATCTCCTGACTGGGCAGAGTGCTGGTATCTGGAATGACCATCAATTCTCTGATACTCTTCCTGTCTCTATCAGAATGGGGCATTTCTGCCATCTCCAATTTGAGCATTAGCTCACTTTGACTCTCTCCATTGGTATTATTCCCTGTTCCTGCTGAGCTGCATGGGTGCCTGGCCCCACAGTAACTGAAACAGTCTCACACAAATAGTGTTTCTTGACATGCAGCTGGGATTTTCTTTTATGTATTATTAACTTAAAGTGCCACAGTTTTAACGCCATATAAAAAATTCCTGCTGAGATGAATGTTTGGTCCGTACAGCTGTTAAAAGGACTTAAGAGTGAATTTTTGTATTATTTCGGGTTTTTGTCACAGTACAACACTGAAACAGGCTCTTTCGGCCATCTGGTTTGTGCTGAACTATTTAATCTGCCCACTCCCATACCGCTACCATCCAGGCACCTACACAAACCTCTTAAATATTGAAATTGAGCTTGCATGCACCACTCGTAATGGCTGCTCATTCCACAGCCAGATGACTGTCTGTGTGAAGAAGTTTCCCCTCATGTTCCCCTTAATTTTTCACCTTTCACCCTTAATCCATGGCTTCTGCTTGCAGTCACGCACCATCTCAGTGGAGAAATCCAGCTTGCAGTTACATCCATCACAATCAAGTCTCCCCTAAATCTCTAATTTTCCAAGGAATAAAGTCCTGACCTGTTCAATCTCTACTTATAACCCAAGTCCTCTAGACCTGGCAACATCTTTGTGAATTTTCTCTGAACTCTTTCAACCTCTTTTACATTTTTCCTGCAGCTTGGTGACCGAAACTGCACACAATACTCCAAATTTGGCCTCACCAATGTCTGCTGCAAGTCAACATAACATCCACTTATTGTTGTCAGTACTTTCGTTCCTGAAGCCCATTGGGCTGAAATCTTGCTTTCCATCACAATTTAACTGTGACACCACTTTCAGTGAAATAACGACTTGTATTCCCAGGTCCCTTTCTTTTACAACACTCCTCCATGCCCGACCAGTCACTCTGAAAGACCTCCCTTGGTAGGTCATACCAAAGTGCAACACCTCATACTTGTCTGCATTAAATTCCATTTTCCATTTCTCAAACCATTTTCCCAGCTGGTCCTGATCACACCGCAAGCCATGATAGTCTTCCTCACTGTCCACTACACCACCGGTCTTGTTGTCATCCACAAATTTGCTGATCCAGTTAACCACACTATCATCCAGATTACTGATATAGATGACAAACAACAACAGATCCAGCACTGATCCCTGTGGCAACCACTAGACACAGGCCTCCGGTCAGAGAGGCAATCATCTGCTACCACACTGTGGCTTCTCACAGACACCGTGTCTCATCCACTTTACTGTCTCATCTTGAATGTTGAATGACTGAACCTTCTTGACCAGCCTCCCAATGAGACTTTGTCAAGTGCATTCCTCGTCGATGTAAACAACATCCACTGCCTTGTCTTCGTCCACTTTCCTGATAACTTCCTCAAGTAGCTCCATGAGATTGGTTAGACATGACCAACCATGCATAAAGCCATGCTGTCTATCCTTAATCAGTCCACATCTATCCAAATACTTATATATCCGGTTCCTGCACACATGTCCCAATGACTTTCTCACTACTGTTGTGAAATTCAACAACATATCACTTCCTAGCTTAATTTTAGAGCTTTTCTTGAACAGTGGAACAACATTGTCTGTCCTCCACTCCTCCAGCACCTCACCTGTCACTAAGGATGATTTAAATATCTGTGCTTGGACCCCGACAATTTCTGCACTTGTCTTCCACAGGGTGCTAGGGATCTACATTTCAAGCCCTGGGAATTTATCCACACTAATTTGCCTTGAGACAGCAAAAACCTCCACCTCTGTAATCTGTCCATGGTCTCTGAAGTTGATGCTGCTTTGCCTCACCTCTATCGACTCTGTGTCCATCTCCTGAGTCAATACGGATGCAAAACTACTATTTAAAACCACCCCCATCTATTTTGTCTCCCGTATAAATTACCATTCTGATCGTCCAGAGTGGGCATGTTTCTGTTCCGACCTTCTCCATGTTTCTATGACAGAGAAGCTGGCCAAACCTGACTGGAAGGGGAATCTGGTAGGAGTGACGACGGACCAGCAATGGCTGGAGTTCCTGGGAGCAACTCGGGAGCTCAGTGATAGACACATCCCAAAGAAGTGGAAGCATTGGAAAGGCAGGAGGACACAACTGTGGCTGAAATGAGAAGCCAAAGCAACATAAAAGCCAAAGAGATGGCAAACAAAAGAGCAGAAACTATTGGAAAGCTTTTAAAAACCAAGAGAAGACAACTGGAAAAACTGTCGGATGAGCTCATGGTGTGGAATTATGATATTGCAGTCATTAATGAGTCTTGGTAGCACCCAACAGTCTGAGGTATTTTGAGGAACAAAATATCTGGGGCCTCAATATCTCTTGAAAACCAAGGTTCCCTGCACCAGTTACCTTTCAACTTTTAGTTTTGCAGGCACGTACAAACTCTACACCTGCAAAATTTCACTTCTGAAGAACTCCCACTCACCAAGTACACATTTGCCAGAAAACAGCCTGTCCCAATCCACACTTGTCAGATCCTTTCTGACGCCATCAAAATTGACCTCTCTCCAATTTAGAATCTCAACCAGACCTCCCTTTTCCATATTTACAGAATCTCATGGCATTATGAACACTATTCTGTGTCACCAGCCCTAGATCATTTCCTAACAGCCTATTGCACACTTACACATTGGGAATTCTAAATCCCGATTATGGGCACATTTGACAAACTCTACCCCAACTAATCCTTTCACGGTATAGGAGTCTCAGTCAATATATGGAAAAATAAAATCACTTAATATATCAAGCTTTGTTTCTTGGCATAGTCTGCGATCACTAGAGAAAAATTTGTCGCTCTAAATTCCTCAGACTGTTGGCTGAAGCCAAGTTCCAGTAATGGCTACAATATCATTATATATGCTCCATACACACTGGTTGTCTGGTGACAAATACACAACAGTGCTCTTTCACTTCAGAGCATTGAAAAGTTTGAATTAGGGAGCTAAATCCTAAGAACTTTCAACAGGGTTACAATTGAGAGGATTGTAACTGGCTGTGTCACTGCCTGGTATGGGGACTGTACTTCCCTCAATCACAGGACTCTGCAGAGAGTGGTGCAGACATCCCAAAGCCAGGACCAGCAAGCTCTGGGACAGCTTCTTCCACTGAGCCATCAGACTGACTAATTCATCCTGATTCATCCTGTATCTCTATGTTATGTTGACTGCCTGTTGTACACACTATTTATTATGACTATAAATTGCACATTGCACATTTAGTCAGAGACGTATTGTAAATGTTTCTTCTCCTCATGTATATGAAGGATATAAGTAATAAAGCCAATTCAATTCAATTAACCCCCTCCATTATCTGTTCTGTCATTCTGGCTCCCTCCCTGCCTGCAACTTTAGTTTAACTCCCCCACTAGCACTTGCAAGCCTTACCACTAGGACGTTAATCCTCTTCTAGTTATGTTCCCCTAACTATCGAATCCCCTATCACACGTTTGACTTAGCTCTGCCAGATAATTCCTCCTACAACAGTTTCTAAAGTGTCCCACCTGTTATTGTGGAAAAGCCAGGTGTTACAAATTTCAAAGCCTTATAAATACCGACTCCACAAACCTTGGCCCAACAATCAGCAGCCATGGGCTCCGCTATGTCCCTGCCTAGCACTCTCAAAATTAAAATACATAATGCCCACAAAGCAAGAGAAGACAGCAAAGAGTTTTCAGCTAGCCATTTCCTTAGTTCGTAATGTACTTAAGAAACGTCAGTTAACAGGAATGGTGGAGGTCATTTTGAGGTCTAGAAGACCAAGAAATCCTTCCGAGAAAACTGCTTGTAGGATTGCTAGAAAGGAAAATCAAAACACCCGTTTGACTGCAAAAGACCTTCAGGAATATTTAGCAGACTCTGGAGTGGTGGTGCACTGTTCTACCGTGCAGCGATACCTGCATAAATATGACCTTCATGGAAGAGTCATCCGAAGAAAAATTTCCTGCATCCTCACCACAAAACTCAGCATCAAAAGTTTGCAAAGGAACATCTAAACAAGCCTTATGCATTTTGGAAACAAATCCTGTGGACTGATGAAGTTACAAAAGAACTTATTGGCCACGATGAGCAATGGTATGTTTGGAGAAAAAAAGGGTGCAGAATTTCATGAACAGAACACCTCTTCAACTGTTAAGCAAGGGGGTGGATTGATCATGCTTTGGGCTTGTGTTACAGCCAGTTGCATGGGAATATTTCACTGGTATAGGGAAATTGAATTCAATTAAATACCAGCATATTCTGGAAGCAAACATCACACCGTCTGTAAAAAAAGCTGAAGATGAAAAGAGGATGGCTTCTACAACAGGATAATGATCCTAAACACACCTCAAAATCCACAATGGACTACCTCAGGAGGTTTTGCCATGGCCCTCACAGGCCCCTGACCTAAACATCATCGAAAATCTGTGGACAGACCTCAAAAGAGCAGTGCAGGCAAGACGGCCCAAGAATCTCACAGAACTAGAAGCCTTTTGCAAGGAAGAATGGGCAAAAATCCCCAAACAAGAATTGAAAGACTCTTGGCTGGCGACAGAAAGTATTTAGAAGCTGTGATACTTGCCAATGGGGTTGTTACTAAGCACTGACTATGGAGGGTGTCCAAACTCAGGCCCTTTTCCTTTTTTATTATTTTGAAACTGTAAATGATGGATGCAAAAGAGTAATCTTACTTAAAATATTAAACAATGTGTCATCTTTAACTTTATGCCTTTTGGAAATCAGGTCATTGTTTTACTCGCTTAGCTGTTCTCAGGAACAGAAATTTTGAGCAGGGGTGCCCAGACTTTTGTATGTCACTGTGTGCAATTTTCTTGCTAAATGATGCTTTAAAAAGTCAACTTCCAAATATCACTCCCCTTCTTCCCACTTGCAAATTCTCCAGCAAATTTTGCATCACCAAAATGCAAACAGGTACAACCAGTTTCTGTGTTTTACATAAATATTTCCGCTGAACCCTCCCTCAAGTGACGGACGGTGATGAACTCGGTTATGGCAATGCCAATGAATATGAAGGGAAGGGCAGTAGTTTGACTCACTAGAGTCTGGCATATTTGTGATTTGAAGGCTACTTGTTGTCCAGGACAAAGGTGTTTGATATCATTATGTACCAAGACAGAACGGGTCAAAACATGTCCTCACGTGTAGAAAAGTCCAGAACAAGAGGAGGTAGAACAAGCAACACACACAACATGCTGGAGGAACTCAGCAGGCCGGGCAGCATCTATGGAAAAGAGTACTAATGCTGTTCCAGCTTCTGCAGATTTTCACTTGCTGCAGTTGGAGATAGAACAAAAGTGATTTTCTCAACAGCTGATAGAAAGATTTTGTTCTCTTTTTCCGAGTTCCTAATCCTTGCATTCAGATAGCTGGAGCTCAGCTCCGTCTGTGAGATCTATCTGCTCCCGTTCCCTGATTAGCCGGAAGCTCCCCGGGGCCCGTGTACGGATCGTGGGGCTGAGAGAGAAGAAAAAATCTGGCCTGTGCTGAGTTTGCGGGCCACAGTCTCCGGTTCTCACAGCAATTGTCACCCAATTAGAGTCAGAAAAACCCTTACCTTTCCGATCCTCCCGACATTTTGTATACTGCGCGCATGCGTATTTATCGGAGACGGCTGCGATCCTGACGGCTGCGCATTTGATCGGTGCTTCAAACGACAGCGAAATTTTAAACGCGGTGATTTATGGGTAATTATGGTGCCATTAAACGATTCTGCAGGGACCGGTTCCACGTCCATACCTCAGTTTTTTATTCTGTGTAGAAAACTCAGCAGCTTTCTTAACGCAGAAAGCGGCTCCCATAAACGATACAACAGGTATCATTTATTTTGTGTGTGTGCATCTTTGTATTTCCAGCAAATGCAGAATCTCTTTTGTTTCAGATCTGTTTCAGAACACGAAATGCTGAAGAGGCTCTGCAGTTCAGGCAGAAACTAAGCAGAGGAGTACACAGTCTAGACATGCTGAAGGGGATCGGCTTAAATGCTGCCCATTTATTCCTCTCCACATTTGCTGCCTGATCTGCTGATAATCTGCAATGTTTTGTAGAAATTAACCATTTTGTTTTTCGATTAACCAGTTTCCAAATGTTTCTCATCTTTCCTTCATAGCCACAACCCGCTGGTCTGGTTCCTTTTCCTCCTCCTGCTCGGAACCTCCAGCCCCCATCTCTTTCCAGAGCCCCAAAGCCCTGATTGGTGCTGGTAATTCTTTGTTTTCTGACTCTGCTCCACCGAAGATTCACTCGCCAGTCCGCTGTCAGGGTTTAGAGGTGCATTGCAACAACCCAGCTGTCTGAGGCACAGTCTTTTGAAATTGGTGAAAATGATACAAAATTTGAAAAGAGCAGGGAAAAAAGGAATTTACCCACCTTAGTCCAGCGCCCTGAGGAAGGTCAAATACTCAGCGAGCTCATCGTGTTAATTAGTCTGGGGAAAATCATGCAGGAAATTCATGCAGGTGTGTAAGATGATGAGAGGCATTGATCGTGTGAAAAGTCAGAGGATTTTTCCCCAGGGCCGAGATGGCGAACACGTCGGGGGGCATAGTTTAAGGTGCTTGGAAGTAGTTCAAGGGAGGTGTCAGAGTTATATATTTTTATACAGATAGTGGTGGGTGTGTGGACTGCACTGCCAGCGACGGTGGTATAGACGGGTACAATAGAGTCTTTTAAGATAATCTTAGACAGGTACATGGAGCTTAGGAAAATAGAGGGTTCTGTGGTAGGGTAATTCTAGGCAGTTTCTAGAGTAGGGTACACAGTCGGAACAACATTGTGGGCCGAAGGGCCTGTAATTTGCTGCAGATTTCTCTGATTCTAAGAAATCCAAGGGAAATCACTTCTCCCACAGAGTGGTGACACCTTGCAACAGCGAGAGTGAGAGGTAAATTTGAAAATACTGATATGGAACAGAAACCTGGGCAGGGACCAGATGGATCGAGTGGACGCGCTAGTGTAAATTGTGAGTTTGGCAGTGACAGTAGGTACCTGCGACATGGGATTTGATACAGAATTGATTTATCTTTCACAGATCCACAATATTAAACACCAGTCTAGTTTAAGGCTAACATCAGCAGAACAGACTCCTCCAATGCTCAGTGACCAGGGTTCAGTCCTGGGTGCGATGAGCAGCCGCAAGAACTGCAGAATCTGACAGTAACAGTCCCTCATGGACCTGCAGCTGCCTTCAGTCGCCATGATGGTTAAACATTTAACACGGAGCTGATTTGAACTTCCTCCCTGATGTGAAGTTGCTGGTGTTGCAGCAGCTGGGATGATTGAGTAAAGCTCTTGGCTCACTCCGGACAGAAATGTGGCCTCTATTTATTGTAAACACACCGGAGCGTCACAAGGTGGGTTAACTGAATGAGTCTCTTCACACACACGGAGCAGGTGAACGGCCGCTTCCCAGAGCGAAGCTGTTGGTGTATCTGCGATGGCCGACAGAATCCCTTCCAAAATGAGAGCCAGTGCTGCTATAACGTCATGGCGATGTATCCAATCAGACACGGGCATGGACACATGTTTGGGCTCTCCTTGCAGCAAGAGGGAGCGTTGTCTTCTCCAGCATCTCCGCCTCCACATTCAAGGATCGGCGGCATTCAAGCGCTGGTGAACTGACAGATACAGCGGAACTATCGTGCTGTTGTGTTTGTGATTCCCATTCACAAATCCTTTGTCTTTTCTAAACTGTTAAAAGTGTACAAACCACGTCAGTGGGTGAGGGACAACATTTCCACTCAGATTATTTAGTTTCCATGGTGCCTTCTGAGAAAAACACTGTCACAACTGAAAACAATTTGGGGGGACAAGACTTCATCTTCTAACTGGCCACAGTTCCGGAATCAGCCACAACATCAAACTCTCTGCTTCCCTGTCTGTATCAAAATGGATCATTCCTCCCCTTCATCAGTCTGTGACTTGGCTCAGTTTATCTGTCTCCTTCGCATTCTGAGCATGCGCCACACACCTACTGAGATCACATTTTATTTACACGGCTGTGACTAGAGACTTTCTGATTATTATGTCCCTCCCGGCATTTGACGGTGGTAAACTCAGAGTCAGCAATGGCATTGAACATCGGGAGTAGGTGATTAGGCTTTTTCGTTGGAGGTCGATAAACTGCCGGTAGTGTGTGGCTGGATGAGTGGGTCGTTTTCAGACTGGAAGGAGGTAGCGTTTGGAGTACCCCAGAGATCAGTCCCTGACCACAGTTGTTCACAGTTTAATGTCCTGGAGGAGGCAGCGAGATGTGAGATGTCCCAGTCTGCTGGTGACGCAGAAAGAGTGGAGTTAGGGGAGGGGAGGCTATTCACATGCAATTTCGTAGCTTTGCAATCAGTACATAGAGCACTGTGGGGCTGCAGTGGCGGGTCCCAATCTGCTAATTAAATTTGCTGACGGCACTACATTGATCGGCCGAATCCCAAATAATAACGAGGCAGCCGACAAAGAAGAAGTCATCACCCCGACACGGTGGGGTCAAGAAAACAACCTCTCCCTCATTGTAACGTTCTCCTTCGCGTGTCACGAACGCCGAATTTAACGTCGAGATAAACCAGTTAATAAGAACCAGATCGCAGTAAGATTAACCATTTACTGTTTACTCTTCACATTAACATATGGTGAAAACTGTTGATAAAACAATACAAGATTGATACAGTATTTGTTCCTTCCTTAATATCACATTTCAAGTGTAAATACTTGCAAAGGTGACTATAACTACATTACACTAAGGTGCAGTATACAGGGAGAGTTTACCTGCTCCATTGACTACTTTAAATACACTTCCATGCAAACTATCCGCGACTCTTTAACTAACGAAAGCATAAACATTATCTACCGTCGTTACTTCTAACAGGATCGGCATTAACATCTTAGTTCAATATATCGATTATCTATTAACTTACAGCGTTGCTCTCACTGTGATTTCTCATGCCTGCAAAACAACTTCTACTCAGGTGAGCCTCGTGGTGAGCCCCCACCCTCGCGTTAATTTCAAACCGGTATTTTCCCACAAGACGCGGCGAAACCGGATGTGACGTCATCGCATGCCGATATATTTTACATGCAATGAATATACTTTAAACACTTCTAATTCTAACTAGAAAATACTATTGAATGAATTACTAAGCGAAAATATTATAAACTAAATAACTGTCGTAAAGACAGCACACTCATTGTGACAAAAACAAAGGAGCTGGTTGTGCTTTACAGGAGGAATGCAGACAGGGAGCACATTCAACATTTCCAAGTCTGTTATTGACACAAAATGCACATTTTAATAGTGATCATGACACAATGTATTTTATATATTGTTGATGACATAAAACATATTTATAGATTGTTACTGACAGAGCATCGTATAACTTGTGCTCCGTGTGTTATCTGAATGTACTTGCCTGTGATGCTGCCACAAGTCAGTGTTTCTCAGTCCCTGTACCTTCCCCTACTTGTGCACTTGGCAATAAATTCAACAGGACCTGAGAAATCTCAGTGAGATTTGATTAGTGATGATCATCTTGGCAGCTCGGTAGGTCGAATGTATGCGACAGTACCCTGTTAAATGCAAAACCCTGAACAGTATTGATGATCAGGGGGATCTTAGACTCCAAGTTCATTGCTCCCTGAGGGAGACTGCACAGATTGATCGTGTGGTTAAGAAGGCAAATGACATGGTTGTCTTTATTAGTTGAAGCTTGAGTTCAAAAGTCGGGAAGTTGTGTTGCTGCTGTTACGAGCCTGCGGTCGTACTGTGACTGTTTCTTTAAGAGCGCCGGCGTGAGGAGGCGGGACTATGACGTCAGTCACAGGCTGACAGCGCTGACTGTGGACTGAACCATCAGAGAGAGAGAGAGAGCGATCTGCAGACAGGCAGTCGGCCAGTCTAGAGAGAGAGAGAGAGAGAGAGAGAGAGAGAGAGAGAGAGAGAGAGAGAGAGAGAGAGAGAGAGAGAGAGAGAGAGAGAGAGAGAGAGAGAGACTGGAAAAGCTGATAGCTTCAGTTAGTCGCAGCTGAGGCTTGGAACTTTCCTATGCCCACAAGAGTGGGTTGATCATCGGTACACGGAACCACAACGAATGTGTGTGGTTGTCACTTCGTATAATCCATAGGAGTGGGTTTTGGAATATCTTGTGTTAATCCTTGCCTGGGTATGTTGTATGGTAACCCCTGGAAGACGGTATTCCTGTGACAGGTCACTTTCGCTGATAACTCGTCTGTGGACGGATTCAACGGATAAGAACTTCGTCGGCGGTTATTTTGAAGTAACCGCCTTTTCTCTACATTTCACTCTGGATCACAAATGTCTCTCTCCCATCATTTATTCCGTGGATTTCTGAACTTTCCTTCTTTACCATCTCAAGAGTCTGAGCTTTGTTTCCTCAGGCTCGATAGTCTGGGGAATTATATTTACACATATATCCAATTAACACTGTTAACTTTCGTTAAGTTACTATGTTATAAGTAGAGACCAATAAAGAGAGTGCTTTTAACATCAAAACCAGACTCCAGTGTGAACTCTATTGCTGCTGGTTCGTTTCTAAAACGTTACAGTTCGTAACACAGTTTTATAAAACTAGTTAGACCACATCTGGAGTGTTTCATACAGTTCTGGTCGCCCCCATTCTCGGAAGGATGTCGGGGCTTTGGAGAGGGCGGGGAAGAGGTTTACCAGGATCTTGCCTGGATGAGAGAGCGAGAGCTATAATGAGAGGTTGGACGAACACAAAGTACGCTGCTGATGCTGTGGTCAAATCAACACGTACACACACGCTGGAGGAACTCAGGATTGACGAAAGGTCTCGGCCCGAAACGTTGACGGCTCGTTTCGACGGATGTTGCCCGACCTGGTTGGACAAACTTGTGTTGATTTCTCCGGAGTGGCGCAGGCTGGGGTGCGACTGGATGGACGTTTATAAGATTACGAGAGGAATAGATAGAGTGGATGTCAGAAACACACTGAGTCTCAGCAATTTGCAGAACGGTAAACTTTATTTTTCGAGTCTGCAGAGTCGGACCCAACCAGCTCCTGCTAGATTGAGTGCCGAATTACACTTTGCACAGTTTTTTATACCCTACTTGTTTACGACTTTGTGAGTTGCACCCATGTGAGGTGCAGACATTCTTCCTTAATCTCATTACAAAATTACAAATGTGATTACCCTTTGGCCCACTTATCAGCCTCAGCGCATTAACACCGTTATTGTTCAACCATTAAGCATGTCTTCCCGTTACCCGTATCGCTTCTTTAATCAGCAAGCTATTGTTTCATCCTGATTTTGCAAATTGGTTTATACGTTGCCCTGCAAGTTGCTTTGCACGTTCTTTCTGTGTCAGCACATTCTAAATGGACTCCTTAAGAACCGTCTTTAATTTAATCATTTCTCTCAATCCACCCTTTTTCTTTTTAGAATGTGCTATCAGTTGGGCTTTTGCCACGGGTTTACATAGGCTTCTTCCTCTAGCTCTATTTCCCTTTGTAGGAGTACCTGAACAGGATCAGCTGGGGCCCCTGGTTGCATGACTTGTCTTGCCACCCGAGCTACTAGCTCCCGCAAGCAGGGGATTAGACATGGTAGCAGAAGGAGGACCATCAATCCCCCTCCTATAACCCCTAAAGCGGTTCGCCACCAGCCTCCTTTTTGTTGTAGTCATAACATTTCTCGTTTACATGCGAGTGTGATACAAAGGACCCTGGAAAAACCGTCATGCCCACCCTTACCGTCGTCCTGCACTTATCACATCCCCCTTCAGCGCTTCTCAACAATAGCAGTATATACATTACAGTCCCAAAGTTCATTCTGTCCGTCTTTTGAGCTTTAGCACCATCGGGTCTTCTCCCTGGACGCAAGTCCATTCTGCACCTTCTTCGGGCTTTACGGGTCCCTTGCTTCTCGCGGCGTGGGTCCACCCTTTTTCTTTTGTCCTTACTGCGGCTTCGGTGGTCAGTAGCACCTGGAATGGGCCTTCCCACTGCGGCTGTAACTTCTCTGGCTTCCAAGTCTTAATCAGGACCCAGTCACCGGGCTGAGTTCGGTGGAGTGCGAAGTCCAGAGGTGGGGTTTGTGCGAGTAACCCCTTCCTGCGCAATTCTGCAAAAGAACGAGACAGTGCCTGTAAATAGTCCCTTACAAAGACATCTCCCCCTTGCAGGGAAGGATAGCCCTCCACCTTGTTCCAATATGGAAGGCCAAACAACATTTCATAAGGGGATACTCCTATATCTTTTCGAGGAGCCGTGCGGATTCTTAGTAGGGCCAGGGGTAGACACATGGTCCAGGGTAGCTTGGTTTCCATCATCAGTTTTGTCAATTGCGTTCTCAAAGTGCTGTTCATCCTCTCGACTCTTCCTGAGCTCTGAGGGTGCCAGGGGGTGTGCAGCTTCCACTGGATTCCTAAGGCGTCACAGATTAGCTGGTGTGTTTTTGAGGCAAAGTGTGTTCCCCTATCTGAATCAATAGACCCCATTATTCCATATCTCTGGACTATATTTTCTAATAGGATCCGTGCCACTGTAGGGGCGTCTGCTTTAGTGGTTGGGAATGCTTCCACCCACCGAGTGAAGTGATCCACAATTACTAACTGGTACTTCCATCTCTGAACTTGTGGTAGTTCCGTAAAGTCTATTTGGATCCGATGGAGCGGTCGGACGGCTAGTGTTTGTCCCCCCTTATGGGTGGCACACATCATTTTCTTTTGGCAGGTGTAACAACCCCACACCTCCTGTTGAGCTAGTGTGAATATCCCTTTACAAACATAGTCCCTTAGGATAGTGTCGCACATAGCTTGCACTCCCCAATGGCTTTGTTGGTGTAGTTGTTGCAGTATATGACGAGTTACTTCCTTATTCAGTACTTGCCGTCCGTCGGGGGTCTTCCACTCGCCTTCTGATGTTTGTCGGGCTCCCAGCTGGCTCATAGCGTCTATTTCTACTTGGGTGAAGACTGGTAGTTTGTTAAGCCCTTCCCTTATTGGTATCAGGGTTAGAAGTCGGACCGTTTTTTCCATTGCTGCCCGTTTGGCTTCTTCATCTGCGAGCCGGTTTCCTATTGCTTCCGGGGGTGTTCCTCGTTGATGTCCTGGAACGTGAACCACTGCAATTTCTTGAGGTAATGTTAGAGCTTCCAGAGTCATGCTTATCATTTGTTCGTGAGCTAATTCCCTTCCCCTGGCTGTTATCAACCCCCGTTCTTTCCAAATCTTTCCGAAGGTGTGTACCACTCCATAGGCATACTTAGAATCGGTGTATATAGTGCCTATTTTGTTTCTTAACAGTTGCAGTCCCCTCTGCAAGGCATATAGTTCACAAGACTGGGCTGACCAATTACCCGGGAGCCGGCCGGACTCCACCGTCTCCCTAGTCCTCCCGTTTATAATAGCATATCCACTGTGTCGTACCCCATTGATGCATCTGGAGGAGTCGTCGATATATAGTTCCTCGCCTTCAATTAGGGGAACTTCTTGTAGATCTTCCCTACTTTTTGTCTGAAGGTCTGTTAGCTCCACGCAGTTATGCTCGGTTTCCTTCCCTGTTGATTCCCCGTATAAGAACTGTGCCGGGTTACAACTATTGTTCTTTTCAAAGCTTAAATCATCCCCGACCATCAGAATGGTTTCATATTTCAGTATGCGAGAGTCCGTCAACCACCGCTGAGCTTTTTGGGCTAAGAGGGTGCTAACGGAGTGTGGGGTATACACCGTCATTCTTCCCCCAAAGGTTAATTTCCGTGCTTCTTCTACTAGTACGGCTGCTGCCGCTACGGCTTGTATGCACGTCGGCCATCCCCGGGATACCGGGTCTAACATTTTTGATAAAAAGGCCACAGGTTGCCGCTTTCCTCCTTTTTCTTGGGTTAGTACTCCTAACGCAGTTCCTTCATTGTTTGTTGCATACAGCTGAAAGGGCTTTTCCAGTGCTGGCAGTGTTAATACCGGGGCCCGAATTAGTTGCCCTTTTATTTTCCTGAACTTCTGTTGTTCTTCTTCGGTCCAGCTGATTATTCCCCGGTCTTCCTTTGCCAATTTGTCGTACATAAACTTCACCAGGGAGGTATAATTCTCTATCCAAATCCGGCAATAGCCCACTAAGCCCAGAAATTGTCTTATTTCCTTCTTTGTCCTGGGAAGCGGTATTTTAGTTATTCCCGCTATTCTTTCTGGGGTTATTTGGCGGTGCCCTTTACTGACTCTGTGTCCGAGATATGTTATTTCCTTCTCGACAAATTGCAGTTTCTTCTTGGACACCCGCAATCCTTTTTCTCCTAGGTAATTCAGGAGTCTTATAGTATCGTCTCGCACTACCTCCTCTGCTGGTCCCGATAGTAGTAGGTCATCGACATACTGTAATAGTTGGTTCTTTTCGGTACAATGGAATCCAGCCAATACTTGCTCCAGTACCTGTTCGAATAGGTTTGGGGACTCCGTGAACCCTTAGGGCAAGATGGTCCACCGGAGTTGCTTCTTCCGCCCAGTGAAGGGATTTTCCCATTCAAATGCGAACATATCTCGGCTACCTTCCTCCAACGGGCAACTCCAAAAGGCATCTTTTAGATCTATCACACTGAACCATTCATGTTCAGGAGGTATTTTGCTCATTAATGTATAGGGGTTAGGCACTACCGGGTATCGTGTTTGGACTACCGCATTTAAGCCTCTCAGATCTTGAACCATTCGATACGTGCCGTCGGGCTTTCGGACCGGTAGGATGGGGGTATTAAAGGGTGACATACATTCTTCCAGGAGTCCATCTGATACTAATGTCTCAATTACAGGTTGTAATCCCCTCCTCCCTTCCATGGCAATGGGATATTGCCGTCTTCTCTCTTCTGCTTGTTTGTCCCACTGTGGGTCGTTTACTGGAAATTTCCGGTCCCCCGGTAACTCATTCGGCTGTTCCCTTCCCCAAATTGATATTGCAGCTTGTCGTATCATTTGCCTCTCTTGTGCAGAAAATAGCGTTCCCATAATCGCATGCATTTCTTCCCAAGTTTTCATATCTTTCTTAAATACTCGTACTTCGGTACTTGTCAGAGGGACGTTTACAAATCCTGTTCCTGCCCGTTCTCCTCCCATTGGAACCTCTCGAAGGGGACACAGCTGTACCTCTTCCTTTTTTAATTCGTCTTTCTTTTTCTTATCTGCTCCTGTCACACTCCTTGTTTCGATCCTTGCCTTTGCTTTTTCCCTAACATCCCTCTCTTCCCTCTCCGGGTCTATTTCTTCTGTTTTTTCACTTTCTTCACGTCCTCCCTCTGTTCCCGCAAGGGGCGCAGAAGGCTGGACATAGGGAGGGGGTAAATGATCGAGTGGGTCCCACTTCCGCTCCCCTTTAATGCCCAATTTAAAACTCTTTGTTGTTACTCCTGGCCAGGGCGCCCAACAAAAAGCATAAGCAATTTCTTCCGGTTTTACATTTGGTTTTGAATTAACGTAAATGTTTAAGGCTTGTCGTACCCAATCCTCCTCAGACCCAAGCCGCCGCCACCAGACCGCAGGTTTTTCTATCGGCTGTTTCGACCAAATTAAACAGTACTGTATCATTTTTTTCTTTTGTTTCCCTTTTAGTCTTCCACATCCCCAATTCTCAAACATTCTACCGAGGGGGCTATCAGGAGGAACCCCCGGGTATGGTCCCGGTCTTTCCGTTTCCTCTTTCTTTTTAGAGCCACCCCCTCCCATCTTATTCCGCTCTTACTTAATCCCGCACCCTTCTACTGCAACAGTAGGCACTTTACCCGGTGCGTCCCAAGGACTTTTATCAGGAGGACCCCCGGGTAGCGATCCCGGTCTTCTCCGTCCTTACTTATTCCCGCACCCTTCTACTATAATAGTAGGCACTTACCCGGTGCGTCCTGGGGACTTCCAGTACCAGGTACTGTCCCCTTCTCCCCGTTTACCGCTCTGCGCTGTCCGGATATCACTCGCTCAAGCCGCGCTGGAGCGACGAGCAAGGAGTCAGGGACCGCCAAACTCGGCGGGGTGCACCGTCTCCGATGTCCTTCCTCGTGTCCACCGCGGCCGGAGTGTGGATCCCGGACGAGCCCCCACGTTGTCAGAAACACACTGAGTCTCAGCAATTTGCAGAACGGTAAACTTTATTTTTCGAGTCTGCAGAGTCGGACCCAACCAGCTCCTGCTAGATTGAGTGCCGAATTACACTTTGCACAGTTTTTTATACCCTACTTGTTTACGACTTTGTGAGTTGCACCCATGTGAGGTGCAGACATTCTTCCTTAATCTCATTACAAAATTACAAATGTGATTACCCTTTGGCCCACTTATCAGCCTCAGCGCATTAACACCGTTATTGTTCAACCGTTAAGCATGTCTTCCCGTTACCCGTATCGCTTCTTTAATCAGCAAGCTATTGTTTCATCCTGATTTTGCAAATTGGTTTATACGTTGCCCTGCAAGTTGCTTTGCACGTTCTTTCTGTGTCAGCACATTCTAAATGGACTCCTTAAGAACCGTCTTTAATTTAATCATTTCTCTCAGTGGACAGACGATATATTTTTCCTGGGGGTTGAAATGTCTAACACATTTAAGGTGAGAGTAGATGTGAGCGGCAAGTTTGCTTCTTTCCACAGAGTAGTGGGTAACTAGATCTCTGTCTGGGGTGGGAGACCAAAACCGGTCACGTGATGCAGTTTACCCCCCCCCCATTAAACCGTAGGAGGGCAACATCGCGCAGCCGTTTCTGAGGCCCCATCCTCCTGATGACGTACCACACCGCGCATGCTCACTGTCTCCGGGTGTTTTCCTTAACGCTCGGTGCTGAAGTCTGTGGGATCGAGAAAGGCTTCTCATCTCGTATATCGGAGAGCCGGGGATCTGGATTACTGTGTCCGGGCTGAAGATATCACTTTCCTATTGGTGAGTATTGAGACCGATCCCGAGCACGGAGGTCCGATGTTGGCCGTGAGCCCCGAACTGACGGCCAATTACTCATTTATTTTCCAGTTATCTGGGCTCGGCAAAAATATGTCGACTTCACTTAATCTGCTTTGAACGATTCAAACCAGGAGCCCAGGCTGTCTATTTCCGCAGAATTGAAATGGAAGTCCCGCCGACAGGTCACGTGAGGCTGCGTGCCGCAGATCCGCCCCGCCCCGCCCTCCGCTTTGTGACGGAGGATCAAGTGGAGTGTTGATAACAAGGTTGACATGAATAATATCAGGAACGATCGGCTTCATGTATGAGGAGCATTTGATGGTTCCGGACCTGTGCTCGATGGAGTTCAGAGGGACGGTGGGGGTGGTGGAGGCGATGTATGATTAAGTAAGCATTCCGAATGCTAAAAAGCCTGGATACAGTGTACATGGAGAGGATGTTTCCATTAGACGGAGAGTCTGTAATCTGACAGCACCGTCTCAGAATAAAAATGCCTCCTGTTAAAATTCAGCTGAGAAAAATCTTTTGGCCAAAAGGTGTCTGAAGTGTGGAATTTGTTGCCGCAGAGTTTGGTAGAGGCTGCCGTTTGGGTAAATTTATGAGGGAGATTAATACATTAAAGATTGTTAAGTAGCTACAGGGTTACAGGAGGAAGGCAGGAATATGGTGTTGGAATAAAAATCAACCATGGTTGAATGATGGGTCAGATCAGATGGATTGAATCATCTGAATCTGTTCCTTCTACCTGACCATGACTGAATGATGGCTCTTTCTGATCCCATATCGTTTTGTGACGTGTGTAGGACAATAAAAGATTGCTCACTGAGATCATTACTGTACACTTGCCTTCAATATTTAAATTTCAGTGAGTTTTGTTCTTAATAACATGAATCGGAAATTTTTGGTTCTCTTTTTTGTTGTTAATATGCTTCATTATCTTTCAATTTAAAGTTAGACCTGCAGTGAGTGATTTATTGGAAGAAAAACCCCAACTGGAGGAAAACCACGACTGATGACGAGGGAGCAGCAACAAGTGAACCAACCCGAGGACTGAGAGCATCAACTGGAGAGAACCCAACTGACTCGGAGATTCCAGTGATTCAGTCAGGAGAAATTTTGGTGAGTCTTACTTCCTGTTCTTTAGACATTTCATACCTGTACAGTGGAAGGTAGCAAATAGCTGGAGTGAGACTGAACATGTCCAGAAGTAACAGTTATGCCTCCGTCAGACCCAGTTGCAATCACTCCAGGTCTGGTAATGTGCATCCAGCAACCCTTTGAAACCACTCCCATTATGTGGAAGTCGAATCTGGATAAAGTCACTGAGAGACTGTATAAGTACAAACTCTTTATTCCAAGCATCGGGCTTACTCAGTTAGTCGCTCAAACAGGAACAGTTGATGACTGTTCCCGCCCAATCCACTAACTGACTAACAATTCCCCTTACACCACTGATATATCCGTCCAGATACCCTCCACACAGGACATGCTGGAGCCAAAGTTATTTACTACATGACAAGCTGGAGCCCCTAAAGACAGAGTACAAAACAGTCATAATGGCTTACACACACACAGAACAGACTGAAGTTGTACTATCTCTAGATGTGAATGTGCAAGGAGATAAGCATCCTGAAACCCTAGCTAGCTACCCTCAAGAAGAAATATGGCTCAGCATGGCTTAGCACATCTGTTGATTATCAGCAGTTTCTTTCAGAAAAACAGGCTGCTATTTTTTAACAAAGTGTTAACCCTTTTATGGATTTTATCATTCCCTCCTTTTGATCATTACATGATCAACAAAGCAGTAATTTTTTGCAGGGAAAGCAAATGAGTACAACATTGACTTATCAGTGGGGAAAAAAAACAGTGTACAACAGTATTTATAACAATGATATGGACAACTATTAGGTCATAATGCAATATCCTGTTACATGTATTACTGAACATACCTTCAAAGACCACCACTTCGATCCTTCAGTGAACCGATGTAAATCATGCCCTGCTTTCTATCTAGTAGCTATCAATCACCTTGGCAGTGTGCTTGGAGAGGGATGTAATGTTAGTAGATTCATCAGGGATATAGGTGCAGCATTCTGTGTCAATAATAGCACAGGTGCCCCCTTTCTCAGCTGGGATAAAGTCTACAATTTTGTAGGACTGTTTGCCAGATTGCAATCATTTCGGTGGATATTTCTGTTACTTGGGCCTGTGTTTCTGTCAGGGTCCCTGCAGTGTTGTGGCCAGCTCCTCAAGTGCTGTAGGTAAATTGATTGTCTCTCGTGAATTCCTGGCTACTCCATAGGCGAGAAAAGCGATCATCCAAAAGCACTCAATCTGTTATTCCTCTCTGCTGCTGGGCACCTGCAACTAAGACCAGGATTCATGTTTCCCAGTGTAGGAAATTCCATTTGATGGGAACTTGAAATACCATCCCTCAAAACACTGACAGCCACTGTCATCTCTGACTGGACCGCAGTTCCTCACCTCACTTCCCCACCTCACTTCCCCGGGTGTTATTTGAGAAATCCCAGGCTTAGAGTTCCTCACTCTGGTTGAGCGGAATTACTGACATTGGAAACATAGTTTTACCATGCTGTGAAATTGCAGCACAAACGCAGCAGGCCCCTAGTTCTGCCTGTATGGCATAGGGGTGACAGAGAGACAGAAAGGTGTTAACATGGGGGCCCACGGATATTGTTTGAGCAATAAGGCAAAACACAAAGACCACTATCAACGAATACATTTTCCTTAAGTCCGAGAGAGCCCTTCTCCTCAGTTCCTTCTGTAACACATTTTCAGTATGTTCAATGTATCCATCGAGATTGCCCCTTCGGTTTCACAGCCGTGGGAGTGGTCAGTAACACCTGATATGGTCCTGTCCACTGAGGTCAGAGTTTTCCACAATCACAGTTCTTGATTAGGACAAAATTCCCAGGTTCTATGGTGGGATAGTCACTCCTCTCTGTGGGGTAGTTCTCTTCCTTGTAAGCCTGTCATACCTGTGAATGTAATGCTTGGAAAATTTTGGTTAGTTGGCATACATATTTCCCAATCTCTTCCCTTCAGATATGCATATCCAATTTTGCTGGTAGACTTTCTGGGAGCAATGGTACACAAGGCCTTAGTTCCCAGGGTGTCTTCATGGGCCATCTGGAAATGATTTCAGCTGGTGACAACCCTGTTTTCCCCTGTGGGGTAACCCTCATGTGGAATCAGGCTAATGGTAGGACCTTCAACCAAGTGAGTCCAGTCTCCGCTGTTAGTCTGGCCAGTTTACTCTTCAGAGTGCCATTGGCTCTTTCCACTCTGCCAGCGGCCCGTGGGTGGTGTACACCGTGGAATTGTTGCTTGATAGCTAGTTCGTTTGGTACCCCTTCGTATACTTTCACCACAAAGTGTGGGCCATTGTGAGAGCTCAGCATCTCTGGCAGGCCATACTTGGGAATTATTTCCCATAATAATAACTTCACAACAGACATAGTAGTATTATTGGTAGTTGGAATAGCTTCAATGCATCTACTAAACACATCTATAATATCTAAGCAGTATCTATAGCAATGTACTCTAGGCAATTCAATAAAATCAACTTGCAGACACCTGGCAAGGGACTCGTACCCAGTGTGCAGGGTACAGGTTACCAACCATTCCCCCCTTTCCCGGGTGTGTCAAATCATGTATATGATCGACCAATATTGGTAAAAACTGTGTAGGAACACAAACCTGTCCCGCTGGAGTAATACAAATAGCTAGGTTGGGTTCTTTCTAGCACCCCATCTGGGACCACAATTTGCGCTGCTGCTCAGAGATGTCCCCATGAAAAGTATGTACCTCCCACATGTCTGGCAAACCTGTTCTGCTTATGACACAGAGAGTTGCCTGATGGGAACCCGAGGAGAGTACAACTACTAGGATTGTGCCACACTTTTCGCTGTCTCATCCGCTAAAGCATTGCATTTAGTGACTCAGTCAACATGTGGGTGTGGGCCGCTCATTAAATAACAGCCAAAGCTCGAGGTAGCTGTAGAGCGGTGAGTAAGTTGTTTACAAAGGTGACATTACTAATGGGGTGGCCAGAGGAAGACAGGAATCCCCATGTTCCCAGAGAGCCCCGTAGTCATGTACAATTCCAAATGCATAACGGGAGTCTGTGTAAACGTTCCCACTTTAGTCTGTTGCTGGGATACAGGCACGAGTCAGAGCAAACAGCTCAGCGTTCTGGGCGGAGACAGCTGCTTCAAAAGAGGCCTTCTCAATTACTTCACTGTCCGTCACTATTGTATAGTCAGAATATCGTTTTCCTGCTGGATCCACAAAAGAGCTTCCATCCTCAAGGAACGTTACCTCGGGCTAGAGGGGGTTTTGAGGAAGGGATGGGAGAGTCTGTCCTTCTTTCACGGTGATCCAGACAGGGGGCAGTTGGTGCAGTCAAATTCATTGCCTGAAATTGAGCAGAGATTGTGTGCAATGTCTTGGGTTCAGTCAATTTTAAAAGAGAGTCTTACCAGATGTCCCGTCTTCACCTCAATGTCCTTCCAGTATCGGAGTTGGCCCACGGCCAAGTCTTGCCAGTCTCCCTTGGTGCTGGAGGCTTGTTTCCTCAGGGTGAAGGCAATGAACTCTAGGCTCTTTGACTTGAACCCAGGGCAAACCCTAACGATGATATGGGGAGCCACCAGTCCTGTCTGTCACCAAAGGAAATCCGGAACTTCGGCCAGTAATGTGCTGCCCTCTTTTCCTTAATCCTGTCCAATCACCATGACTGGGAACTTCCCTCGCTCGAGGGGTGCATAATATTGGCTTTCCTCAATGAGCACCCCATAGTGTCATAGCACAGAATCACATGAGGGCCGGCCGCTGACGGAAGGGGTTCAAACGCGGTGGAGTCCAGATTAAGTGCCCACTACTGGGGATTCGGAAACTGGAGAAGCTGTCGGTTGTTCACTAGTCCCAGGGTGATGCCCTTATCTGTGTCTCCACTCCTCCTGTCCTCCACAATCAGCTCCTTTGTTTTTGTGATAATGAGGGAGAGTTTGTTTTCTTGATACCAGTCAGATATTGTTCAGACCTCAGACAGAGTCAGCAATCAAATGGTTGAGTATGGTGCGATGAATGTGCTGAGCTGTGTATATCACAATGCAAGAAGCATTGTAGGAAAGCCAGATGAGCTCAGGACAGGGAATTATGATATTGTGGCTATTATTGGGGCTTGGTTGCACCCAACAGTCTGAGGGATTTAGAGGAACAAATTTGCAGAGCGGTCACAGACCATGCCAAGAAACAAAGGTTGAGATTGTAAGCGATTTTAACTTTCCATATATTGACTGGGACTCCCATACTGTAAAAGGACTAGATGGGGTAAAGTTTGTCAAATGTGCCCTTAATTGGTACGTAAAATGCCCGATGTAGAAGTGTGCAATAAGCTGTTAGGCAATGACCAGGGCTGGTGACAGAAATTAGTGTTCATAATGCCATGAAATTCAAAATAAAGATGAAAAAAGAGAGGTCTGGACCATGGGTTGAGATTCTAAATTGGGGAAAGGTCAATTTTGATGGTATCAGAAAGGATCTGACAAGTGTGGATTGGGACATGCTGTTTTCTGACAAAGGAGTACTTTGTAAGTGGGAGGCCTTCAGGAGTGAAATTTTGAGGGTGTAGAGACTTTATGTGCCTAACAATGTAACAGTTGAAACGTAACTGGTGCAGGGAATCTTGGCTTTCTGGCTATATTGAAGCCCCGGATATTTCGTTCCTTTAAATGCCTCAGACTTTTGGGTGCTACCAAGACTCATTAATCATCATCCATGCCCTGAGCTCATCTGAACATTTTCGTTGTCTTCTGTTGGTTTCTCGCTTCCCAATAGATTTTGCTCTTTTGTTTGCCCGCTCTTTGGCTTTTATGTTGGCTTTAGCTTCTCAATTCAACTATGGTTATGTCCTCCTGGTTTCCAATGTTTTCACTTCCTTGGGATATGTCGATCACTCAGCTCCTGAATTGCTCCCAGAAATTCCAGCCATTGCTGCTCCGTTGTCACTCCAACCTTTTCCCTTCCAAACAAGTTTGTCCAGCTTCTCTGTCATAGAATAATGGAGACGTTCAAAATAGAAACAGGCCATTTGGCCCATCTAGTCAATGCCAAAAAAACATTTAAGCTGTCTATTGCAACTAACTGCACCGAGACCATCGCCCTCCATACACCTACCATCCAGGCTTCCATCAAAACCTCTTTGAAATGGTGAAACCAAGCTCGTATTCACCACTTGTGCTGACATGTCATTGCACACTCTCACGACCATTTCAGTAAAGAGCTTTTCCATATGTTCCCATTAAGTTTTCACCTTCCCCACTTACCCATGACCTCTGGTTGCCATCCCACCCAACCTCAGTGGAAAAAGCTGCTTGCATTTACCCTATAACCTCATAATCTTATATACTTCTGACAATTTCCCAAAGCTATGTATCATGTCCTTGTTTATGTTTAGAGCCTTTTTTACGTGTATAGGATGATGAGGGGCATTGATCATGTGGATAGGCAGAGGTTTATTCCCAGGGCTGAAATGGCTAACACGAAGGGGCATAGTTTTATGGTGCTTAGAAATAGATACCGAGAGGATGTCAGGGGTAAGATTTTTACCCAGAGAGTGGTGGGTGCGTGGAATGCACTGCAGGCTATTTGTGTGAGAGTATTTCAGTTACAGTGGGGCCAGGAGCCCGTGCTGCTCAGTGGGAAGAGGGAGCAATACCAATGGCGAGAGTCAAACTGAGCCAGGTCACAGATTGGAGATGGGAGAGATGCCCCATTCTTAAAGAGACAGGAAGAGCATCAGAGAGTTTGATGGTCATTCCAGGTACCAGCACTGTGCCCAGTTAGAAGATGATTTCTCTCTCCAACTTGGGTTGAACTTCACTGTAAGAGTGTGTTGCCCGATCACACCGTGACAACTCAAGTGATCTCATATGAAAAGTTGCCCCACACACATTGATGGATTTTGTAAATCTTTTTACAGGCTAAAAACAAGGAATTTATCTACGGGAATTTCGAACACAACATGCCAATTTTGCTGTCTCTGTCCAGATATTTAAGAAGTGGAGCAAGGGATTCACTCGATCATCCTTCCTGCTCAGGCTGTGGGGAGGGATTCACTTGGTCATCTGACCGACTGGCAAAGCGGAAATTTTACACGGGGAGAGGCCGTTCATTTGCTCAGACTGTGAGAATAGATTCAGTGGGTGTGCTGTCTTTACGACAGTTATTTAGTTTATAATATTTTCGCTTAGTAATTCATTCGATAGTATTTTCTAGTTAGAATTAGAAGTGTTTAAAGTATATTCATTGCATGTAAAATATATCGGCATGCGATAACGTCACATCCGGTTTCGCCGCGTCTTGTGGGAAAATACCGGTTTGGAATTAGCGCGAGGGTGGGGGCTTACCACGAGGCTCACCTGAGCAGAAGTAGTTTTGCAGGCATGAGAAATCACAGTGAGAGCAACGCTGTAAGTTAATAGATAATCGATATATTGAACTAAGATGTTAATGCCGATCCTGTTAGAAGTAACGACGGTAGATAATGTTTATGCTTTCGTTAGTTAAAGAGTCGTGGATAGTTTGCATGGAAGTGTATTTAAAGTAGTCAATGGAGCAGGTAAACTCTGCCTGTATACTGCAGCTTAGTGTAATGTAGTTATAGTCACCTTTGCAAGTATTTACACTTGAAATGTGATATTAAGGAAGGAACAAATACTGTATCAATCTTGTATTGTTTTATCAACAGTTTTCACCATATGTTAATGTGAAGAGTGAACAGTAAATGGTTAATCTTACTGCGATCTGGTCCTTATTAACTGGTTTATCTCGACGTTAAATTCGGCGTTCGTTACACGCGAAGGAGAACGTTACAGTGAAAAAGCGGCATTATCAGGTGTTTCAACTGCTGCAATGTCAGCTCAATCCAGCATCAAGTTGACGCCGCCCAGCGACAAGGGCAGTAAACCGACATCAAGTAAGCCCACCCAGGCGTTATCAGGTGTTCCAAGTGCTGCAATGTCAGCTCGATCCGGGATCAAGTCGATGGCGCCCAGCGACAAGGGCAGTAGAACGACATCAAGTAAGTCCACACAGGCAAGAGCCAAGGCAGAAGCCGCCAAGGTGCGACTGCGTTACGCCAAACAAAAAGCAGTTTTGAAAATGAAACTGGCCATCAGAGAAGCCGAAATCCAGAAAGAAAAGGCCACCAGAGAAGCCGATATCCAGAAAGAAAGGGCCGCCAGACAAAGAGAAGAGGCTGCCAGAGAAGCCGAAATCCAGAAAGAAAGGGCCGCCAGACAAAGAGAAGAGGCTGCCAGAGAAGCCGAAATCCAGAAAGAAAGGGCAGCCAGACAAAGAGAAGAGGCTGCCAGAGAAGCCGAAATCCAGAAAGAAAGGGCCGCCAGACAAAGAGAAGAGGCTGCCAGAGAAGCCGAAATCCAGGAAGAAAGGGCCGCCAGGGAAGCCGAAAAGGCTGCCAGACAAAGAGAAGAGGCCGCCAGAGAAGCCGAAACCCAGTTGGAAATGGCAAAAATATCGACAGAGTTGCAAGTGCTGCAGCTAGAAAGAGAAGAAGAAGCTGCCATGGCGGAAGCAAAGTACATAGAAAAGCTGAAGGGTCGCGTGATCTGACCGCAGCAAGATCTACTTTAGAAAGGACCAGACTGGAACGCACAAGCGACTATGTACAATCTCAAATAGACAGGCAGGCTCGTCTCCCCTCTCCATACGTATTCGATAACTTCCCCAGCTACGAGGAACCTCAGAGAGTCACGATTGCATCACATCCATACGAGGAAGGAAATTTACCCTCACGGATCCGTGATGAAGTCAAGAATGAAAGAACCGACAACGCTCCTTCACCCCCACAACAGGACGGCGGGGAGGGAGAGTGTAACGTTCTCCTTCGCGTGTAACGATAACGTCGAATTTAACGTCGAGATAAACCACAGTCAATGAAACCAGATCGCAGTAAGATTAACCATTTACTGTTCACTCTTCACATTAACATATGGTGAAAACTGTTGATAAAACAATACAAGATTGATACAGTATTTGTTCCTTCCTTAATATCACATTTCAAGTGTAAATACTTGCAAAGGTGACTATAACTACATTACACTAAGGTGCAGTATACAGGGAGAGTTTACCTGCTCCATTGACTACTTTAAATACACTTCCATGCAAACTATCCGCGACTCTTTAACTAACGAAAGCATAAACATTATCTACTGTCGTTACTTCTAACAGGATCGGCATTAACATCTTAGTTCAATATATCGATTATCTATTAACTTACAGCGTTGCTCTCACTGTGATTTCTCATGTCTGCAAAACTACTTGTGCTCAGGTGAGCCTCGTGGAAAGCCCCCACCCTCGCGCTAATTTCAAACCGGTGTTTTCCCACAAGACGCGGCGAAACCGGATGTGACGTCATCGCATGCCGATATATTTTACATGCAATGAATAAACTTTAAACACTCCTAATTCTAACTAGAAAATACTATTGAATGAATTACTAAGCGAAAATATTATAAACTAAATAACTGTCGTAAAGACAGCACAGAGAGGTTCACTCCAGGACAACAATTGTCAGCTCGAACTGTACAGAAGTTTGCGGTCAAACTCAGTCAAGCCGTTCTTGTTCCAAGATCTGCCTCACTGAGGTGTACCCTTAAGAAGCACAACAAGACATTACCAAGCGTAAAGTAACCGACGAGACGCTAGGTCAGTCAGTTTTCGTTCAAACCGAGCACGGAAACAAACTTGCACAATCAGCTCAAGATACCATTTCTTTAAAACTCAAAGACACCAAGGTCTTCAGAGATGAAGCAAATAATGGGGTTGCCCCATTGCCTTTCAGAGAACCACGCCAGCGCTCACCAGATAACAAAGAGCAAGCAGTCAAACGGTTCACGTCCTTACGGAAAACCCAAAAAAGGAAACCTGAGATGCAGCAACGCACCCGATTGGCCCACGAGTTACTGTGCACCCTAATGGCAGAGGTCACAGCCATTATAAACGCACAATCACTCCTACCTGTGTCTTCTGACCCAGAAAACCCCTTCATACCTTCGCCATCAATGCTCCTTATGCAGAAGGCAGGAGCACCTCCTCCACCAGGAGACTTCTCAGACAAGGATTTGTACACAAAGCAATGGAGACGTCCAGGCTCTGGCAAATCAGTTCTGGCCTCGCTGGAGACAAAAATATCTACCTTTGTTGCAACAGAGACAAAAGTGGACAGAACCCCACAGGAATCTTCAAGTTGGAGACTTAGTCCTGCTCAGGGACAAGCAGATCACCCGCAACAGCTGGCCAATGGCCAGAATCACTGCTACATTCCCTAGCGAGGATGGACATGTCAGGAAGATCGAATTGAAGACTACCGACCAAGGCGATGTGAAAATTTACCAAAGGCCAGTTACAGAAGTTATTCTACTTCTACCCAATGACTGATTAAGAGACTAAGTTTGTACTCTGCTCATTGTGACCTTACGAAGGTCAAGCGGGGAGTGTGCTGTCTTTACGACAGTTATTTAGTTTATAATATTTTCGCTTAGTAATTCATTCGATAGTATTTTCTAGTTAGAATTAGAAGTGTTTAAAGTATATTCATTGCATGTAAAATATATCGGCATGCGATGACGTCACATCCTGTTTCGCCGCGTCTTGTGGGAAAATACCGGTTTGAAATTAGCGCGAGGGTGGGGGCTTACCTCGAGGCTCACCTGAGCAGAAGTAGTTTTGCAGGCATGAGAAATCACAGTGAGAGCAACGCTGTAAGTTAATAGATAATCGATATATTGAACTAAGATGTTAATGCCGATCCTGTTAGAAGTAACGACGGTAGATAATGTTTATGCTTTCGTTAGTTAAAGAGTCGCGGATAGTTTGTATGGAAGTGTATTTAAAGTAGTCAATGGAGCAGGTAAACTCTCCCTGTATACTGCACCTTAGTGTAATGTAGTTATAGTCACCTTTGCAAGTATTTACACTTGAAATGTGATATTAAGGAAGGAACAAATACTGTATCAATCTTGTATTGTTTTATCAACAGTTTTCACCATATGTTAATGTGAAGCGTGAACAGTAAATGGTTAATCTTACTGCGATCTGGTCCTTATTAACTGGTTTATCTCGACGTTAAATTCGGCGTTCGTTACACGCGAAGGAGAACGTTATAGTGGGTCTTCTCAACTGACTGTACATCAGCAAGTTCACACTGGACAAGGCCATTCACCTGTTCTGTGAGTGAGAAGGGATTCAGTCGTCTTCCCACCTGTGGACACACCAGTCAGTTCACACTGGGCAGAGGCTGGTCATCTGCTGAATTTGTGGGGAAGGATTCACTCGGTCATCTGACATCATGGCTCACCAGCGAATTCACACTGAGGAGAGGCCGTTCACCTGCTCGGAATGTGGGAAGGGATTCACCTACTCATCCCAACTGAAGATACATCAGCGAATTCACACTGGAGAGAGGCCATTCACCTGCTCAGACTGTGGGAAGGGATTCACACAATTTGCTGGCCTACAAGCACACCAGTCTGTTCACACTGGGGATAGGCCGTTCACCTGCTCAGACTGTGGGAAGGGATTCACTTCGTCATCTCAACTGAAGGTACATCAGCGAGTTCACACTGGGGAGAGGCCGTTCAACTGCTCAGACTGTGGAAAGGGATTCACACAGTTAGCTAACCTACAAGCACACCAGTCATTTCACACTGGAGAGTGGCCGTTCAACTGCTTAGAATGTGGGAAGGGATTCACTTTGTCATCTCAACTGAAGGTACATCAGCGAGTTCACACTGGGGAGAGGCCGTTCACCTGCTCAGACTGTGGGAAGGGATTCACACAGTTAACTGGCCTGCGAGCACACCATTCAGTTCACACTGGCGAGAGGCCGTTCACCTGCTCAGACTGTGGTAAGGGATTCACACAGTTAACTGGCCTGCGAGCACACCATTCAGTTCACACTGGCGAGAGGCCATTCACCTGCTCAGTCTGTGGGAAGGGATTCACTCTATCATCTTGCCTACTGACACACCAGTCAGTTCACACTGGAGAGTGGCCATTCACCTGCTCAGACTGTGGGAAGGGATTCACTCGGTCATCTCAACTGAAGGTACATGAGCGAATTCACACAGGTGAGAGGCCATTCACCTGCTCAGACTGTGGGAAGGGATTCACTCGGTCATCTCGCCTACTGACACACCAGTCAGTTCACACTGGAGAGTGGCCATTCACCTGCTCAGACTGTGGGAAGGGATTCACTCGGTCATCTCAACTGAAGGTACATCAGCGAGTTCACACTGGGGAGAGGCCATTCACCTGCTTGGACTGTGGGAAGGGATTCACTTCGTCATCTCAACTGAAAGTCCATCAGCGAGTTCACACTGGGGAGAGGCCGTTCATTTGCTCAGACTGTGGGAAGGGATTCACACAGTTAGCTGGCCTACAAGCACACCATTTAGTTCACACTGGGGAGAGGCCATTCAGCTGCTCAGACTGTGGGAAGGGATTCACTCGGTCATCTCAATTGAAGGTACATCAGCGAGTACACACTGGGGAGAGGCCATTCACCTGCTCAGACTGTGGGAAGGGATTCACACAGTTAGCTGGCCTACAAGCACACCAGTCAGTTCACACTGGGGAGAGGCCGTTCACCTGCATATTCTGTGGGAAGGGATTCACTCAATCATCTCAATTGAAGGTACATGAGCGAATTCACACAGGTGAGAGGCCATTCACCTGCTCAGACTGTGGGAAGGGATTCACTCGGTCATCTCGCCTACTGACACACCAGTCAGTTCACACTGGAGAGAGGCCGTTACCTCCTGTTAATGTGGGAATGTATTCACTCAGTCATCTAACCTTATGTAACTCTCACTCCGGCTAGCAGCTTAATATAGGGGGTGATAGCCCCCTAGCTCGGCCAAATGTGTGTGGTTGCTGCGCCGCGTCCCCTGTTACAAATCAATACCCCAAAATAACAAACAGTACACAAGATGTGATTCATAATTCTTACTTTGACTATAGGGTTAGTAAAGTTAAAAAAAGGGCCCACTCTCCCCATTTGTGGCTTCTCATCTCTCCACAGCAAAAGCCCATGAAATTCTCTCATTCAGACTCACAAGAAAGAACATTTCTGTCATTGGATAGCCCAGCACTCCAAAACCCTGTTATCTCTAGTTGTATCCTAAACATTGCAGCTGCAGAGAGGTCATTACATTAGCAGTGAAACCTTACAGTGTGTTACACTTACAACACACTACCGGGTTCACACAGGGGAGAAAGTTTCAATAAGCTTCATGCTGGATATTTGTCCATCACCATTGCTGAATGCTATTTTGAGAGTGATTGTAAGTGTTGAACTCTGCAATTATTGCTGCTGCTCACCACACCCAGTTCTGCACCCTGGTCACTGGGCATGGGAGGAGTTTCTTCTGCTGCATATTCACCTTTAATGGGACTAGATCTGTGACAAATGAATCAGTTCTATCTTAAGCACTGTCTCTGTTACTTAGTGAATTTATAACACACCTAGTGTACAGTAGAGAGTCAACTCAGGCCGGCTGAACCCTGCCAGTGATTCTGTTCCACAACAGATCTTTCAAATCATCGCCTGTTGTTCACCTCTCACTCTCCCTGGGATGAGGTCCAAATAGTCATCACTCTGTGGGTGAATATGTTTCCCTTGAATTTCTTGCAGACTGAAGAAGTCGAGCTGACTGCGCATCTGTCTGAGATGTTCTTTGCCCCTCTAATCTCTGGGCTGAGGAAGAATGACATTGGGAGTTAACCTCCTTAATCACGACTCATGTCCACATTATGGGTCACTTTCCCCACTTCTAAAATGTTGTTAGCGAACACCACTGTCCTCTAAAGACTGAAAGCAGAGTGGGAAGTCATCAATTGGATTTTCAATGAAGCTGGGTCAGAAACCAGAGGCAGGTCTGCACAGAGCAGAATTTGGGGCCCTGGACGATGTTCCGGGTGAGAACGTATGATGAGGAGAGAGGATTCAGCAACAGGGCATGTCAACGAATGACATTTGGAAGCAGATTGACAGAGAAAGTAATTAGGTTATCTGACTGACGACACAAACACTACCTGTGGTGAGGTGCTCCACTGGTTGAGGAACATGTGTGTTAGGAATGGTTTTATCTATTGGGGGAGTTGTTCCTGCTTGTTTATCCTGTAATATTATAACCAGATGGATTGACCTATCTGAAATAATGTATGGATGATCATATAATTTGCAAGATTTTGGCTCTAAAACTGGATCAGGCTTGAATTTATGGTGTTTTCATGAGGTGATGGAGGGCATTCATGAGTTTGTATTTTAAAGCAAGATTTTGGTGAATGATATTTGCCACTTGATTGTACCTGTGTAAGTAATCAGATTGAGTTAAACTGCTGCAGGATCCTAGAATGTGTTGGACTGTGTCTGGTTTCTCTTGGCCTTTTCTGCACTTACTGCTTTGTTTGTTTGTATTTCATGAAGTTTCGATTTGTTTTACTTTTGTTACCCACCTCGTCCTGTATTTCCGCAAGGAACTCCTCTGTTTCTGGGAAGAAGTCTCCAACTCTCAGTCAGGTGCTCGATGCTTCCTTGTCACCATCTCGTCTGCTCAGATCATTGGGATGTCTCCCATGGAGGGTCATACACATTTCACTGGTTAATGTTTTCATCCAGAGTGATGATTTATTTTTCTGAGCCAGCTTGTCATTTAAGTTTTATGGTCTGTATTTCTTATCATAATTGCATATACACACATGGAGTCAGTTCAGTTCCTCCGCCATATCCTTATCTCCATTTACAATTTCTCCAACATCATTTTCTTTCGGTCCTATATCTACCTCAGCTGTTTTTTACTCCTTATATACTTGAAAAAGATTTTAGTATCCTTTTTGATATTATTTGCTATCTTTCTTTCATAGTTCTTCTTTTCTCTATTAATGACCATACTTTTCTTTCGTGAGTTTTTAAAAAAACTTCCCAATCCTCTGTCTTCACACTAAGTTTTAGTTCCTTGTATGCCCTCTGCTTTGCTTTTACTTTGGCTTTGACTTCTCTTGTCAGCCACGGTTACATCCTTTATCCATTCGAAAACTTAGTTTTCTTTGGAATATATCTGTCTTGCACTTTACTCACTTCTCGCATAAACTCCAGCCGCTGCTGCTCTGCCGTCCTCCCTGCTAGTGTCCCTTTCCAGTCAACCTTGGCCAGTTCCTCTCTCATGCTACTGTAATTTCCTTTACTCCACTGAAATACTGACACATCTGATTTTGGCTTCTCTTTCTCAAATTTCACAGTGTACTCAATCATGTTGTCATCACTAAGGGTTCCTTCACTTCCATCTCTCTAATTACCTCTGTTTCATCACACAATACCCAATCCAGTACAACCGATCCCCTAGTGGGCACAACAACAAGCTGTTCTAAAAAGCCATCTTGTAGACATTCTAGAAATTCTCTCTCTTGAGATCCAGTGCAGAACTGATTTTCCCAATCCACTCTTCCAGTAGCGATCTGATTTTCCCAATGATTTTCCTTGCTTTTGACCCCCTGTCAAAAGTTCTGCTAATGTGAATAGATCAGCGAGTAAAAGACAACCTGATTTCCAAAAGGCATAAAGTTAGAGATGACACATTTCTTTAATAGTTAAGCAAGATTACATTTTTATTTCAATCTATTACAGTTTCAAAATAACAAAAAAAGGAAAAGGGCCAGAAGCAAATGTTTGGGCGCCCTACATTTTCAGTAGCACCCCCTTTGGCAAGTATCACAGCTTGCAGACACTTTTTTTAGCCAGCCAAGAGTCTTTCAATTCTTGTTTGGGCAAATTTCTGGGTTCAGACATTAGTAGCAATGTACTACCTGTGGAAATTACAAACCACAATATTATTAGAATCACAGAGCCAAGCAGCAATGAAACAGGCCTATCAGCCCTTCTAGTCAATGCTGACCTGTTTTTGTTGTTACTGCCCATTTCCAGCTACCTGCATCAGAGCCTCCATACACCTCCCACCCACGTCCTCACCCAAATCCCTCTTTAGTGTCTAAATCAAACCCACATCCTCCACTTCCACTGGCAGCTCATTCCACACTCTCACCAACCTCTTCACCAAAGTGAAGAATTCCCCTTCAGATTCCCTGAAAATAATTCACTTTCACACGGAACTTATGTGAAATGTCAGGATGAGAGGGTGGACGGGGCAGAGAGGGAAGACAGTAAAGGGAGGGGTGGTTGAGTGCGGAGAGGGAAACAGAGCGGAGTGTTTATACAATATTTTTTGAGAAAAATTAATTGTTTTAACTTGCTGCAAACCTACTCTCCATATCCTGTATATTCTTAACCAGATTACTGATCCAGATGACAAGTAGCAATGGTTGATGTTCAAAGTAAATTTTATTATCAGAGTACATAACTTTTATATAGTCAGATACCACATAAAACCCTGAGATAGTTTTTCCTACAAGAATACTTAGCAAATCTTTAGAATAGTAACATGATCGATGAAAGATCAAGTAGAGCGCAGAATTCAACCAACTATGCAAATCCAAATATAATTAAATATCAATGAATAATGAGAGCAATGGGGTGTAACCCTGGGGAACCTCACTGGGCTCGGGCCTCGAGTCCAATAAACAGCCTCCCACCATCACTCTCTGCTTCCTACCATCAAGACATCTGTGCATCCAGTTAACCAGCTCTCTCTGGACCCCGTGTGATCTAACTTTCGACAGCAACTTACCATGCTGAACCGTATGAAAGAACTCACTGATGCCCATATCGGCCACGATCCTGGGACAGAGATGTCACAGATCAGAGGGCATGGATTTAAGCAGAGGATGAAGAGGTTTAGAGGGATCGGAGGAGGAGATTTCTCACACAGAGGGCAGCTGAAATCTGGAACTCACTGCCCGAGGTGGTGGTGGAGGCAGGTCCCTTCACAACATTTACGAAGAGGATGAGCATTGAAACTGCCGAGATACAGTCGGCTGTGAACCAAGTGCTGATAAATGGGACCAGTGTGGACAGTGAGTGGATGGTCAGAACAGGTATGGCCGGCCAAAGGCCTGTTTCCGTGCTGTGTGATCCACCACTCCGGACATGCTAAATTACCGATGGTGGCACCGCAAGGCATTGATCTCAAAACTCCACACCCCTCTCCAACCTGAAATAATCCAGACTGAACCCGTTTGTCACCATTGGAAGTATCTGTTTCTGTCAAGGTAGCATTGAGATTGGTCACTTCTGCTAAATAACTGGCAATTGATGAAGTTCCTGTGTCTTCCATTAATGTTGCTGCCTTACAGCAAAACTAACCCTCTCACAGTGTCACAATCAGTGATTAAATCCCGCACCAAACACTGTGCTTTCAACCCTGCACTTGAACCATTTCACTGAGGTTCTGTAGACACAACCCCTGCCCTCTGCACATGTGATCACATCTCCCCTGCTTCTGACATTTCAAATACCCTCAGAATGGTTTTCTGATTCAGTCTGAAGGTTATGGTACATTCAGCACGTCATCAGACCTGAAAAATCATGTCTTCCCGCAGCTGGTTCCACCTGTTGGTGTGTCCTCTTTCCTCCATCTCCAGGGGAGCTGCATCTCCACACAAACTCCTCACTTGAGACGACTGTCTATACCCGTGACATAGGAAATAACATCTCTGTCACTCTATTCCAGCTGCTACCACCATAACAGCATAAAAGCCAGGACCAACAGGCTCTGGGACAGCTTCTTTCACCAGGCCATCAGACTGATGAACTGACGCTGACTTGAATGTACTCTATATTACATTGTCTGTTTTAATTATTATAAACTCTTATAAATTACTATGATTGCACTTTGCACATTTAGATGGAGACATACTCCTCATGAATGTATGAAATAAAGTCAATTCAATTCAATTCCTGATTCTGTGCCTGACCTGCTCGCCTCTGGGTATCCTCCGTCAACAAGTTTCTTCCTCAGTCACCTTCTGTGAGTTCACACAAACAAAAAATAAATAAATAAAAGGATCTATTAGACAGCTCCTGTACCCCTTTACCCCTGAACATGTTCTTCTGTTAAAACTCTGTCCTGAGCCCCTTCCTGATTCCCTTTCCCTTTCAGACTCCCGATATGCCAGCATATCCGAATTCACTGTAAGGACATTTATACCTCACAGGAGGATGTAGAAACCCGTGTCCTCTGATGCACAGGTCACTGACACACCCTCCCCCTTCCCAATCTGCACTCGCAGCCCATGACGGAGACAGCTGTCCTAGACTCTGGGGCTCTGTAACACACAATCTTGTAACTCATATTCTTGAGAACAGCAATCTTAGACGGTCATTAATATGAAGAGAGAATTATTGTTTCCTGAAAGGACATGCGAGCTAAGCTGTCTGATCCAGTTCACCTTGTTTACAACTTAGTTTGTCTCGGTACCCTCCTCCCTGTATCACGGAATGTCCAATCATCCCACTTTCTCGCAACAGAACCCAACCCGCTTACAACCCCACGCCCACACTCCACTGATAACCTCTACCCACACACACGGACAGATCCCCTTCACCCCTTGGAGAACCACAAGGAATTGGTCCCACAGCCCGGGCTCGGTCGCAAAGTTAAAACCGGGGCTGAGGAGTGCCTGGAGCCCACAGCCACCCGGCAGAGCTTGGGCCAGGCCCCTTCTCACTGCTACCGGCCCCCGATTTACACAAACCCGATATCGGCCCGGGCTCACGGCCGCTCGGAGTTGCGAGGCTTAGTGTCGGCAGCGCGCCTGCGCGTCTCCCTATGCTCAAGACACTGGCCGGGGGTCCCTACAGCGCCACCACTGGCCGGAGCCGGAGGGACAGTGCAGAGAGCTCGGCCGTTCGGCTGTTTCACGGGGACACGCCGAACTCCCCATCAACTCCATCCAGCTGGAATGTAATGACCAACAAATATAATTCCTGTCAGCGATTAGCCGTCTGAGTGATTCGATGACTTTTAGAGGAAGGGGTATCCATGGTCCACATTGTCAGGCTGTTAGTTTACCAGGATACAAAGACGCTGCCTGAGGAACTCAATGCATCATCTGCAGCATCTGTGGAGGGAAATGGACCGTCAACATTTCGGGCCAGGACCCTCCCTCTGGACTGAGAGTAGACGGGAAATAGTCAGAGAAAAGAGGAGAGGGTTGGGGATGGGGCAAGAGCTGGAGAGTGAGAGGTGGATCCAGGTGAGGGGGGAGGTGGAAGGTGGAAGGTGGAAATAGTGACAAGGGTGGGAAGTAAGTGGTTGGACCAACACGGTGCTGCAGAAGATGGAAATTAATTCCACAGAGGATTAACAAAGAGGTTAGAGAGTATTTGTTATAAAGCGTGCAATGAAGATTCACCAGACTAATCCCTGGAGTGGTGGGGTCATCATATGAAGAAAGATCAAATGCGATAACCCTTTCATTTAGAGAAGCGAGGACTGAAAGGTGAACACATTGAAATGCACAACATCATTACCGGTTGAACCAGGGATCCCAGTCTCTGAAACATGGATGGACTTTCCGGGACTGAGATGAGGGGAAATGTCTCCACTCTGAGGATGGTGAATGTTTGTAAATCCCCACCACAGAGGGTGGTGAAGACTCAGTGATCGTCCTCACATAAAACAGAGAAAAGCAGATGTGTGGAGACCGAGGGGAATCGAGGAAAAGAGGATCGGGCAGAAGTTTGTGGCTAAGAAGGGAGAGCAGCCGCCATTTTGTTGATGGTTAGAAGGGCTGAATGGCCTCCTGCTGCTGTTTCTCACTTAATGATTCAGAGTTCCTGATCAGTGTGGCCGGAGGAATGTGAATAGAAATTAGTGTTTACTGACATAGACTGATTTAAATGAAACCTGCACATTTCCGGTTTGGGTCTGAGTTCAGTTTCTGACCGGGATGGGAATCGAAACTCTAACTCTGAGCGCTCTGTGACTTGGGGCCGGAGGGAACGGGACCGGGGAAGATATGGTGGGAAAAACTAAATACGTATCTGGTTTAAATTTGGAAATAATATAGGGAAATAATAAAATAATGTGGGAAATGCGGCGGTGGGAACGGCAGGGTGTGAAGGGCGAGGAACAGTCAACGGGTGACGTGAGAGACCCTCCACTCGTCACGTGATCCAGTTTTACCGCAGATCGGAAGCATCTTCGGGTTTGTTTCCGAGGCCCCGCCCACCGCCGGATGACGGAATTAGCACAGTGCGCATGCTCACATTCCCGGGCTTGGCAGTGCTGTTTTTTCGTTCTTTGTGAAACCGGGTCGGCGGTGAGATCGGGATGGGGAGTGGGTTCTCGCCCCCTTGGACGGGGAGCCGGAGACGGATTATTCTCTGCGGGGCAACACCAAAAATTTTCCTTCGGTGAGTATTGAAGCCGGTTCCGATGGGGGAGTTCTGACGTTGGGTAGTGAGTTAACTTTCCTGAACTCAAACAAAGAAAATCTGCATTTGCTGGAAATGCGAGCAACGCGCACAAAATGCTGGAGGAACTCAGCAGGCCGGGCAGCATCTAAGAAAAGAGTACAGTCGACATAACCGGCCGAAACCCTTCGGCAGGACTGGAGAATAAAAGGTGGGGGTGGGGAAGGGAGAGAGAAACAGAAGGTGATCGATGAAACCTGAAGGGGGAGGGGATGAACTTTCCCGGACTGGCGGCCTCGCCTCGCTTCCTTCACAGAATCTGCCGGGGTCGGTTCGGTGTGAAGGTCTCACAAGGTCTCTGAGATGAGCCGCCGCTCAGCCCCTGTTGTTCTGGTCCTATTAGCAGGATGACGTAAACATATTTCTATACTGTTACTGACAGAGAATCGTATAATTTGTGTTCCGTGTGTTATCTGAATATACTTGCCTGTGATGCTGCTACAAGTCAGTGTTTCTCTGTACCTGTACCTTCCCGTACTTGTGCACTTGGCAATAAATTCAACAGGACCTGAGAAATCTCAGTGAGATTTGATTAGTGATGATCATCTTCGCAGCTCGGTCGGTGGAATGTAAAGAGACAGTACACTGTTAAATGCAAGACCCTGAACAGTGTTGATGATCAGAGGGATCTTGGAGTCCCTGAAAGCGACCGTACAGATTGATCTGCACAGATTAAGAAGGCAAATGGTGTGGTTCTCTTTATCATTGTGTTCAAAAGTCTGGAAGTTGTGTTGCAGCTTTATAAGATTAATTAGGCCACATCCGGAGTGTTTCATACATTTGTGGTCGCTCTCGTTCTCTGAAGCATGTCGGGGCTTTGGAGAGGGCGCAGAAGAGGTTTACCAGGACACTGCCTGGAATAGAGGGCATGAGCTATAACGAGAGGTTGGACAAACTTGAGTTGTTTTCTCTGGAGACGTGCCGGCTGGGATGAGACAGAATAGACGTTTATAAGATTACCAGAGGATTAGAAGCAGTGTCTCAGAAAGGCAGCGTCCATTATTAACGAACTCCAGCACCCAGGGCTGCCCTTTTCTCAAAGTTACCATCAGAGAGAGAGAGAGGTACAGAAGCCTGAAGGCACACACTCAGTGATACAGGAACAGTTTCTTCCCCTCTGCCATCTGATAGCCAAATGGACATTGAACCCTTGAACACGACCTCAATATAAATATATAATATTTCTGCTTTTTGCATGATTTTTAATTTATTCATAGAATAATAGAAACCTACAGAACAGTACAGGCCCTTTGGCCCACAAAGTCGTGCTGACATGTCCCTACCTTAGAAATTACTATAGTTACCCATTGCCCTCTATTTTTCTAAGTTAGTTTTTCTCCAGTGCCGCCAGGTACCAATCCAAAAATCTCCGAAAAGACCCTATTATGCCCACCTCCATAAACATTGCCGGCAGCCCATTACACCACTCTCCACCAATCTCTGACCAAAAAAAAAACTCACCCCTGATATCTCCTCTGTACGTACTCCCCAGCACCTTAAACCTGTGCCCTCTTGTGGTAACCAGTTCAGCGCTGGGAAAAGGCCTCTGACTATCCACATGATCAATGCCTCTCATAAACTTATAAACTTCTATCAGGTCACCTCTCATCCTCTGTCGCTCCAAGGAGAAAAGGCCGAGTTCACTCAACCTATTCTCATAAGGTATGCTCCCCAATCCAGGCAACATCCTTGTAACGTGCCTCTGCACCCTTTCTAAGGTTTCCACATTCTTCCTGTAGTGAGGTGACCAGAATTGAGCACAGTGGAGTGTGACCAGGGTCCTATATAGCTGCAACAAAACCTCTCGGCTCCTAAACTCAATCCCACGATTAATAAAGGTCAATGCACCGTATGTCGTCTTAACCACAGAGTTAACCTGCATCGTAGGTTTGAGTGTCCTCTGGACTCAGACTCCAAGATCCCGCTGATCCTCCACACTGTGAAGAGGCTTACCATTAATGCTATATTCTGCCATCATGTTTGACCTGATAAATTGAACAACATCAAACTTATCCAGATTGAAATCCATTTGCAACTTCTCAGCCCAGTTTTGCATCCTTTCGGTATCCTACTGTGACCTCTGACAGCCCTCCACACTATCCACAACACCCCCAACATTTGTGTCATCAGCAAATTTACTAACACATCGCTTCACTTCCTCATCCAAGTCATTTATAACAATCACGATGAGCAATGGTCCCAGATATACATATACTGTAATTCTTTTTATTTTATTTTGTGTTTTCTTTTTCTTCTATATTATGTCTTGCATTGAAATGCTGCTGCAAAGTTAACAAAGTTTACACCACACGCCAGTGATAATAAACCTGATTATGAATCTGTGTGGACAGATAATATATTTTTCCTGGGGGTTGAAATGTCTAATACATTTAAGGTGAGAGGAAATCTGAGCGGCAAGTTTGTCTCTTTCCACAGAAGTGGTGGGTAGCTGGACTCTCTGCCTGGGGGGGGGGGGGGACCCCACCAGTCACGTGATCCTGTTTGCCCCTCCCATTTATCCACAGATGTAACTAACTCTTCGCGCATGCTCACTGTCTCCGGTTGGGTGGTGTTTTCCTTTCTGCTCAGTACTGAAGCGGATTGTCTGCGGGATTGGGAAAGGGTCCTCCCCTCCTAGGTCAGGAAGCCCGGGATCAGATCACAGTCTGCGGGCCGAAGATATCGTTTTCCCATCAGTGAGTATTGAGACCGATCCCGAGTGGGGAGATCCAATGTTAGCCATGAGTGCTGAACTGAGGGCCAATTACTCATTTATTTTCCAATTATCTGGGCTCTTCAAAAATAAGTAGATGTCACTCAATCTGCATTGAACGATCCAAACCAGGAGCCCAGGCAGTTTATTTCCACAGAGTTGAAATGGGAGACCCACCAACAGGTCACATGAGGCTGTTTAACACAGATCTACCCCGCCCTCTGGTTTGTGACTCAAGATCATGTGGTGTGCGGTCAGAGTCCCCGGATGTGAGGTGATGCTTCCTCCATGTTGTGTTGGGGAATCTGATGTTGGCCACTGAGTCCCGTTAACTTCCCCCAACTTGTCTCACTTCCTGAGCCTCCTCGCATTTGTCTTTGAGCTTTTTGGCTGGTGTCTTCTCCCGGACTGGGGTGGGTGAGGAAGGAGAATGTACCAGGTTGTGGGGATCTTTGATTTCACTACCTGCTTTCCTGAGGGACTGGAAAGTCCAGTGTGAGAATGGTTTCTGTGATGTGCTGATCTGGGTCCAAAGGTCTCTGCTGTTCCTCACAGTCACGGGCAGAGCAGTTACCATGAAAAGCATGAAGTGTCTGAATGGGAAACTTTCTATGGTGTGTTGATAAAAATTTGGTGAGGGTTCAAAGTATATATGGCAAAGTTCTTGTTGTTTTGTTCTAACTTTGTCATTTTAAGATCCTTTATACAGTAGTGAGTACTATTAATTCAGTATCTGTGTATTGCTGGAGAACCATAATTGATCGTCCTTGATTTCTTCTCCACCTCATTCCTTCTGCTCATTCCCTGCCCATCTTGTTCAACCTCTGTCCAGTCTCTCTCCCACCAACTTCAGTGACATGCATCAACTATCTGGGTCAACCTTGGTCCACCCTGTGTCACACCTCTTTAGTGATATATATCGGCAATCATTCTTGGCTTCATTGTGAAGTATTCTTTTACACCTTCGGCCTTGCTGAGTTGTTTCCAGAATCAGTTTTTGTCAGCTGGAAATCCAGATGCTCATCAGGTGCCAGTTCTGTTGTGCATTGGTGTGGAGTCCTATTTTGTGAACTGTGACTGCCTGACACACTTCATCATATTACAGTCAGCAAAGAGTTCTGGGAGAGTTGGTGCTTGGGCTCTAGTCCTGTGATCAGCATTCCAGGGAAATGGAACTGCTGGTGTTTTGGCTTTGACTTTGCTTAGTGCTTCTACAGAAGGGGCTGGATGGGTGTCCTTCTTCGAGCAGCTGGACATTGGTTGTGGGGAAATCCTGGATTGCACTACCCAGTGTGAGATGTGGGGACAATGTGTGAGACTCTCAGGGTCGGTGAGTGGCAGATTAAGCTGTGTGACTCTGTGAGGTTGGGTCCTGGGATATCATAGTTTTTGATCCAGGGAAAGTGGACCCGGGGATCGAGCTGCTTGGGCTTGTGAGGTGTTGATCGAGTATTTCTCGTCTGGGATCAGATGTTTGTTTCTGGAGTTCCTTTGGAAGCAATGACTGCCAGTCTGAGGAGAGGATGAGTTCCCATTCCATCCTCACAGGGAGAGGCTGTGAGTAAATGGGCTGTTCCGTGTTTACAACAGTAGAGATAGACCCTGAGTTTGGTGTTCAAACTATGCTTCGAAATCCCCCTTTCACTGTCATCTGTCTGTCACTCGGTGGAAATCAGGCAGAATCTCAAGTTGCTGGAGATCTGCAATAAAAACTGAAAATGCTTGGTCATTCTGACAAAACATTATTACCCTGAATTGTAAAGTTTGTTCCTCTCCCAAAGCTGTTCCTTACCTGCTGAGAATTTCTGATAATTCTAGTTTCTTTTTATTACATTTACCTTGGAATGGTTTCTATTTCCTGAAATTAACCTGGAAATGGAAATGGCTCATTCTGTGCTCGTAGAACAATAGAGAAATCTCAACTTACTCTGTAAATTATCGCAGTATCAATTTATCTCTTATTCCTGGAAATGTGTTCAGTACAATTGCTGCTTGTAAACATGGTTTCCAAAAATAATCTCAGGAATAATCATTGTTATGTATGAGGAGCATTTGTTGGTTCTGGACCTGTGCTCAATGGAGTTCAGAGGGACATTGGGGAGTTGTGGGAGGGATGTATGGATAAGTAAACGCACAGAATGCTGAAAAGCCTGGATACAGTGGACTTGGAGAGGATGTTTCCATCAGAAGTAGAGTCTGTGATCTGACAGCACGGTCTCAGAAAAAAGATGCTTCCCTTTAAAACTGAGATGAGAAGAATTTTTTGGCTAAAAGATGTCTGATCTGTGGAATTTGTTGCTGCAGAGGTTGGTTGAGGCTGCCATTTTGTATATTTATGACACAAAGTAATATATTCATGATTGGTGAGTAGCTCAGGGTTACAGGAGGAAGGCAGGAATATGGTGTTGGAATAAAAATCAGCCATGGTAAATGGTGGGGCAGACCAGATGGATCAAATCACATAATTCTGTTCCTGACTGTATGATGGCTCCTCCTTGTCCCATATCGTTTTGTGATGTGTGAGGGACAATAAATTGTTCACTGCGATCATTATATCTGCCTTCAATGTTTAAATTTCAGTGAGTTTTGTTCTTAGTAACATTGAGCAGAAATGTTTGGTTCTCCTTTTTAATGTTAACATACTTCATTATCTCTCTGGTTAAAGTTAGACCTGAGGTGAGAAGTTTATTTGAAGAAAAACCCCAACTGGAAGCAAACCACAGCTGAAGACGAGAGAACAGCAACAAGTGAATTGGCCCGAGGACTGAGAACAGCAACTGGAGAGAACAACTCTGCATCAAGAGACTCGGATTTCCCAGTGATTCAGTCAGGAGAAAGTTTGGTGAGTCTCATTTACTCATAAACCTGTCCTTTGGACATTACATACCTGTACAAGGGAAGGTAGGAAATAGCTGGAGTGAGACTGAATGTCCCCAGAAGAACCAGTTATGCTTCTGTCAGACCCAGTTGCAATCAGTCCCGGTCTGGTGATGTGCTTCCAGCAGCCCAGCCCTTTAAAACCACTCCCATTCTGTGGAAGTTGAATCCAGATAAAGTCACTCAGAGACCGTACGGTACAAACTCTTTGTTCCAAGCACCCGGGGCGTACTCAGTTAGTCACTCAGACAGGAACAGACTGTGAATGCTACCACCCTATCCACCAATTCCCCTTACACAATAGATTTATCTGTCCAGATACTCCCCCACACAAGACTGGATGGAGCCAAAGTTATTTACTATGACAGCCCCTAAAGACAAATTACAAAATAGTCATAATGGCTCACACACACAGAACAGACTGACGCTGTCCAATCTCTACACATGAACACACAAGGAGATAAGCATCCTGAAACCCTAGCCAGCCACCCTCAAGAAGAAATATGGCTCAGCATGGCTTAGTACATCTGTTGATCATCAGCAGTTTCTTTCAGAAAAACAGGCTGTTATAGTTTAACGAAGTGTTAACCCTTTTACATACTTTATCATTCCCTTCTTTAGATCATTACATGATCAACAAAGCAGTAACTTTTTTACAGAGAGAGCAACTGAGTACAGCTTTGACTTCTCAGTGGGGAAAAACAACATACATCAGTAATTATAACAATGATATGTACAACTTTTAGGACATAGGATTAGGACTTTGCCCCACATATTACCTTACAGGCCTTTGAAGATCACCATTTCAACCCTTCGGTGAACCCGTGTAAATCCTGCCCTACTTTCTTGATGCTGTCAATCTCCTTTGCAGTGTGCTCGGAGAGGGATGTAACGTTAGTAGACTCATCAGGGATGCAGGTGCAGCATTCTGTGTCAATAATAGCACAGGTTCCCCCTTTCTCAGCTGGGATAAAATCTAAAGTCGTACGATTCTGTACGACTGTTTGCCAGATTGCAATCATTTCAATGGATGTTTCTGTTACTTGGGCCTGTGTTTCTGTCACAGGGCCCCTGCAGCCTTGTGGCCAGCTCCTGAAGTTCTTATAGCCAAATTGATTATCTCTCATGAATTTCTGGCTACGCTATAGGAGAGAAAAACTATCATCAAAAATCGCTCAGTCTCAGTTATTCCTCTCGGCTGCTGGGCTCCTGCAGATATGGCCAGGATGCATGTTTCCCAGTGTAGGAAGTTCCGCTTGGTGGGGCCCTGAGACACCATCCCTCAAAACACTGACAGCCACGGTCATCACAGACTGGAGCACAGTTCCTCACTCTCTTCCCCGGGTGTTATTTGAAAAAGCCCAGGCAGATAGTTCCTCACTCTAGTTGAGCAGGATTACTGACATTTGAATCATACTTTTACCATACCGAGGAATTTCAGCACAAATCCAGCAGGCCCCTGGTTCTACCTGCTTGGCATAGGTGTGACAGAGAGACAGAAAGGTGTTAACATGGGGGCCCCCGGGTGCTGGGGTGAGCCCTCTTAAAGACATAAACACGAGCAGCACCGTATCATATCAGTTTAAATACCATATCAGTACCATATCAGTTTAAATGAACCAGCAGCTATAGACCACACCTGGAGTCTGTTTTTGATGTTAAAACCACTCTCTTTATTCGTATCTACTTATAATATAACAAATTAAGCAAAATAATCAAAAGTTAAAAAGTGTTATGAGTACACATACGTGTAAATATAACTCCCAAACCTTTGAGCTCAGGGAATATCAAGCTTAAAGTATTGAGATGGTGAACTATGAAAGTTCAGTTCAGCCATGGAATAAATGACAGGTTAACAGTCGCTGTAGGTTCTATCCGTCGTCGTTCTAAATCTACATACAAATTATCGCCAGAAGCAGCTTATCACAGGCGTACTGTCTTCAGAAGGAACTACCACACAAGCAAGGGTTGACTCTCAGGTAGATTCCACAAGGTACTCCCAATCCAGATCCAACACACAAAGTATTACTGACAGTGATTTCCACAGAATATCCCTTCTCACAAGTGTTTACCACATAACACACCCGAATACGGCTAAGGGTTAACAAAAGTGGTAGCTGCGAGATACTCCAACAACATCCCCAGATGGATTATACGAATTATCACCAGCAGTGATTGGTCACAAGGGTACCTCTTCAAGTGAATTACCACACCCAGGCAAGGGTTAGCACAAGTGGTCCTCACAGGATACTCCCAAACCAACAGATCCACTCCTATGGATCAAACAAAGTGACAATCACACATTCAGTACACGCTGGATCAGTAATCAACCCACCTTGTGGGCACAGGAGAGTCCAAACAGTGGCCTTTGGCCACTATGCCCTTTGTTTCGAACTTTCCATCTTCTTTCTTTCTCTCCGGCTGACTGTGTTCGTGACTATCCTTGCTTAAATAAAACAAACTGTGAGCTATATAAACACAATCTGCGAACAAGTGTAAACATGCTGCATAGTCAAATAGTTCTGCCCCCCTCTCTCTCTTAGTAAGAATCAAACAGGAGAATATTAGTTCCCTTCGGGATTGATCGGGATTCGAAAGTCGGGTCCCAAAAATATGTCGATGCTCGTCACATTCGATTTCGGACATTGTCAGGCCAATCCATATTATTTGTATTAATAATGTTGGCTAACTTAGTTGGTAAGCATTGGAGCAGTAAGTCATTAATAATGGGTATTTGTCCCTCCAGTTTAAAGGCTTGGTCTCCTGTGAAACTGCCGTAGCAGGCCACAAATCACATCCACCCATTCACGCTCCGCTTTTAGCGGCTCCCAACCTTTGGCATTCCTTCTGCAGTACATACCTCTATCCCATTCCATTATTCCTCCAGCTTGCTGATAATATACTGTTCCACTTTAAACGTATGTCACATCCGGAACTTTTTCCAGTTAGCCGAGGATTTCCTTCCACGCCGCTGTGCGGTGTTGGGAAATCATGTACAAGGCAAGTTACAGCAGTAGTTTGCCATTGCCTTCTGCTGGGTGAGTTGTTTTGTTTAAGAGATCACCAGCTGTAACCCAGCGCGGATGAAAGTGTGCAAGGGAGTCGGCTGGATTCGAACTCAAGACCTCTCGCCTCAAAGTCCAATTCTGAAGCCAGTAGGCCATCAGTGGCATAGCTGGCAAAGTTCCATTTTACATCTGCCTTTTCCTTCCATTCCCTTTTCAATGATTTCCACTTCTTTCCTCAGTTCTTTTTCCATATCAGATTTACTGCTTGTTCTCATGAGGTAATAACCCAGGCTCCCCCACCCCCCTCCGTCCGAGGCCACATTTTGTTCCCCAATTTCTTACTCAGTGCTGCACTAAACATTTGAAAATCTTTTTCCTTGTCTGGAAAACTCTCACACAAAATTGTGTCGGGCTGCTCCTGGCACACTCGTATCAATTGACTGCAATTAACCGATTATCTCTAAGTAATTTATCAGGCACAAAGCCTCCTGCTCAATTAACAATCAGATAAATTTACCCGGCAGGCACCTCCTGCTCAATTGATGAATTTACCTGACATGTCTGCTTCCTGCCCACTTAGTAAAGTTCACCCAGTACCGTCTCCTGGCCACTTAATAAACTTTATCCAATACTGCCTCCTGCCCACTTAGTAAAAATTTTGCCTACCTTATACTAGTCTCCCGACAGATTTTTTTCCCGATCCTGTCAAGGTATGTGATCAGCCTTGGGCAAGGCACCATATATCCAAAGGAACTAACAGTGAGCGACAAATGTAAAATACCTATTGGGCTCCCGGTCAGTCCCCACAGTCCCCAGAGTGGTTCAGCTGCTTACTCAGCCCGTCTGCTCAGTGCTCTGTAGATAGAGATCCTGTTTGTGATGCCAAATGTTAAAGCTGAATCTGAATAAAACTCGAGAGACAAGCTTCTTATTGACACCACAGTTTATTGCACATTCTCCTGCAGGACTTTGAGCCCCAGTTGTCAAAGGGAAGGCACGTAAGCACTGCCACTATCTGACAAGTCGACTGACTTAGGTTACAGCCGTATATTTATACATAGTACACGCCATGCATCACTATTTCAAGATGTTATTTGAACTGGTATGCCCACCAAGTGTGTTGGTGCAAATCTTAATTACTTAGATAACAGAGTTTGTTATATTGAGGTTTTAATTATGGATGGATGTACTGTCCAGTCCTTATTCCCTTTGCAAAGCCCTGACTTAATTACAAACAGATGTTCATTCCTGTCCTTATCAGTGAGTCCTCTGCCCCTTACTCAAATGAGGGTAGAATGTATAATGGTATCAACTAACAACGGTACAGTATACAATGTTATCAGCTCTCAGTGTGTCTCTCTGCAAGCCACAGAGAACTGGCAATGAGCCTGGCTGAGCTAACCACTGAAGACAGTGTTTACTTCGGTTCAAATATTCCTATTCAGTCCCAATTATTCTTTTAGCCAGAGGTTACATAGGTTACATAGGTTTTGTTTTATATATCCTCAATTCCTCAGGAGGGTTCAGGGGAAATATTTATGTCCAATATAGAAACTGGTGTTACCTGTGTGTATTGAAGAATGAATTGGGAGAAATTGTTATGGGAAACAGGGAAATAGCAACAGAATTTAATGCATACTTTAGATCTATCTTCACCAGGGAGGACACAGGCAATCTCCCAGATGTATGCATGGGCCAGGGTCATAAGATATCAGAGGAATTGAGACAGATTGACATTAGGAAAGAAACTGTGATGAGTAGACTGGTAGGACTGAAGGCTAATAAATCCCCAGGTCCAGATGGTCTGCATCTGCGGGTTCTAAAAGAGGTGGCTCAGGAAATTGCGGATGCATTGGTAATCATTTTCCAATGTTCCTTAGATTCAGGATCAGTTCCTGAAGATTGGAGAGTGGCTAATGTTATCCCACTTTTCAAGAAGGGAGGGAAGGAGAAAACGGAGAACTATCGCCCTGTTAGCCTAACGTCAGTCGTGGGGAAGATGCTTGACTCCATTATTAAGGACGAAATAGTGGCACATCTTGATGGCAGTGATAGGATTAGGCTGAGCCAGCATGGATTTACCAAGGGCAAATCATGCTTGACTAATCTGTTGGAGTTTTTTGAGGGTGTAACAAGGATGTTAGACGAGGGTAAGCCAGTGGATGTTGTGTACCTAGATTTTCAGAAGGCATTCGATAAGGTGCCACATAGGAGATTGGTGAGTAAAATCAGAGCTCATGGCATTGGGGGCAGGGTTTCAACATGGATAGAAAACTGGTTGGCAGATAGAAAGCAAAGAGTAGCAGTGAATGTGTGTTTCTCGGACTGGCTGGTGGTGTCTAGTGGGGTACCACAGGGCTCTCTATTGGGACCACAGCTCTTTACGATTTATGTCAACGATTTAGATGAGGGCATTGAAAACTATATCAGCAAGTTTGCTGATGATACTAAACTGGGTGGCAGTGTGACATGCGAAGAGGACGTTAGGAGAATACAGGGAGACTTGGTTTGACTGTGTGAGTGGGCAGATACTTGGCAGATGTCATTCAATGTGAATAAATGTGAAGTTATCCAGTTTGGAAGCAGGAACAAGAGGGCAGAGTATTGTCTGAACGGTGTAGAGTTAGGTAAGGGAGAAATGCAAAGAGACCTAGGAGTCCTAGTTTGTCAGTCAATGAAGGTGAATGAGCAAGTGCAACAGGCAGTGAAGAGGGCAAATGGAATGTTGGCCTTTATTACAAGGGGAATTGAGTACATGAGCAAGGATGTCCTTTTGCATTTGTACAGGGAAGTGGAATAAAGTTAAATAGAGAACTCTTGTTGTTATCCCACACAACAACAGATGGAACACTTTAGAAACTGTTGGGGTGGGGAGGGTAGATTACCTGACAGAGAAAAGTCAAAGGGGTGATAGTGAATTCATTAGTTAGGGGAACAGAACAGGAGGGGACTGAAATCCTAGTGGTAAGGCTTGCTAGTGCTAGTGTGGGTGAAGGGTGTGATGTGGTTAAAATAAGTTGCTGGGGAAATTGGAGCCAGAATGACAGAACAGATAGTTGAGAGGGTGAATTGAATTGAATTGACTTTATTCGATACATCCTTGCTGCACACGAGGAGTAGAAATCTTTACATTACATCTTCACCAAAATGTGCAATGTGTAATTAATAGTAACTTAAAATAGATAGTTTGTACATAGGACAGTCAGTATAACATTGAAATGCAATTGTATCAGCATGAATTAATCAGTTTGATGGCCTAGTAGAAGATGATGACCCAGAACCTGTTGGTCCTTTTGCTGTGGTACCGTTTCCTGGATGGTAGCAGCAGGAACAGTTTGTGGTTGTGGTGAATTTGGTCCCCAATATCCTTTGGGCCTTTTGACACACTTGTCCCTGTAAATGTCCTGAATAGTGGAAAGTTCACATCTACAGATGCGCTGGGGTGTCTGCACCACTCTCTGCAGTTTCCTGCGATTAATGGAAGCACAGTTCCCATACCAGGCAGAGATGCAGCCAGTCAGCATGCTCTCAATTGTGTCCCTGTAGAACGTCCTTAGGATTTTGGGTCCCCGTCCCCAACTTCTTCAACCATCTGAGGTGAAAGAGGTGCTGCTGTGCTCTTTTCACAACACAGCCAGTATGTACAGACGATGTGAGATCCTTGGTGATGTTTATGCTGACAAATTTAAAGCTGTTCACCTTCTTAAACCCAGATCGATTGATGTCAACAGGGGTTAGCCTGTCTCCATTCCTCCTGTAATCCACAATCAGCTCCTTTGTTTTTGTGACAGTGAGGGCGAGTTTGTTATCTTGACACCAGTCAGATGTTGTTCAGACCTCAGATAGAGTCAGCAATCAAATGGTTGAGCATGGTGTGATGAATGTGCTGAGCTGTGTATATCACAATGCAAGAAGCATCGTAGGAAAGCCAGATGAGCTCAGGACAGGGAATTATGATACTGGAGCCATTATTGGAATTTGGTTGCTCCCAACAATCTGAGGGATTTAGAGGAACAACATTGTAGAGAGATTGCAGACCATGCCAATAAACAAAGGTTGATTCAGTAAGTGATTCTAACTTTACATATATAGACTGGACTCCCATACTGTAAAAGGACTAGATGGGGTAAAGTTTGTCAAATGTGCCCTTAATCAGTATGTGGAATTTCTGATATAGAAGTGTACAATAAGCTGTTAGGAAATGATCCAGGGCTGGTGACAGAATTTGTGATCATAATGCCATGAAATTCAAAGTAAATATGGAAAAAGAGGGGTCTGGACCACGGGTTGAGATTCTAAATTGGAGAGAGGTCAATTTTGATGGTATCAGAAGCATCTGACAAGTGTGGTTTGGAACAGGCTCATTCCTGGCAACACAGTTCTTGTAAGTGGAAGGCCTTCAGAAGTAAAATTTTGAGGGTGTAGGGTTTGTATGTGCCTGCCAAAATAAAAGTTGAAAAGTTACAGGTGCAGGGAACCTTGCTTTTCAAGAGATATTGAGGCCCCGGATATTTTGTTCCTCCAAATGCCTCAGACTGTTGGGTGCTACCCGGACCCATTAATGATGACAATATCAGGACTCCACACCCTGAGCTCATGTGGCTTTTTTTTAAAGTTGTCTGCTGTTGGTTTCTAAAAGCTTCCCAATAGTCTTTGCTCTTTTGTTTGCCCACTCTTTGGCTTTTATGTTGGCTTTGGCTTCTCATTTCAGTCACGGATATGTCCTCCTGCCTTTCCAATGCTTCCACTTCTTTGGGATGTATCGATCACTCAGCTCCCGAATTGCTCCAGAATCTCCAGCCATTGCTGCTCCGTTGTCACTCCTTCCTTTTCCCTTCCAAACAAGTTTGGCCAGCATCTCTGTCACAGAAACATGGAGAAGTTCAGTCCAGAACCAGGATATTTGGCCCATCTAGACAATGCCAAAAAACATTTAAGCGGTCTAATGCAAATACCTGCACCGGGACCATCACCCTCCATACTCCTACCACCCAGGGTCCCATCCAAACTTCCTTTAACTGGTGAAACTGAGCTGATTTTCACTACTTATATTCATCTCATTCCACACTGTCATGACCAGTGAAGAGCTTTTCCACATGTTCCCATTAAATTTTCACCTTCCCCACTTACCCATGACCTCTGGTTGTCATCCCACACAACCTCAGTGGAAAAAGCTGCTTGCATTTATCCTATCTATACCCTCATACTGTTGTGTACTTCTAAGAAATCCTCAAACCAGTGTACTCTTTCCTTGTTTATGTTTCGAGCCATTTTCAGGTGTATAAGATGATGAGGGGCATTGATCGTGTGGATAGCCAGAGTATTTTTTTTCCCCAGGTCTGAAATGGCTAACACGAGAGGACATAGTTTTAAGGTGCTTGGAAATAGATACCGAGGGGATGTCAGAGGTAAGTTTTTTACACAGAGAGTGGTGGGTGTGTGGAATGCACTGCCGGCTATTTGTGTGAGAGTGTTTCAGTTACTGTGGGGCCAGGCACCCATGCAGCACAGTGGGAACAGGGAATAATACCAATGGAGAGAGTCAAACTGAGCCAGGTCACAGATTGGAGATGGCAAAAATGCCCCATTCTTATAGAGACAGGAAGAAAATCAGAGCGTTCAATGCTCATTCCAGATACCAGCACTGTGCCCAGTTAGAAGATGAATTCTCCATCCAACTTGGGTTGAACCTCACTGTAACAGTGTGATGTCAGATCACACCTTCACAACTCAAGTGATCTCATCAGAAATGTTGTTCTACACCAGGGGTGGGCAAACTTTTTGACTTGTGGGCCACAAAGGGTTCTAAAATTTGACAGGGAGGCCGGACCAGGAGCAGATGGATGGAGTGTTTTGGTAATACACCTCATAAGAGAAAATAAAATATCATGGAATATGTAGAAAACATGTGCTTTAATTTCAATTGAAAATGAACAAATGCATTACAACAAAATATCTGTCTTTGAAGTCCCATGGTATTTAGCTATTTATTGAAATGACTTTTAAAACACTGAAAATTAAATGAATAAAATACAGCCTTTTTTAATAGTAAATTATTATTTTAAAGCACTGAAAATTCTGTTATCCTTCAAGATATTATCATCATCACTCTCCTCCTGACTGTCTTTATTTCAAAAACGGTAGGAGATGCAGGTCTACTTGTCCTGCTCCTTCTTATTCAACTGTCCCCTGTGCCAAAACTCAACAACGACCAGCACAAAGACAGAACAGTGACAGCGCGCCAGTATGCGGAGCGCGTTATTTGATCTGGAGCGCATTTTTTATTTTGAGAACGTACGTGCACCTGCGCACTACTCATGTCCATCACTTAACAGAAATGACATGTAACATGTAAGGATTATTGAAAAAAATATTTTCAAATGCATTTTTTACATAACACAATGAAGAAACTTATTTTTAATTTCAGTGGGAACAGTGTTGTTGGTCTCCCTTTTCAGCCAGCGCATCAAAGTCTGGATTTAGTTTTGTTGTGGCGATTCTCAGGATGGATCTGAGGTGTTGGTCAGTTAACTTGGATCTGTGGCTGGCTTTGTTGATGTTCATGACGCTGAACGCCTGTTCACACAAATAGGTCAAGCCGAACAAAGAGTAAAGTGCAAATGTGGAGTAATACGCTGCACCTCAACAAAGGTCAATGTGTAGCGGTGTGCTACATGCAGCGCTAAAATTACGACACGGAGTCGGTAACTGCAGTCGAAGAAAAAAAACTTCATTCGAAATCCCCAACCTCACTTTTAAGCCTCCCTCAACCTGCTCCCCGTGGCGCAGAGGCTCCAAAGCTCTGTGCTCGCAAATCTCCGCAGGCTATCTCCCTTAGCCGGAACGCTGGCTAATTGTGAGCCGGTTCGGATGTGCCAGGAAATGGGTCACCACAAATGTATATAGAGTGCGTCATCTATTGGGAAAACGCCAGAATTGTGGGGAAAAAAACGTTAACAAGGTTATTAATATAATTTCATCAAGTTCTGCAGGCCGGATTAAAAAGCTTAACGGTCCGCAGTTTGCCCATGCCTGTTCTACACCCACTGATGGATTTTTAAAATCTTTTTACAGGTTACAAATGACAAGAAATTTGTCTACTGAAATCTGGAATACAGTTTTGCTGTCTCAGTCCAGATATTTAAGAAATGGATCAAGGGATTCACTCGATCATCCTTCCTGCTCAGACAGTGGGGAGGGATTCACTCGATCATCCTTTCTGCTCAGACTGTGGGGAGGGATTCACTCGATCATCTGAACGACTGGCATGTCCATCATTCTAATCAGGGGGGAAACCATTCACCTGCTCAGACAGTGGGAATGGATTCAGTCGGTCATTTCAATTGAATGTATATCAGCAAGTTTACACTGGCAAGGCCATTCACCTGTGCTGTGTGTGGACACTCCGGTCAGTTCACACTGGGCAGAGGCTGGTCCTCTGCTGAATTTGTGGTGTAAGGATTCACTCGGTCATCTGTCCTAATGGCTCACAAGCGAGGTCTCCCCGGGGAGCGGCCGTTTACCTGTTCGGACTGTGGGAAGGGATTCACTCAGTCATCTGAACTGAAGGTACATCAGAGAGTTCACACTGGGGAGAGGCCATTCACCTGCTCATACTGTGGGAAGGGATTCACCACATCATCTCACCTACTGATTCACCAGTCAGTTCACACTGCAGTGAGAGATTTCACCTGCTCAGTCTGTGGGAAGACATTCACTCGGTCATCTAACCTACAGAGACACCAGCAAGTTCACACTGGGGAGAAGCTGTTCACCTGCTCAGACTGTGGGAAAGGATTCACTCGATCATTCAACCTACAGAGTCACCAGCGAGTTCACACTGGGGAGTGGCTGTTCACTTGCTCAGACTGTGGGAAGGGATTCAGTCAGGCATCTCACCTACAGAGACACCAGTCAGTTCACACTGGGGAGAAGCCATTCACCTGCTCATTTTGTGGGAAGACATTTACTCAGTCATCCAACCTACAGACACACCAGCGAGTTCACACTGGGGAGAAGCCGTTCATTTGCTCAGACTGTGGAAAGGGATTCACACAGTTAGGTAGCCTACAAGCACACCAGTTAGTTCACACTGGGGAGCGGCCATTCACCTGCTCAGACTGTGGGAAGAGATTCACCACATCATCTCACCTGGTGACTCACCAGTCAGTTCACACTGCAGTGAGGGATTTCATCTGTTCAGTCTGTGGGAAGACATTCACTCAGTCATCTAACCTACAGAGACACCAGCAAGTTCACACTGGGGAGAAGCTGTTCACCTGCCCAGACTGTGGGAAAGGATTCACTCGATCATTCAACCTACAGAGTCACCAGCGAGTTCACACTGGGGAGAGGCTGTTCACCTGCTCAGACTGTGGGAAGGGATTCACTCAGGCATCTCACCTACGGAGACACCAGTCAGTTCACACTGGGGAGAAGCTATTCACCTGCTCAGTCTGTGGAAAGTCATTCACTCAGTCATCCAACCTACAGACACACCAGCGAGTTCACACTGGGAAGAGGCCATTCACCTGCTCAGACTGTGGGAAGGGATTCACCACATCATCTCACCTAGTGACACACCAGTCAGTTCACACTGCAGAGAGGGATTTCACCCTCTCAGATAGTGAGAAGGGATTCACTCAGTCATCTGATCTGCTGGCACACCAGTGAGATCCACTGGGGAAAGGCCGTCGACCTGTGAATGTGGGAAGGCATTCACATGATCATCTCATCTATTAGAACACCAGTGAGTTCACACCACGTCTGCTCAGACTTTGGGGAGAGATTCTCTCAACCGTCTCCACCAAAGCTGCATCATTATGTTCCACTGGGGAGGGGCCATTCACCTGTTGTGAATATGGGAAGGGATTCATTCAATAATCTAACCTTGTAACACACGACCGGGTTCACATTGGGGAGAAAGTTTCAATAAGCTGCAGGATGAATGCATCCCCATTGCTGAATGCAATTTCGAGAGTGACAGGCGGAGTCTAGTACAAGAGGGCATGACTTGTGGTTTGCAGGACACCCATTCAGAACAGAGAATCAGAGAATTTTTTTTTGTCAGAGGGTGATGGATCTGTGGAATTTGTTGCCACGGGCAGCAGTGGAGGCCAAGTCATTGGGTGTGTCTAATGCAGAGATTGATAGGTATCTGAGTAGTCAGGGCATCCAAGGTGATAGTGAGAAGGTGGGGGAATGGGACTGAAGGGCAGATTGGATCCACTCATGATGAAATTGTGTAGCAGACTCGATGGGCTGAATGGCCGACTCTGCTCCTTTGTCTTATGGTCTAATGTGATTATTTTTTCTCATGTGCGTTATTCCTCTTCCTCCTTCTGTCCAAGGAAGTGTTAATCTAGGTGGGTTTGAGTGTAAGTAGTCTTTTCTAAACTTGTCATTTCTGTTCTTACTTATCTTTGTAAATTTTACTGAGTGAAATGGGACTAAGATATTTTCATTAAAAAAAAGTCAATGTCGGTATTGATGGAAGTGTTTATTGCCTTTGTTGTATTTGTTGAGCATAGAGCTCTGTTCCACAGTTTTTTAAAGCCTTGAAATAAATTTTGTCAAAGGTTTTCCCAATATTGCACTACTTTCTGTTGTTTTTGCTTGTTGATTTTCCAGATACGTGGTTATCACGAGTCCCAAAGAAGGGTCATGGCCGGAAATGTTGATTCCCATCCATTAATGCTGCCTGACCTGCTGAACTTCTCCAGCACTTTGTGTGAATTTCTCTTGATTTCTTGCATCTGCAGGTTATCCTGTTTCCCAGATATTTATATGTTTAGTGAAATAACAAGCCAATAGTGGGGTTGTGTGGCTCTGTTGGTAAAATATTAAATAAAATCATTAGATAAGAGGAGGCCATAGGGTTGGGCAGTGTAAAATCTGTGGGTAGAAATAAGGAACAGCAAATGTACAAAAAAATCCTTGAATGGAATTGTATAGTGACACCAAAACAGCATGTGGTCCACAATTTACAATGAGAGATAGAAAATGAGTGCCAAAAGGGCAATGTTACAATGTTCATGGGGGATTGTCATGCAGGTGATTAGGAAAATCAGGATGGTGTTGGTCTCAAGAGGAGGAATTCCTGGATTGCCTACAAGATGCTTTTTAGAGCAGCTCGTCATTGAGCCCACTTGGGGATCAGCTATTCTGGATTGAGTAATGTAAAGAACCAGAAATAATTAGGTCACTTGAGTTCAAGGAACCCTTTGGGACAAGTGATCTTAATATGATCAAATTCACCCCGACATTAGAGAAGGAGAAACTAATGTCATATGAATAAAAAGATAATTAGAGAGGCCTGAGAGAAAATTTGGTCAAAATTGATTTGGAAAGAACACGGGCAGGGATGAAAACAGAGCAGCAATGGCTGGAATTTCTGGAAGTGACGGGATATTCACATCACAAAGAGGAAGTAGTATTCTAAAGGTAAGGTGACAAAACCGTAGCTGCTAAGAGAAACCAAAGACAACATAAAGACGAAAGAGGGCACAGAACAAAAATCACCAGGCAGTTAGAGAATTGGGAAGTTTTAAAAATGAACAGAATGCATCTAAAATCATTAAGAAGGAAAAGATGGAATACTTAGGTGAGCTAGCCAGTAATATTAAAGAGGATACCATTTTTAATTTCAGGTACATATAATGTAAAAGAGAAACTGAAATGGATATCAAGCCACTGGAGAATGATGCTGGAGAGGGAATAATGGGGTGGGGGTGAAAGGTGATGGCTGATGAACTGAATAAGTATCGTACTCTTTGGAAGACACTGGCATGAGTATGGAAGTCCCAGATGTCAGTGGTCAGAATGTGTAAAGTTATGTTACTCGGGAGTAAGTAGAAGGAAAGGCAATGGGCTGTGATTTTTTTTTTACTGGAAGGAGAAATCGATATTCATGCCTTCAGGTTGGAGCTATGCAGTTGGAATATGATGTGTTTCTCTTCAACCCTGAGGGTGTCAAGTGGATCAACTCCAGCCATTGCTATTCTGCCATCATCGCTGCCAGTGTACCCTTCCAATCAACTTTGGTAAGCTCTTCTCCAGTGCCTCTGTAGTTCCCCTCACTCCACTAATAATGATGCATCTTGTTTTACCTTTCCCCTCTCAAAGTGAAGGGTGAATTCAGTCATGTTATTATCATTGTATTCACCTGCTCCCTTTACCAAAAGCTCCCCAATCAAATTTGGTTCATTCCAAAATTAACTTTTCCCCAGTGGGCACAATTGCAAAGGTAGGTCACATCCGGAATTTTCAATTTAGCGGGCGATTTCCTCTGACGTATTGGGAAATCGTGTGCGAGGCTAGTTACAGCAATGGCTTCCCATTGTTGTATTTGCCTTCTGCCGGGTGAGATATTTTTTAAGAGATCACCAGCTCTTAAACCAGCACGGATGGAGAGCATGCAAGGGTGCCGGCTGGATTCGAACTCAGGACCTCCCGCCACTGATGCCACTACGCCACCAGCCAGCTGCACAATCCCAAGCTGTTCTGAAAGGCATCTCATTGGTATTTTCCACATTCCCTCTCTTGAGATCAAGCACCAATCCAATTTTCACAATCTACCTTCACCCATCCCACTCATGGACTATTTGTCTCACTCCCATCGGGGGTAGATACGCAGCGACCTCACCAGGACTACCAGCCTCCGGGACAGCTACTTTTCCCAAGCAGTAAAGCTGATAAATATCACTACCCACTAACCCACACTTCCGCAACACCAAACACCTCTGCTTTATCATTTCCTATCTGTCATCTTATATGCAGGCATCCTATGCCGAGCGTCACTTTATGAACATACAATCAATCCGTGCACAGTATATAAGCCGTGGATATATGTTGTTACTGTTGTGTTTCTGTGTTGCATCTGAACGGGAGGAATAATTATTTCGACCTCATTTACATGTGTCTGCTGGAAATAGAATTAAACAACCCTGAATCTTGAAGAAGCATTTCAGCAGGCTGAAGCTTCACATTTCTGTCTCTCAGCGTTATTACGACAGAGCGCCACCTGGTGACAATGGAGTCCACTGTTACGAATGTGCCACAACTCTGAGGGGCCGAAGGGTACAAAGTAGCCCCCTCATTTTTGAGAATCGCAAGATCGCTATTAATTCGGGTCTGGGACCCAGGAAATGAGAGAGAGATGTCCAGAATACACACGGTTTGGAATGTGTCCTGGCCTCAGCAAGACAAAGCCACGGATGATGGCCATTGTCTCTTGGAGACGGAATTGTGTATTGAGTACTGTACTATTCATTGAAGCCCTCAGGGAATGACCAGAGTGGTCTGGTTGAGGGATTGCATCATCCCAACCCGATCGACATCTGAGACCCCGTGAGTAAGGATAAAAGAGGGTCTGGGGAACAACCCCTTCAGACGCACCAGGAGAAACGCTAGAAATCCCGTGACAGCGTTTAATAGCGACAGCCGGTGGGGGGTTCGTGTGCGTCCTTTCCCTTGCCTGGTATTGGGACCTTACCACGGAAGAACGGCTTAGCTAAACGACTGGCTACACCAAGGGAACTCTCGAAGGATCGAATTTATGAAAAGGAAAAGCTGGCAAGTTTCTAAAAATCTCTCTCTTGACTCCAACCAAAGGCTGCAGCCTGAATGAACTGAGTGACTTTTATATTTCTATCGGACAATACATTATCCCCGAGACAACGATAGAGCTTATTTCTTATTGATTATTATTATACCCGCACTTTTAGATTCAGTATTGACGACGTATATTATCTGTATGTTTGTATTGATGTTATTTTTGTGTTTTTTTTTCTAATAAATACTGTTAAAAATAGTACCATCAGACTTCAACGGAGCTCTCTATCTTTGCTGGTAAGCGACCCAGTTACGGGGTTCGTAACACCACAAATCAGGGGGTCCTGTTATTGTGGTAAATCACCACGATAAGAAGGGTTGTAGGGGCTGGAAGCCAACTGCAAGTAGATGAAGTGCCAGAGATGCCCCTAACCACTCTCCTCACCACTGGTCAGGGTCCCAAACAGTCCTTCCATTTGAGGCAACTTTTCAACATCGTGCTTGTTTGGGTCAGCTACTGTTTCCAGTTTTGCGGGTGTGCCCTCCTCGACATTAGAGAGACCAGATGTCGTCTCTGCTTTCTGCACTTTGTCCCAATGAGATTCTGCAGATGTTGGAGATGCAGAGTCACAGACACAAAATGTTGGAGGAAGTCAGGAGGTCCGGTAGCTTCGATAGAGGGGATAAAGCAAAACAGAGATTCCCCATTTCTACACTCATAGTTTGGAACACCTGCATAAGGTCACCTCAATCTCCTGCACTTCAAGGTGTGAAATCCCAACCTGTCCGGCCTCTCTCCAGAACTCAGTGCCTCAAGTATCAGCAGCATTCTCGTAAATCTTTTCTGCACTCATTCTAGCTTAGCGTCCTCTTTCCTAATATTGAATACAATAATCCAGGCGTGGATACCCTAACAATATCCGATCCCTAATGCAACCTCACTGGCCTCTTCTTCAGACCATGAGCCATGAGATATCAGACAGGGCCTGCTCAGCCAATCGAGTCTGCTCCGCCATTCCTTCGTGTCCAATTGATTATCTCTCAACCCCATTCTCCTGCCTTCTCCCCATAATCTTTCAAAATCCATTTAAAATACACTCAATGACTTGGCCTCTACTCCGTCCGTGGCAATAAATTCTAAAGATTTACCACTCCTGGATTAAAGAAAATCCTCCTCATCTCTGCTGTCAGTGGATGCCCGATGCATTGAGGTTGTGACCTGTGGTCCCAGACTCACACAGTACAGGGTGCATCTTCTTCATTGCCACGCTGTCGAGGCCTTTCAATATTTAATAGGTTTTAATGAGATCCCCTCTCTGTCTTCTAGACCAGCGAGTACAGGGTCAAAGCTATCTATCGCTCCTCATTCGTTACTGGAATCATTCCCGTGAACGTTCTCTGGACCCGCTCCAATACGAGCACATCTGTTTTCGCAGGTTGTAAACTGTTCACAATACACGAAGTGCAATCTGTCCAATGCGTTTTAAAGCCGCAGTGTCACATCCTTGTTCTTATATGCTAACATTACAGTTGTCATCCTTCATCGATTCAATCTGCAAGCAAACCTTTAAGGACTCCTGCTCAAGGATTCCCAAGTACTTATGCACTTCTGATTTTTGAATTTTCTCCCATTTATTTATTTATTCCTTCCACAATTGTACATGCCCGTACATTTGCATACACTGTACATTTCCGTACATTTCATCCACGAATTCGTTGTCCGTTCTCCAAACCTATCGAAGACCTTTTACAGACTGCAGCTTTGCTCTAAACTATCTGTCTGTTATCAGTATCAACTGCAACGTTCTGTGGATGCTGGGAATCCAAGCAACACATACACAAAATGCTGGAGGAACCTAGGAGGCCAGGCAGCACATACGGGAAATAGCAAACAGTCGACGTTTCGGGCCGAGACCCTTCATCAGGACTGGGAACAAAAAAGATGAGACGTCAGAGGAAAAAGTGTGGGGGTGAAAAGGGTAGAAGAAGTGGTAGGTGATAGGTGAAACTACGAGAGGGGGAGTAGTGAAGGCAAAAAATAAATTCTTAGGATTTTATTTCCTTAACGACCCTCGAAAAATCATTGCTAATGCCTCCACATCTCTTCAGCCACCTCTTTCCGATCTCTGGGGTGTATACTATACTGTATAGGTGACCTGTTTACCTTCAGCCCATCTCTGTTTCCAAGAACCTTCTCCCGAGTAGCGTAACTTCACACATTCTGACCACTAACATCTGGAACTTCTGTATTCCTGTCGGTGTCTTCGAGAGATAAGAGTGATGTACAATACTTATTCAGTTCATCTGCCATCACCGTGCACCCCGAGTCCATTAATACCTCTCCATCATCATTTTTCAGCGGTTCGATATCCATTTCCGCCTTTCTTTTGCACTAGAATTACCTGAAGAAACATTTGGTATCCTCTTTAATATTACCGGCTAGCTCACTTAAGTGTTCCATCTTTTCCTTCATAATTAATTTAGTTGCATTCTGTTGGCTTTTAAAATCTTCCCAATCCTCCAACATACTAGTGATTTTTGGTCTATGGCCTCTCTTTGGTTTTTATGTTTTCTTTGCTTTCTCGTATAAGCCACGGTTTTGTCACCTTAGCTTTAGAATACTAGAGATTTGAGGGGCGAAGAAAATCTCAAACAGAACTGTAGTCAGCTCGACTTCTTCGGTCTGCAGGGAATTCAAGGGAAACCTCTTCACCCACAGACTGGTGACTGTTTGGACCTCATTCACAGGGACAGTGAGAGGTGAACAACAGGGGAGGATTTGAAAGACCTGCTGTGGAACTGACAAGTTCAAGCCGGCCTGAGTTGACTCTCTGCTGTACACTAGGTGTGTTATAAATTCACTAAGTACCGGAGACAGTGTTTAATATAGAGTTGATTTATTTGTCACAGGTCTTGTCCCATTAAAGGTGACTATGCAGCAGAATAAACTCCTCCCATGCCCAGCGACCCGGGTGCAGAACTGGGTGTGGTGAGCAGCAGCAATACTTGCAGAGTTCAGCGCCAAGTCACTCTCAAAATTGCATTCAGCAATGGTGATGGACAAATATCCAGCATGCAGCTCATTGAAACTTTCTCCCCATTGTGAACCGGCAGTATGTGGGAAGTGTAACGTGCTGGAAGGTTTCACTACTAAAGTAACGGCCTCTCTGCAATGTTTCGCTGCTGAGGTAATGGTTTCCCTGTAGAAGCAATGTTAAGGGTACGACTAGAGGAAATAGGGTTCTCGAGTGTGGGGCTATGCAATGACAGAAATATTCTTTCTTGTGAGTCTGGAAGAGAGATTTTCACGGTTTTTTGCTGGGGAGAGATGAGAAGACGTGAACGGAGAGAGTGGGCACTTTCTTTATTTTTCATTTTCTTTACTAACCCTATAGTCAAAGTAACTATTATAGAGCTGAATCGTTTAATTGCATATTGTGTATCGTTTGTAACTTCAGGATACTGATCTGTAACATGGGACACATCACACAGCATTCACCCAAATGAGATTTCTTAAGTTTGGCCGGGCTGGGGGTGGGGAGGGCTATCACCCCTTATATTAAATTGCCAGCTGAAGCGAAAGTTGAGTAAGGTTAGATGAATGAGTGAATAGCTTCCCTTATTCACAGCAGATGAACAACCTCTCCACAGTGTGAACTCAATGATGCACTTTTGGTTGATTTGGCTGTGGAACTCTCCTTCTAAAGTCTGCACAGGTGATCAGTCTCTACCCTATGTGAACTGGTGTCTCTGTAGTTGAGATGACCGAGTGAATCCCTTCCCACACATTGAAGCCTGAATTATTCTTCTCCGTCGAGGTAGCCGCGTACCCGACGCTGCACCCTCGGCTTTATCGTATCCCGTAGCCTAATGCGCACATTCCTAAAAATGCAACTACGCAGACAAAAACTGTGATTGGTCCACTTGGTAGCAGCCAGTTTCCTTTTCTTTTTCAATCGTTTTATTAAGTTTCAAATTTAATAAGCATAGCAATAATCTAATAATACAGAGATCGGAATTACATTAATAATGGTTATCATGTAAAAGCACAGATTCCAAATGACAAATATAGTTTAGCCTCCCAATCTCATAGCAACTAACCATGAAAGAGATATTATATAAGGAAAAAAAACGTAAACTAGAAAGAACACTAAACTAAAAAAAAGACAAAATTGGGCTGTCATATTACAACGGCTGAAATTATTTGGCGTTAACTCCGCTCGTCTATACAAGTACAAAAACTTATTACACAGGATTCAGAAAGGGTCAACTTGCATCATATGAAATTATTGAATAAATGGCCTCAAAGTCTCTTCAGATTCAACCGAAGGATCCACAGTACCACTCCTAATTTTTTCCAAGTTTAGACATACTCTGGTTTGGGAAAACCATTCAAATGTAGTAGGGAGATTGGAATCTTTCCATTTAAGTAAAGTAGATCTGATGGCCATTAATGTAACAAACACAATTAGATGACAAGCAGACGAGGATAAATGACTGGAGTCTACCCCCACCGGACCGGTCCTCCAAAAATTGTGGTAATAGGATGTGGCTGTAAATCAATACGCAGAACTACTGAGATAATATCTCAAAATATCCTTCCAATTTTTTTTAAGAAGAGGACAAGACCAGAACATATGTGTCAAGGAAGCTACCCCGGAATTACATCTATCACAGACAGGATTTATATGTCAGTAAAAATGAGCAAACTTATCCTTGGACATATGAGCCCGATGAACGACCTTAAATTGCATGAAGGCATGTCTGACACACACTGAAGAGGTATTTTCTAGTTCAAGAATTTTCTCCCATTTTTGTATAGGTAAAGGTATCCCAAGTTCTCTTTCCCACTCATTCTTAATTTTATCAGAAGTACCTAAGCGTATTTTCACAATTAAATCAAATAAATGATATTAAACTCTTCTGATATGGATTTAAACTTATTTTTTTCCATAACTTCAATTTGATGTGATATCGCAACGGAAGGTTCAAAGGTTTCTAATCTGCAAATATCTGAAAAAGTGTGATCCAGGCAAATTATATTTATTAGAAAACTGTTCAAAAGCCACAAAAGATCATCCATAAATAAATCATGAAAACAAAGAAAAGCTTGATCAATTCTAAATGGTTGAAAGAAAAAAATGGATGTCATAGAACTTGACAGTATATATTTATTTGGTCCAAAAAATTACCAACATTGAAACCATATTCCTATTGTATGCTTAATTATTGGAATTACCATTTGCTTATTAAATTTGGTAAGTGCAAAGGGAAGCACAGCCCCTAAAATAGAAGCCAATGAAAACTCCTGTCGAGACTCCCGCTCAATGTTCATCCAACTCTTGTGTCCAAAACATTAAATATCGAATATTAATTGCCCAATAATAAAATCTAGGAAACGGCAAAACCAAGCCACATACCTTTTTTGATTTCTTTAAATATTTCTAATATAACCTGGGATCTCTATTCTGCCATATATATGCAGAAATTTTAGAATCAATAATATATAAAAAAGTTAGAGATAAAAATTGATACCACCTGAAATAGGTACTGATATTTAGGTAAAATAATCATCTTAATAGCATGAATGGAACCAATCAAGGATAAGGATAATGTGGACCATTTAGTAAACAATTGTTTAGCATGATCAATTAAGAGTAAACATTAACTTTAAATAGATCATTGTGCTTCTTAGTAATTTTAACACCCAAATAAATAAAATAATCAGCAAGCAATCTAAATGGTGACTTGTCTATAAATTGAGATTTGCATTTTTAATGGAGACAGCATACTTTTATTAAGATTCAGTTTATAAGCAGAACTACTACTAAACTGAGCAAGTTGTGTTATTACTGCAGGAATGGATGTCTCTGGATTAGAAATATATAGCGAAAGGTTATCTGCATACAGTGATACTTTACGCGTCCCATTCCCATGAGTAACACCAAATACATTGGATGAATCACGAATAGCAATTGCCAAGGTCTCCAGGCTAATATCAGATAGTAAGGATTTCAAAGGACAGCCTTGTCTAGTACCTTGGAAAAGCCTAAAGAAAGGGGGTATCTGATCATTAGTGAAACAGAAGCCAAAGGTATATGTTATATCAATTGGATCCAAGATATAAATTTTGGACTAAAATTAAATCTCTCAAGAATTTTAAAATATTCCCATTCAAATTTATCAAACGCCTTCTCGGCATCGAGGGAGATAACACATTCTGGAGTCTTAGATAAAGTAGTGTATACAATGTTCATTAACCTCCAAACATTAAAATGTGTATAATGATTTTTAATAAATCCTGTCTGATGCTCGGCGACAATTTGTGGCAATATCTTCACCAATCTAATTGCTAATATTTGAGAAAGGATTTTAGATTCAACATTCAAAAAGATATAGGTCTGTCTGATGCACATTCAGTGAAATTTTTGTCATTTTTAGGAAATAAATAAAAAATAAAAAAACAAACCACCCATTGTCAAAACATTACGAGAGGAATGTCAAGCAGATGTTAGAGAAAAACAGCCAATTGCAGACCAGAAAAGGTCTTAAAAAATGACACAAAATACAATCTTAATAATATTTCAAGAAAAAGGAAATAATCAGCAAATCAGAGTCTTAATGATTTTCAAAAGCAAACAATTAAAAATAAAAAAGTAAAACAATGAAGGAAAAATAAAGTAACTTTAACATGGAAACATAATAAATATCCGAATGTCAAAACACAGTACGAATGTAATCAACCCAAGGGCAAATTTCTTAAGTGTCCAAATCTAGAAGCTGGTTGTTAACTAATAAACCAGATACACACATACAAAAAGGAATGGTAAATTTCAGAGACATCCAAGCTCAAATGTTGATCTTCAAAACATTAGACATCTACGTTCAAGCTCAGATCTTCGAGAAATTGTTTTGCTTCATTCACGGATTTAAAGCATTTGAATGATTTATCAGGCAGAGCAACCCTTAGGTGAAAGGGATATAACAAAGCTGAACAAAGATTCCTCTGATATAATTCTGACATCACCATTTTAAAATGCAATATTTCTTGCATACCTCAGGACAAAAATCTTCAACAAAATGAAACTTAAGATTCTCATGCTCAGTAACTCCTTTCTGACGAGCAATCCAAATGAAGAGCTCCTTATTATTCACATTGTGACATCGAAGAATTACATGACGTGGTTTTAACCCGTTCGACAGTTTTGGTTTCAGCACCCGATGTGCACGGTCGAGTGCAGGAAGGGAAGGAAATACCTCCGAGCCAAAGACCTCCATTAAGAATTTTTAAGATAGTACACAGGGCCCATATGTTCAAAGATAAATTGGCGCATATTTTTCCTAATATAAACCCTATTTGTGACAGGTGTAATGCAGAAGTGGCTACTCTAACTCATATGTTTTGTTCATGAGTTAAGTTTAAATAATTTTTGGAGGGATGTGTTTGGAATATTATCTAAAGTTATAGATGCAGATGTTCAACCTAATCCACACAGCAATTTTTGGGATTATTCCAAGGAAGCATTTTATCCATTTGATTTTGACATGATATACTTTCTGTTTTTACTACTGCTGTTTATATATTTTTTTATATTATCTACTTGTTAAACTCCTCTTCCGATTTGTATATTCTTTATTTGGAAACCAATAAAAAAGATTGAAAAATGAGATGAAGAATTGAGAAAAAAACTGAGTAAGATCCCGGCTCTCAACGTCCTCACTGAGTCTATCATTCGCAAATTCAGTCTGTGGCTTCGACTCTCCAAATCAGTAAACCTGACTTTATTCTGCTCCAATGTATGAGTGGTCAAAGTTCACTTCTTTTCCAAAGAATTCAATTTATGATCCCGGTTTAATAAGCTCTGAAAATTGCCGCTGCTGTTTTTCATTCTTCTTTTCAAGTGTTGCCAACCTACCTTCGCTCTCCTTTAACCATACTTCCAAGGTAGTAAATCTTTCAACAAGTTTTTCATCCAAAAGATTCGAGATAGCCTGTAAAGTAAGTTGAAACTTTTTAGGCTGTTCAAAGACATCTTCTTTCTTCCCATTTCCATCACCGGTTTCCTTGCCTTCGGCTAATGCCTTTCTTCCTCTGTTAGCCATTTCAGTCAAATCAAATTCAAATTCAAACAGATAAAAGTGTTATAAACACTTTGATAAAGATGTCAAAGGGGTGGTAAGTAAATTTAAAATGAACAGTGCAAAGCCAGAATGCAACCTACTCCATGTAGCGCCTCCATGAGAGTCCTTCGCCTAATGTAGCCTAACGCGCACCTTCTCAAAAATGCAGCTACACGTCGCGGTAACACAGATGGCAAGAACTATGATTGGTCCACTTGGCAGCTGCCAGTTTCCTCCTGCGCATTTCCTCATGCTTCGAAGTTGGACAGTGGACCACATCAAGGAGAGGTTAGGTGAGGTAGTCAGAAAATATGTACATGTGCACGACTCTTCATTGGCAGACAATAAAGACTTGAAAATGGCATCAAAATCGTGCAAAGAAATTTCCAACATTGCTTTGGACATCATGGACTGCAAAAGGTAATGGAAAAACTTCTCATTTTTCTGCGTTGCAGTAATTTCAAAAAAAGTAACACTTCTGCAACATTGATTAGCTCCAACTCCAACAAGACGTAGTCAGCAGTCGCCATTGTTCGCAACTCAACACAAGTCAATTCAACACAGTAGCACAGAACCCCAACACCAACTAGCGTTTTGGCAGTGATGCAGACACACAAAATCACAAGTAGAAATGCTCACAACGGCATAGCGTCTATGCAGAGGTATAATTCAGGCTTCAGCAGGTGAACAGCTTCTCCCCAGTATGAACTGACCGGTGTGCTTGTAGGCTGGATGACTGAGTGAACCCCTTCCCACAGTCTGAGCAGGTGAACGGCCTCTCCCCAGTGTGAACTCGCTGGTGTGCTTGTAGGCTACCGAACTGAGTGAATCCCTTCCCACACTCTGAGCAGGTGAATGGCCTCTCTCCAGTGTGAACTCGCTGATGCACCTTCAGAGTGGATGATTGAATGAATCCCTTCCCACAGTCTGAGCAGATGAACGGCCGCTCCCCAGTGTGAACTCTCCGATGTACCTTCAGTTCAGATGAGCAAATGAATCCCTTCCCACAGTCTGAGCAGGTGAACGGCCGCTCCCCAGTGTGAACTCGCTGATGTACCTTCAGAGTGCATGATTGAATGAATCCCTTCCCACATTCTGAGCAGATGAATGGCCGCTCCCCAGTGTGAACTCTCCTATGTACCTTCAGTTCAGATGATGTGATGAATCCCTTCCCACAGTCTGAGCAGGTGAATGGCCTCTCACCAGTGTGAACTCTCTGATGTAGCTTCAGTTTAGCTGAGCAAGTGAATCCCTTCCCACAGTCCGAACAGGTGAATGGCCGCTCCCCGGTGTGAAGCCGCTGGTGAACCAGTAGGCTGTACGACTGAGTGAATCCCTTCCCACAGACTGAGCAGGTGAACGGTCTCTCCCCAGTGTGAACTCGCTGATGTGCCAGCAGCTGTGATGACAAAATGAATCCCTCCCCACAGTATGAACAGGTAAACGGCCTCTCCCCAGTGTGAACTGACATGTGTGCTCGTAGGTGGGCTGGCTGAGTGAATCCCTTCCCACAGTCTGAGCAGGTGAACGGCTTCTCTCCAGTGTGAACTCGCTGATGTATTTTGAGCTTAAATGACTGAGTGAATCCTTTCCCACAGTCTGAGCAGGTGAATGGCCTCTCACCAGAGTGAACTCGCTGATGTACCTTCAGTTCAGATGACTGAGTGAATCCCTTCCCACAGTCTGAGCAGGTGAACGGCCTCTCCCCAGTGTGAATTCGCTGATGTACCTTCAGATGGCATGACCAAGTGAACCCCTTCCCACAGTCCAAGCAGGTGAACGGCAGCCGACCGGTGTGAACTTGCTGGTGAGCCATTAGGTTGGATGACTGAGTGAATCTCTTCCCACAGTCTGAGGAGGTGAACGGCAGCCGACCGGTGTGAACTCGCTGGTGAGCTATCAGGTCAGAGGACCGAGTGAATGCTTCCCCACAAATTCTTCAGATGACCAGCCTCTGCCCAGTGTGAACTGACTGGTGTGTCTGCAGGTGGGAAGACTGACTGAATCCCTTCTCACACACAGAACAGGTGAATGGCCTCGTCCCAGTGTGAACTTGCTGATGTACCTTCAGTTGAGTTGACCGACTGAATCCATTCCCACTGTCTGAGCAGATGTTTGAAATTACAGGCGTGCCAGTCGGTCAGATGATCGAGTGAATCCCTCTCCGCAGTCTGAGCGGGAAGGATGATCGAGTGAATCGCTTGCTCCTCTTCTTAAGTATCTGGACAGAGACAGCAAAACGGGTGTGTTGTGTTCGGGATTCCCGTAGACAAATTCCTTGTCATTTTTAACCTGTAAAAAGATTTACAAAATCCATCAATGTGTGTAGGACAACATTTCAGATGAGATCACTTGAGTTGTCAGGGTGTGATCTGACATCACACTGTTAAAGTGAGGTTCAACCCAAGTTGGTGAGAGAAATCATCTTGTAACTGGACACAGTGCTGGTATCTGGAATGACCATCAATTCCCTGATGCTGTTCCCGTTTCTATAAGAATCAGGCATTTCTGCCATCTCCAATTTGTACCTTGGCTGAGTTTGACTCTCTCCATTGGTATTATTCCTTGTTCCCACTGAGCTGCCTGGCCCCACAGTAACTGAAACAGTGAAGTCGGCAGTGTATTCCATGCACCCACCAGGCTCTGTGTAGAAAACTTACCCCAACATCCCGTCGGTATCTATTTCCAAGCACCTGAAAACTCTGCTCCCTCGTGTTAGACACTTCAGCCCTGGGAAAAATCCTCTGGCTATCCAGACGATCAATACCCCTCATCATCTTATACACCTAAACATGAACACGGAAATTATACATTGCTTTGAGAATTTGTCAGACGTATACAATATGATGAGGGAGAAGATAGGGTAAATAAATGCAAGCAGCTTGTTCCACGGAGGTTCGGTGGGACTACAACTAGAGGTCATGGGTAAGTGGGGAAGGTGAATATTTAATGGTAACATGTGGAAAAGCTCTTTACTGAAATGGTTGTGAGAGTGTGGAATGAGATGCCAGCACAAGTGGTGAATATGATCTCAGTTTCACCGTTTAAAAGGAGTTTGGATGGGAGCCTGGATGGTAGGGGTATGGTTTTTTTTATAAAAAGGGCCCAAAGGATATTGGGAACCAAATTCACCACAACCACAAACTGTTCTTGCTGCCACCATCCAGGAAACGGTACCACAGCAACAGGCTCCGGGACATCATCTTCCACCAGGCCATCAGACTGATTAATTGCTTTCTTGACTGTCCTATATACAAACTAAACATTATAAATCAATTTCAATTACACATTGCACATTTAGACAGTAATGTAATGTAAATATTTCTACTCATCTATATGAAGGATGTACATAATAAAGTCAATTCAATTCACCATCTCCACTATCTGTTCTGTCATTCTGGCTCCCATTCCCCCTACAACTTACTTTAACCATATCAGCCCCAACCCCCACTAGCTCTAGTAAGCCTTACCACTAAGATATTAATTGCCTCTTGCTCTGTTCCCCTAACAAAGCCACTTATCAGCCCTTTGACTTTCCTCCCCCCAACAGTTTCTAAAGTGTTCCTCTTGTTATTGTGCAGGCATGGCACTGGAGTACTCTACGATGGCTATTTAATCTCATTCCCCTTCCCGATTCTCACCCAGTTTCCTGTGTCCTGCACCTTGGGTGGAACTCACCTCTCTTCATGTCATATCTTTCACCCCGTCCTACTGCTGGATGATCTGGAATTCACCCATTTCAAGATCCAACACCTTAAAGTGCAGGGTTACAAACTGCAGCTGAATACACATCTTGTAGGTGAGGGCATCAGGGACACTGGAAGTCTCCCCTCCTTCCCTCCAATATTCCCTCTAATTTGTAGTAACCAGTGTGCACATGAATCGTGTACTGTTCATTTTTTACCCAGTGACAAGATGTGCACAGTGAATTTTATACAGAGAGGTATTCATTTTCACAGTTGGTAAATCACAGTCGATAGGAACTTTGAACTCCTCTGGGTTCGATCCAGTTCATCTGCACTTTCACACAATCTATGTAGCAGGCCTGTAATGGGTAACAAAGGATTTTCTCACCAAAGCTTTTACATATTGTCCATATGTGGTTTGCTTGCTAAATTACACTTTAAAAAGTCAGATTTCCAAATATCACTCCACTTCTTCCCACTTGCAAATTCTCCAGCAACTTTAGCACCACCATATGCACACAGGTATCACCAGTTTCTGGACTCTACATAAATATTTCCCCTGAACCCTCCCCCAAATGACTGAAAGTGGTGAACTGAGGGATGGCAATGCCAATGAATATGAAGGGAAGGGCAGTAGTCTGTCTCATTGGAGTCTGGCACATTTGTGATGTGAAACCACTTGTTGCCCAGGGCAAAGGTGTTTGCGATCATAATGAATCTACAGAGAATGGTTCTCACCAGTAGAAAAGTCCAGAGCAAGAGGAGGTAGAACAAGCAACACACACAAAATGCTGGAGGAACTCAGCAGGCCAGGCAGCATCTACGGAAAAGAGTACTAATGCTGAATTCCTCCAGCATTTTGTGTGTGTTGCTTTGAATTCCAGCATCTGCAGATTTTCTCTTGTTTGTGATTGGAGGTAGAACAAAGGTGATTTTCTCAACTGCTGATGTAAAAGATTTTGTTCCCTTTCTCCGAGTTCCTAATCCTTGCATTTAGATAGCTGGAGCTCAGCTCTGTCTGAGAGATCCATCGGTTCCCATTCCCTCATCAGCCAGAAGTTCCCTGGGGCCTGTGTATGGATCGTGGGGTTGAGAGAGAGGGGAGAGAGCAGGACTGTCCGGGACTGCGGGTCACGGTGTCCGAAATTCACAGAAATTATCCCGAAGTTGGTGTTTAAGATAAAAACACGGAAAATCGCTGTTATCTATACCTGCCATTTTCAAGGCCTTCTGTGTACTGCACGCATGCGTGATACTCGGGGACGGCCTCAGCCTGACGCCTGCACATTTCATCGGCGTTTCAGCACCGGCGAAGTTTTTAACACATGGGTAATCACAGTGCTATTAAAGATTTCTGCAAGCACCGGTTCACTTTCCATAACTCAATTTTTTTCGTGTGTATAGAAAAATCTGCAGCTGTTTTAACGCAGAAAGCGGCTCCCATAAACAATATACTCAATATCAACGTGTATCTAATGCCAAAGTAAAATGCAGATATAAAACATAGGAGATTCTGCAGTTGCTGGGAATACAGAGACGCACACACACAAAATGCTGGAGGAACTCTGTAGTTCAAGCAGCAACTAAGCAGCGGAGTCCACAGCCTAGGCATGCTGAAAGGGCTCGGTGTAAATGTTGCCTTTTTATGCCTCTCCACAATTGCTGCCTGACAGTTGATTTCCCACCAGTATTTTGCAGAAATTAACCACCTTTTTTATTTGATCAACCAGTTTCCAAATGCTTCTAATCTTTCTTTTGTAGCCACATCCAGCTGGTCTGTTTCCTCCTTCTCCTTGTAAACTCTAGACCCCAACTCTCTCAGGAACCCCAAAAGCCCTGACTCAGGCTGGCAACTCTTCGGTTTCTGACTCTGCTCCATTGAAGTTTCACTCGATAGTCTGCTGTC